>NC_045793.1:75624076-75935664 GCF_009873245.2 Balaenoptera musculus | reverse complement strand
TTTGTAATATTGAAGTTATGATTCAAAGTATTAATTTGTTTTGACCTCTGAAGCCTGATATTCCTTACATAGAAGAAGGCAAGTTTTATAGTCACTCATTTAAGGTTATTTATTTTATATAAGTCATGGGAATTTTGACTGCAAATGAAATAATTAAGGAACATAAAATAAAACTTACTTTAAAGCTTGATACTGTTTAATATGTTGAGATGTATTATAACTTTAAACTAACAATTCCCATATCTACAATAATGGGATAAAACATTTATCATTTAAAACCTATAGTGACAATGTATACATTATGAAACCTTTTCAGGACCTGGTATAGTTTGAGACATTAAAGCAATAATAACTTATAAAATAGATACTAACCTAGATTTACATTTGAAATTGGATAAGCTGATAAATGTGTCTAATCATTAGTAGGCTGCAATATCTCTTCAATACCGATGATTCTCTGGAGATAGTTTGTAAACAGTTGGATTCTTTTGGCCACCAAAACCGTATTAGCTGTGCAAGTTAACACAGAGAAGGGGTACAGTGGAATTTGAGCAGGGAAGAGTTCTATTTCAGAATAGGCAAGTATCTAAACTGATTTTGCCTTTCGTGAAAGAAATCACTTTGATTTCAAAATTCAGATATCACGTAGACATCCAGTTAAAAACTGGTTTAAATCAAGTCTCTGACTAAACTAATGTTATTTTCAAAACAACTGGGTAGTTTAGTTCAATGGATTTTTTCACTCTCAAATGGTTATGTGGATATTATTTCTAAAAATATAGAACAGGCATGGAAATTTTGAGTAGCCAGCCGGAGATCTCTTAAGTTTCCACCTTTCCCTACCTATAGCCTGTAAAAGCTTCCACAGAGCCACACCAGGTGAGCGAGGGGCTAGGAGGTGGAATCCCACTCAGGATCTCATTGGTACCTGGTTTAACCCCCAGCGTTCTGGATTCCACTTATTTCCCTGAGCAGGTTAACCACTCTGTGAATCTTAATCCTTACAAAATAGGCATCAAACCAATTAAGCTGAAATTTTCTTTTTCCCCCAGACCATATACAGAAATGTACTGGATGATGTATATGAATACCCAATACTTGAAAAAGAACTGAAAGAATTTCAAAAGATACTTGGAATGCACCGTCGTCAGTAAGTAATTTTCCTCATCACAGTTAGTAAAAGAAAGCAGCACAGCATGTGATAGAATTGGGGGTGTCTCATATATATCATTTTGAACATTTTGAATCTGAGATTTATCTTGATTCCTTAGGTTTTCTAGTAGTAAATATTTGTTTTTATATCTCAAGATGAATGAACACTAAATCAAGCTTATTGGCTATTTTTTTTTAACCCTGTTTGGTATGATAGAAACAAACTGAGCCATGACAGTCTGGGTACATAAGAACAATTATCTAATAAATTATTATTTAGTTTTAAAAGTGTAAATGTTTAACTTGTCATTTGGGGGAACTCATAGCTATCTCTAATGAATAGGAAAAAAGTTTTATAAATAGGCCCCAGCAAGTCATGGTGCATTTTTAAAGTTCAATTTTATGGATTCCCTGAAGTTTCTTTATCAATTCAGAAAAATTAAAGGAAAGCATTTATTCAGTGACTTTTGTCATATCCAAGGTGTATCACTAAGTTATCTATCATTAGTCTTTCATATTGCTAATACCTGACTTTACTCTGATTTACCACTAACTCTTATTAATTTTGGTAAATGAAAACATCAAGTCATTATTCAGTTTTCAGATATAGCTGCAAAGTTAATCTGAAGGGAAAAATTGTTCTCTGATTTACAATGTAGTTTCTGCTTTTTAAACGTAAAACACATCTGTTGTCAAGTTGTGAAAAACTTCTGTTAAGATTTCAGCAGTCACAAATGCACTTCTCATAGGAAATGTTAATTCAGGCCTTTCAGATTATTGATTTGAGATTTAAAGCCTGACTTAATTTTAGTAAAGAGAGATCCTATGTAGTAAAGGGAGATCCTGACTTAATTTTAGTAAAGGGATATCCTATTTAGTAAAGGCTATATAAAGAATTTTAGGGTGCAAACAAATTATGTATAAACCTTAGTCCCAATCAGGAAAATCACACATTTAGGAATACAGAAATGAGTTGCAGGGTGTTAGAAATGAATGTTGTGAATTTTGGTGGTCTTCTTTTATCACAGTCTACACTGTAATAAATTTCGATAGCCTAAGACTAGTATGAAAATATGAACAAACAAATGAAGCAAAAAAGAAAAAGAAAGAAACCTTTACATCAGAATAATCCCCTACATGGAAGTTGATCTATGCTATAAGGCAGGCCTTCTTACAGTTGGGAAAATTTAATTCTGGTTTAGTACACATTTAAATGCATTAAATAAATTAATGGAATTTAATACATTCCATTTAAAAACTTACATAAAACTGGGAAATAAAAGATTTAAGTAAGAAAATTGTCTGAGACATGATTCTTGCCTCTTTGGTACAAGGTGATGAAATATGTCTAGATCCTGGAATAAGATTTGAGCTGGGGACCTGCAGAAGATCCCCCAGTTCCACCACACATAGAAACATCCTGGAAAAGATCTGCCTTGGCTGACTTATTTAGCTATCTAAAGAACAATAATTTCACCTAAAATCTAGCCAAATATGAGAAAACTTAGAGTTTCTGTGGAAATAAATCCAGTTATTTCCTCAATGCTTCTTGAATAAATAGCTTCTTTTCTTCCTGGTTCACTGGAAATCCAGAGCCCAATGTCAAGTGTGTTATGCATAGTAAACTAATGAATACTGTGTGTTTTATCTTTTTGAAAAGCAAAAACCTCTGCCCACTGCCTGAAAAGGAGTCTCTGTGACAATCACTACATTATTCTGGGTTTGAGACAAAGACTGATGTCTTGTCCTTTTCCTTTCAGCACTGTAGATGAATATTCACCACAGAGAAAGGTAAGGCAGCCCCTTCTGTCTGAAACGGGGTGATCTGGTTTGGAGGCCTGGCCTTGGCCCACTTGGTATTTCTTCATAATTAATGAACGCTGCCTCTAGCAGAGGAGGGCCAGGTGGGGAGCCAGGGGCTGCACCTTGCCTCCCCGCTCCTACCTCGCTTAGCTTTCCCTGTGCTTGTGCAGATTCAGTTTCAGCCAGGTGCCCTTGACTTTATGACATTCTGAATTTTTGTGGTGCGTTTTGGAGTCTCAGAGTTTCCCCAATGTCCCCAGAGTGATGTAAATTTGATTTTTAGTCATTGATATAAAGATAGAAAACCATCTATGCAAGACTCTTGCCTGCAAGAGTAAGGAAGTCTTGTAAGAAAAAGGTTGGAACCCTTCAATCCAACAGAAAGAGAGATAGTAGCCAGAATGAATGTGTTTCCTCTTCAACTTGAGGGGGGGAAATGCTAAATGAGATGTCAGGCACAATTTTTGTAGGAGCTGATATATCAGGTGATGGATAATCATAATGAATCATGTACCTATTTCTCTTAAGCAAGTCATTGCACTACAGCAGAAGTATGAAACTATCTCGACGTGGCTTTATCCAAAAGCAAGGTTGCTGTTGGGATGGGGAAACCATGTCTTTCTCAGGAGAAGAAGCTATGGATGTTTGTAGTAGCCAGGGTTAAAAATCATGCCCATATTCTCCGGCATGTTGCAGAGAATCATTTTGGGGGCTTTTTCCCTTGGCCAAGGTCTATCATGTTGCTCAGACTCTCCACCTCCACATGCATTAATTGAGGCAACTCCCAGTTTATTCCTCTAAGATTAGATGGGTGGATTTCATATTAAAAAAAAAAAAATTGGCGTGCCCTTTTGGAACATGTTGCAAACAGCTCTAGTTTTCCAAAGGGCAGCAATACATTCATTCATTGTTCTTGTTCTCCCTTCTTGCAGAATAAAGCCCTTTTCCACCAATTCAGTCTTAAGGAGAACTGGCTCCAGCATAGAGGAACTGTGACGGAAACAGAGGAAAGTGAGTATGGTTTGAACAAGGGTCTGGGGCAGGTGGCGTAGCAGCTAATCACCATCATTCTCCGACTTTAACACATCAGCCTGCCTTTAACCCTTTCCAGCTGCCACACCCCTAAGACAAGCACGTTAGCATCCACAGTGATAGTTTTTCTTCTCTTGCTGTGGGCATTACAGTTTTCTTCATCACAGAGTACTGTCCCAGGTAAGGAAAGGAGACTGCAAAGAGCCCCCTGCGTTCTTGGGGAGAGGTGCAAAATGGACTGGAAAAGCAACCTTTCCCCTTGGCTGCCTTCTTCCGTGCTGCCAGCCCATCGCCTGTGACTCACTGGAAAGTCCGCTAAAACCACCGTGCAGGGCTTTGGCTGAGTCAATCCCTGAGAGTTAGAGAAGAAAATCTTGGAGAAAATAATGAAAGGAAGGATATGCAGTCGAAACTCCTCCAAGGCAAGGCTCTGCCGGGCAGTGCCACACGTCCAGTGTGTCCTCAATCAGTGCTGCTGGCAGAAGGGCTCGTGACCCACCCTGAAGAGGGCCTGCTCCATCAGTGCAGGGGAAACACCTTTGTAGCACTCTGAAGGTGCTGATGTGCTTTCTTTTTTTTTAAATTTAATTAATTAAGTCACTTATTTATTTTTGGCTGTGTTGGGTCTTCGTTGCTGCACGCAGGCTTTTCTCTAGTTGCGACGAGTGGGGGTCACTCTTCGTTGTGATGCACGGGCTTCTCATTGCGGTGGCTTTTCTGGTTGTGGAGCATGGGCTCTAGGTGTGCGGGCTTCAGTAGTTGCAGCAGGCAGGCTCAGTAGTTGCGGCTTGCGGGCTCTAGAGCACAGGCTCAGTAGTTGTGGCGCACGGGCTTAGTTGCCCCGCGGCATGTAGGATCTTCCCAGACCAGGGATCGAACCCCGTGTCCCCTGCATTGGCAGGCGGATTCTTAACCACTGCGCCACCAGGGAAGCCCCTGGCGTGCTTTTCTACATTACTGTTTTATAACGGAACCGGAAATGGTTTCCTCCTGTTTAGATAAAGGTTGAGTCAAGGGCAGAGCTGCGAAACACAGCAATTCAAATGTTCATGCTATTGTGACTTGGAGACTTTCTCTTTTAATTCACCTTTCCCAACAGCGCTGAAATTTTAAGTGTGGACGTTGAATATTCAACTTATTGAATGTTTAAACAACAAAATGTCACAGGATACCTCTTCTGTTCCATTGTTTGTGTATAACCAAACATGATGGCACTCGTTGGGTCATAAGTGTCACCTGTACCAAGTGGAGGAACGAATGGAATGACCTTACCTCCTCATCTCTCAGTTGCTGACCTTCCTTTCCCATTTGTCTTACAAATAATTGTATAATTTTCCAAGCTGAGTTTCAAAGAGTCTGAGTATTTCAAGAGCCCCCCTCCTCTTTTTGTTCATCATTTTACTGAGCAAGCTGTAAACTTTCCCCACATTTAGTAGTTTGTAGACTGCATCTTTGCCTTGCTCCAAAATTCCATCTTTTTGTGGAAGGAAAAAAGCCTTTTGTCTCTCACAAGTCTGTTGACAACACATAAAACAGCTATTTGTTAGATGCTATGCTTTTAGTGACACACCCAACCAAACCCAAAACAAAATACTGTCAGTGCCTCTTGGTGGCATGTTTACTTTGAGGTTTGTACTAGTAAACCCATAGTTTGTCTTTTGCTTCATTTGCATTTCTGTGCAAACATTCCTGGGTTTATTTTTGTGGTGCCATTTAAATTGCATATGAAATTTCTCTAGGACCTGCACTCCCCATTTTTTTTTTTTTTTTTTTTTTGCAATCTAGAAGAGAAGAATATCTAAGTATATTATTGTCCTTCTGTCTTTAGTAAAGAAGCTGGTGTTTTATACATTCAGAATGGCTGATACAAGAGACAAATAACGTGTCAGTTATTTGCATTGCTACAGTTTCTGCTATTAAATCATAAAGAAACATTTTTTCCAGGGCCCATTCACCCTGATAGTGATAATGTCCTAGTAATAATGATTAGTACCACAGACAAGAAAAAGGAAATTAAAAAGGCTGGAAATGTGACCTCCATTTGAAAACTAAACTCACTACCACCTTGATATGGGTGGAGGGACGGCGAGCGGAGGTTCATTCTTATATGAGCAAGAAAGCTGAAGCCAAAAACCTTAGCAAGTGACAGATTTTTTAGATAAGCTTATGAGAATTCAAATAACAAAATGTGGTGGTCTTTACTGAGCCCACTGTGCCTGTCCAGAGGTGAAGTGTAAAACAAAAATGTTTGAATTAGACGCTTTAATAGACTGCTTTGGGAGATCACAGTAACCCTCAAAGAAGGGACTCCGAAGTCTAGTCCCTGTTGCAGAGATCCCACTGTGCTGTGGCCAGGCTGCTGCTACCCTGAGCAGATGCTTTTGCATGATGTGGGTCTCTCACTACAGTATGGGATGCTTAAGCACTACTCCACCTCGCTCAGCAGCTTTATCACGTCTCCATCTCACGTGTGTGCAAGCTCGCATTGCTGTGCCCTCAGGCACCCATGTGCACACATATATATGTAAATCTAGCTGTGTCTGCTCTGTGCTACAGGGAATAGTGTGGCGGGTGCCTTGATTTGGGTGAAAAGTCTGTACCTCACGGCCACAGTTGTTCTCTGTCTACTCACAGTTCTCTCACCTCATGCAGTTTTCTGTCACGTGTATATAACGGAGCACTCCTATGTCAGCGTGAAGGCAAAAGTTTCCAGTACAGCCCACGAGATCCTGAGAGTTGTGGCGGAAAAGATCCAGCATGCGGAAGAGGATCTGGCTCTGGTAGCCGTCACGTTCTCTGGGGGTAAGTTATTTTCTGTCTTTGAATATTAATCTTTCACTGGATTGCCTCCAGGAGGAGAGAGTTGACATTTTTATGGAGTAAACGTGCAGCGCGTCCCTTCTGGGTCTGCAGCTGGTTGACCACTCTAACAATAAGAAGCCGCCTACCAGAGGTGTTTCCATGACAACAGTTGGGTACTGTTGGATACTGAATTTCCTCCCCAAGAACTGAACAGAGAAGCGCGCCAGTGTTTTGAAATATATTATAAAGCTTTACATATTTTGTACTCTAGATAAGCCTTCTGTTTTCATATTTAAATTAACTTGGGAAACTGCTAAAGGATGAAATTACTTTCCGAAGAAAAAAGAAAGGCAGCCTTGAACTAGTCATTTTGCTGGCTGACAGTTTAATACTTAAAGACTCCCTATTGAAGGAAATAAAAACTGTACAATAAGCCGAAAGCTCACAGGCAGTGTTCCTTCGGGCAGACATGGGGAGTGAGCCCTGGTTATAGTTTTTGCCTCTGTTGGGCCTTATTTATCCTCAGAGAATGGTTTATTGTCTGTTTTGAATAAGATCACACAGATTACAAGCTGATATTATTGATCTGTGTGACCTGAACAGACCCCTGCGTTTTCACTGGAGCCTGTCAGATCTCAGTGTCACTGGCCTCCTTTTTTGGCTTACGATCTTTATTTAATATCTCATTAACCCTGAGAAAAATACAAAGAAAGTGACTTAGTCCCAGTAGTTGAAAAATGGGAGTACTGTGTAAACTAATCAGCCAGAGATGGGGCCGGCCCGGGAGGGGGGAGCAGATAAAGGGCATTCCTGTTTACCCTTTGTTATCATTCTAGAGGCAGGAGAAGAAGATCAGAATGTATTGTAGTTGATGCGAAAGCATTATGTGATGGAACATTGCCTCTTTCGCTTTGTTACTCAGAGGCAGGTAAAATGGTCCTACAAGCTAGTTGATTACATATTCAAACAAATACAGCCCACCTCCCCTGTCCTAGTAAGTGAGTCGCTCCTTCCTCTCCCTGGGCGTTGTGCATCCCATCAAAACATTCTCTAAAGAAAAAGAGCAAAAATTTCAGAAACATGTGGAGTACGTGAATTTTAATCAGGGAGTAGTTGAACGTTTAATAAAATATATTAGGTATTCCAGATAAATATGATATTTGTATATTAATTTTAAGTGACCAAAGGTATTAAATGATTCTAAACAGTATTAAGCTTCATCAAAATCAGCATTTGCCTCTCAAGGCAATACCATTACAGAAAGTAATCACTGGGTCCCCATGCAGACGGAAGGTGACGGAGAAAGAAGGACCCTGAGAGAACCTGGTGGCACAGCTGAGACCCACACCCCCTTGGAGGCTGACTCAGAGTCGGCCCAGGGCCACACGTGAATCTGGGAATTAATGAGTGCATCTTTTACTACCCAATATCTGTTTGATGGCTGTGAAATACGATTTTTACACTCTATTAGGTTCATCTCTCGTTCTAATGTGTATAGACTTATAGCTAATCATCAGTAGCAATATCAGTTTATCTCTTGAATTATCTCATAGGTTTGGAAATATGCCATCATTTTCCATCAATTAGTAGTTTTGTCTGTTAAGAACCTTTCTGCCTGCAGCTTCATATCCCCCAAGCAATAATGTTCTTATGAAGAAAAAAAAGCCCACAGAGCTTAATGTATTCCTTGCTCTAGTTACGTACTTTTTAATAAATGTTTTAAATGCTACATCAAAATGAAATGACAGTGAGATCTACAGTTATTTTCTTTTTGTTAAAAAAAGTTTAGAGATGTTGGCCATGTTGTAGGTTTTGTGGATTTTTCTAAAAGGACTGGTACTATTACCCTCACAGCTTGCAGTAGGTTTCTAGCTGTTTTGTACCCAAGTTAGGTACATATGTATGTAGTAACAGAAAACTACCCAGTTACTCAGAGCTTAAAATCCTATCACTTTTCATCGTTCATGGTGTAGTGACAAATCTGAAAGTAAGAAAAGGGCTTCCCTGGTGGCGCAGTGGTTGAGAATCTGCCTGCTAATGCAGGGGACACGGGTTCGAGCCCTGGTCTGGGAAGATCCCACATGCCACGGAGCAGCTGGGCCCGTGAGCCACAACTACTGAGCCTGCGCGTCTGGAGCCTGTGCCCCGCAACGGGAGGGGCCGCGGTGGTGAGGGGCCCGCGCACCGCGATGAAGAGCGGTCCCCGCACCGCGATGAAGAGTGGCCCCCACTTGCCGCAACTGGAGAAAGCCCTCGCACAGAAACGAAGACCCAACACAGCCAAAAATAAATAAATAAATAAATAAAGTAGCTATAAAATTAAAAAAAAAAAAAAAGACTCCATTGAAAGTAAGAAAAACACTTCTTAGCAAATGGAAAAATTACTGTCTGAAAGCCATGGCATTTGCAGAATGCAAATTCCATAGCAAACGCAGAATGGCTCTTATAAAGTCAGATTTAAGGTATATATGGGCACACAGAGGGTTGCAAGAAATTGTAGCTAAAGAGGGAGGAGATAGAAGAACGTCAGAGCCCGGCCATGTGGGACCATTTACTGCCGACATCAACAGCCCGACGTGACAATACTACTGCTCTTTGCAATGCTGGGCCATAAAGAATGTATTCGAGTATCATTTGTGTACTCTGTGTCAAGCAGAAATGTTCAAAACAAAATCTGGCGCTTGAACTGATTAAGTTATCGAGAAAAAGAGATGTGGCATATTGTATTTCCAACCATGCTGGGTAACTGGAGGGCTACCTTAGGAGAGGCTGATTATGTCACAGTGGAATAAAGTTGAGTATCACTTTGGTCGATTCCCATCTGCATCTTGTAGGTGGGGGGAGGACATTTTTCTATGAGAAGCCTATTGTGTTATAAGGGCCCAACTATGGTAGAAAAATGGCCAAAGGACAGGAACAATAGGGGAATAAAATAGAAGAAGAATAGATGAAAATATTCACCTTGACTAATAGTCAAGAAATACAAAGTAAACCGAGAATCTATTTTTGATTTTAGCAAAACAGTAAACTTATTCAAAGGAATGGTGAGCGTTGGTGGGTGTAAGAATTGGAAAGCAGTTTGGCAGCTTGTATCAAAAACTTTAAAAATGTTCCTTCGCTTTGACCTAGGAATTCCACTACTGGGAATCTATCTTAAGAAAATCATCTGTAAGCAGCCAAAGATTTATGCACAAAGATGTTGACTTTGGCAATATATGTATGGCTGCTGTAATAATAGATCCCATTTATCAAACCCCTGTTATGTGCTGGTCCCTGTGCTAGTGTTTAGCATGGTTCTCGCTATCTAATTTATATGACCAAAAAAAACTGGAAACCATTAAATGTTCAACAACAGAGGAAAGATTAAATGTTGGCAGAATAGACTGTTACATAACCAATTACACATGACGTGACATTATAAATAATCTTGACAAGTGGGTAAGTACTTAAAATAGGAATATAAAACCACATAAGGAATAATTACAAATACATATATCTATAGTGATTATTAATGCAAACATATAAATAATAATTGTGGCCATATGTACATGTGTGCACACACATATTTGCATAAAGATCAGGATGGAAATATACTCAACTGTTACCAATATTACTATCATATGGTTACTTTAGAGTGATGGGATTATGAATGAATTTTACTTTCTTCCCTAAGCTGTTCTGTGTAAAGAATGACTAAATATTATAAGAATGAATCACAAGAGGGTACTTCTTTATGGATAACGAGCATTGATTATCTGGTATCATTGTATCGCGTATGCAGAACGGAATTAAATCTACTTCACATCCCATTTACTTTTAAATATTTTTTTTTGGCAAATTTCACTCTTTAGATGTACTGTGAATGCCTATTATGTGTTCTTGTGTTTCTAATTACTCTTTTTTGTAAATAAAGAAAAGCATGAACTTCAGCCACATGACTTGGCCATCTCCAAATCCCTGGAAGCATCTGGTCGGATATATGTCTACCGGAAAGACCTGGCTGACACTTTGGTGAGTACCTTTAGCCTTGTACTTGAAACACACAGACACAAATGTCAGACTGAGCACATGTATTTGTATGTTTTAAAATGAATGTTAGAAAAATACATCAAGCTGTTTCCTCCTGTAGTCAACAATACACTTTTCAAACAACACCGCTTTTGCAAATCAAAGGCAGGCCCATCTTTAGGGACTCTCAACCCCTCCTAAGTCAAACGCTATTTCTCTCTGAGTCCCTCTGAAACAAGGGATTTGAGAGATATGACTCTTTCTCTGATGGAATCTTAATTCCATTCTTCTTTTTTGGTGGATATGTAGAGGTTAGGCTGAGGAACGCATCCTGTGTGGATTTAAAGGGAAAGAGACTCTGTCCTTAGTACCTGTCCACTGGGTACACTTTGAGTGTGCCATTCCTTTGAAGAAAGGGTGATGGTTAACCTTCCCTGTGTAAAATGGCACATAACAGTGGAACATCAGATGCCACTGAAGCGTAAGCGTATGAAGAAATGTAGAACCCACACTGTATGTTATTTTCCGTCCTAAATTTAAGAACACTTACGCCTAACTAGATGATTTGTTCTTGTTCCTGTTCCCAAAAACCTCGGTCTCATGGTTGCTTTCTCAACGGTAGGGTCAGGCCTCAGATCCATCGCCCATAAAAAGTGGGCTGTACCAGATCGTGATTGTATCATCCAGACTCATGGTCTTAGTCTGTTCCATGGAGTCATCACAAGGATGGGTCTTTCCAGCTGGCTCCTGTTGTATATATAATGGAGGAATCTGTACACCATGTGGGTTAACCAAAACTGCTTATACTAAAAGTATCTTATGTAAAATTATCTGCAAGATATCAAGCTACCATTATGACATTAGTCACTCTTACCTTCACACTTTCTACCAGACATGTATGTACTAAGTAATTTACATACAGTATGTCATTTAACCTTCCTGCTAACCTTGTGAAGTTCAGAGAGGCTGAGTGACTTACTCTAGCTTGCCACAGCCAAGCCAGGGAGAGGACTAGGATTTCAGTCCAGTTATATTTGACTCTGGAGCACCTGCACCTTCCTCCTTGTACGTGAGGGAGAAAAGGAGAGGGAAACCCTTTGTCTTACTTGGGATTTCCCGATTCTGGGTGTCCTTCTGCAGGTCACCAGGCCTGTGTCTATACACGATGTAATTCCACCAGTGAAACTTGACAGACAGGATGCACAGCATCTTTTGAGTAAATAATGAGATTGATGTGACTGCCCGCCGCCCTCCCCCGCACCCTGTGAAGGAGAAGAATCTAATATGCAGTTGCCCTAGGCTCCTGGTGATGGAAGGACCCACACTCTCATTGTCTCCCACCCCCCAGCCCTCACCCGCCACACCCAGACTCCTCATGCGGTTCCCTCGTGTGCGTTCCCAGAGCGCTCTTCTGCTGCGGTCGAGGGCCTCGGAAGAGTAGAGGGCAGGCCTGGGGCAGTGTCTTGTGGGATAAACAGGTGCTGTGAATTCCGGGTTGAGCCAGTTGCTATCTTGTACTCGGATGCTTCCCCCACCAGCTTTTTGCACCACCTAAAAATTTCCCATTGGAATCAAAGTTTAGGTGATTTCATCTCCAAAAGATTTCAGTTGAAATGGAACATTGTAAGGGAAGGATAACATGTGAAACCACTCATATCCACTGTGCTTGTGCATAGATCAGCCTTCGTGGAAAGCAGGAATCATAGCCCTGAATGAACGGAATAGAGAAATAGAAAGTGTTTCTTGGAGAGGGCAGTGGACTACCTTGAGTAACCAGAGGGCAGTGCCAGGATAGGGGGCACATTTAGGGAGAAAGTAGGAGGGATAAAAAGCCAAGTGAAAATACCCTTGCACCTCCAAATTACTAAACAGACATCTGGGTTACTTCCCAAGTCGTGGCTCTTTGAATGTCTTCAGTGCAGCCCGACGTCCATCTGGTCCCAGTCTAGCCAGACCAATCCCTGAGAAACCTGGGCTCTCCCCCACCTCAGTGTTTGCATGCACATCATTCATTCAGCCCTTACAGAGCTCCACCCCGTATCCACACTGGGGGTACAGGGACAATTTGTACCTAAACCTACTCTGAAGAGAATCAAGTCTGTGGAAAAGCTTGTGAAGGTCTTTTGTCATTTTTTTAAATTAGGAAACGTTTACATAAATATAAGAATTCAAAAATGCTAATAATTTATTTTGCAGTTCAGAAAATAGAGACTAATATTTGGATTCTGAAATAGTCCCTTTATCCTGCTATGGCATTTATTTTTGCAAAGTCACCTTCTTTTTTTCCCCAAGTCATTAACTATTTTAACGTCCTTAACTATTCAAGTCAGATGGGAGAATTTATATCTTAATTAGAAAATATCAAGTATTTTAAAAAGATGCCAGATAATTTTAATACGTTTAACAGTGACAATAGATTTAAAATTGTGGTGGCATTTAATAATTTTATGTCAGATTTTAAGGAAATACTATTATTACCAAACTCATATCCATTTGTGTAGGGAAAGCAATTGATACTTTAAAATAATCATCCACCATGGTATAAATGAAGTAACTTATTTTTTATTTCCTGTTTAAAATTTTTTTTTTTTTTTTTGGCTTCCATGGGCATTTTAATAAAATTTGTAAATGTATGTCTGGGATGAGACTCGTCAAACATATTTTCTGTAAAAGCCATGTCTGTCTTTATTGAAGTACACTGTGACATTTCTTTTGTTTGTTTTTGTACTAACCCTGTTGGCACATTAATTCTTACCAGAAGCCAAAGTGACTTCAGGGCTTTCACTTTCATTATGTTGTCTGCCGGGGCAGTGTTTTATAATCAGATTTGTGTGTGTGTGTGTGTGTGTGTGTGTGTGTGTGTGTGTGTGTGTGTGTAGGGGGGAGGGGCAACTCAGTGAAGTATCATTG
Organism: Balaenoptera musculus; assembly: GCF_009873245.2. Classification (NCBI taxonomy): domain Eukaryota; kingdom Metazoa; phylum Chordata; class Mammalia; order Artiodactyla; family Balaenopteridae; genus Balaenoptera; species Balaenoptera musculus. Next base: position 75,921,957 of record NC_045793.1, on the reverse strand, counting down.
ATCACATTCTACAGCTTCCAAGGCTGTTTGCTAAATTGGTTGTAACTCACTGAAAGTGAATGGACCAGGGAAAATATTAAGTGCGCTCAGACAAGATTTTTTTTCTAATGTGGGTTTCTAATGCCTTTCTAATGCCAGCCAATTCAGTGCCAAATATTTCGGAATTTACTGAGGATTCTTTTACTTTTGTCTGTCACCTTAGAATCCTTTTGCAGAAAATGAGGAATCACAGCAAAGGTCAATTAGGATTTTGGGAATGAACACTTGGGATATTGCCCTGGAATTAATGAATTTTGATTGGAGCCTCTTCAATTCAATTCACGAGGTAAGTAAGGAGGGAAATGATAAAATAAATGCTAGTGCCATTATAACTGTGAATTCTTTTTGAAGAATATTTGTGTGTGACTGGGTTTTAAGAAGATCCATCATCTGGTGATCTAGTTACGCTTTAGGATACCATGGCCCAAAAAAGATATTTGGGGACTTTAAATATATTAAAAGACTGACCCAAACCTAGGAAAATCAGAATACATGATCATGCTTTATTTGCACCTAATATTATACAATTGGATATTTGTGTTAATATAGTATAAATATGCTATATTTTGTTTGAAAACATGTATTTATATATATATATATATATATATATATATATATATATATATATACATATGAAAGTCTAATGGGGTGGAAGAGGCATTTTACATTTGCTACCTTTGATATTGACATTTTTATTTTTCCATGAGCTTTACAGAGCTTTACTGTACTTATATGAGAAACACATTTATGTATGTACCTACATGCACACACACACACACATTCCCAAGAACATTCTATACATTTAGACTATGCTGCAAGACTTCAAGTACTCTATTGAAAATTTTGAGATATACTTCATATTTTTATGTCCATCACCCTTTCCCTTGAGGACAGCTTAAACATTTATAAAACAGTAGATGAGGGGTAAAATGCTACTGACAGTTGATGAATAAATGTAGCCAGGGGAAAGACTCACAGGAATCAGGAGATGAAAAATGAGGCAGCTCTGTGCTACAATATGTTGCATTTGCTTTGCTGTGTAGTGAAATGTTTCATTACAAGAAGGCCTTTCCTCCTGAAGAAGGAACTCGTGCCCAATATAGGGACCCCCAAGCTTCACTTTCACTTTGGAATGTTTTTTAAATGTCCTCATATTTTCTCACTGACAACATTCCAACCTGATGATCTAAATTTGAGCAAGTAGTGAACTCATTCAAGCTAAATGACTTGTGACTTTGCAAATGGTAGTAGAGTGGGATGCGTCCCTGCTTATGTGCTTATGCCATAGGAGAATGTGAATTACTCCTGTAAAATATACATGCACACCCCTCCGGTTAGAAACAGATCTCTTCCATTGCTTTGCATATGGTCAGTCTATGTCACTAGTTACTGGTCTGACTCGATTTTGTCAGTTTTGTACCTTGTCCTAATCTTGCTCTCTTTCTGTGATTTGACAATGTCTTATGTCAGTGGTTCTCAAAGAGTGGGTACCCAGACCAGCATTATCAGCACACCTGGGGACTTGTTAGAAATGCAGATTTTGGCCAGACCACAGACCTACTGACCCAGAAAATTTGGAGGGTGGGGCCCAGCAATCTGTGCTTTAACAGGCCTCCAGGTGATATGGATTCACACTGAAATGTAAGAACCCTTGTCTAGAGAACCTACCTGTGAGGGTCTAATGTAATGATAGTCATTTGCACTTGAAGTTGCTTATAGAACAAGTTTGGGAAGTTTGGATTTGATTCAGCCTGTGACTTAAACTTTAGAATGTCTTAGGTTTTCACGAAAAATGTCATCCTTGCATTCTAAAAAATTACATTTATGTAAGGCTTCTGCATGAAGGCATTTCTGAAAGTCAAGATAAATTATCTTGAATTTACTATATTGTTATTTGTTATATCTAACATGTTATGATATGACAGTGCCTACCTGAAATAGCTCTTAAAAATGAATTGAATTTTGTATCAACTTGACTCTGTGCTACAACAATAAGCACTTGTATGAATACATTGTCTTTCAGCAAGAGCTGATCTACTTCACGTTCAGCAGACAAGGAAGTGGGGAGCACACAGTGAACCTGAGCCTCCTGCTCCAGAGATGCAATGAGGTCCAGCTCTGGGTGGCCACGGAGATTCTGCTCTGCAGCCAACTGGGCAAGAGAGTGCAGCTGGTGAAAAAATTCATCAAAATTGCTGCTCAGTGAGTTTCTAGTGGTAAAAAATGCAATTCTTCTCCTCTCTTTGAGAGGGTACATTATTTTCCTTGTGATGATCAGAAGGGATGAGATGCAGAAGGGTACTATTGAGTTAAGTGACCAAATGATTGAAAAGGTCTGTTTTTGAATATTTCTGACTTCGCCTTTGAAGTATTTATATCTTAAAGTAAATGTCAAAATACTAGACCAAAGCACTGCTCTATGCTGCAGAAAAAAGCAGGCAGTGCACACATGCCCCATCGTGCAGCTAAATTACCCTTGTAGCCAGGTGAGCTACAGTAGGTTAGGAAAATGGGGGAAGGTGATGTGAGGGGGGTGAGAACCATTGAAAGTCAGATGCATTTCACGATTCTGCTTTTGGCTCCTTGATGCCCAGAGTATGAACTTTGCAAACTCCTTAGCAGGCCCTGCAGTGTCTGGTCGCACCTGACCTCTGAGCCTCACCCCATGCTGCAGCCACTCTAAATGGCTCTTCCTTTCCCACGCACACCATCATCCAAGCCTGGACCTGTGTTGTTGGCTCTGCCAAGAATGGCCACTTCACCCAGCAAATTGCTGTCATTCTTCAAGACCTAGGTCGTATGTGGCTTCCTTCCTAAAATCATTCCTGACTTTCAAATGCAGGGTCAACTCCTCCTTACCCTGACCTCCCCCTACCATGCACACATGTTTTTTTTTTTCCTTTTTTAAAAAACTTCTTTATTATATTGATTAAACTTACCTTTTTATATAGAATTCCTTCAGTGGACTGTGTTAGCTTCCAAAGGACAGGGACCATTCCTAATCAGTCACTGTACCTGGGGTGCCTGGTCCTGAGCTTGGTAAATAGCAGTGACTCAGTAAAGTCGGTTGAATGACATTGTAGTAACTTCCTGGGAGCATCTCTTAAAACACCAGATTGATATCCTGAAACCACTCTTGGGACAGCTTCCCAACAGAAACAGGCAACATGAATCAAAATCTTCCCCAGTTCCTTCTACCTTCCAGTCTTCCCATTTTTTTTTTCTCCTTTGTTTTTCAAAGTAGTTTTTATATCAAACCGTTTCTGAGTACATGTCAGTGTAATATATTTAGGAAATATGTATTGATCACTCATTCATGTTTGCACATCCATGCAAGGTATTGTGGGAAAATCAGAGTGAGCCTGCACTCAATCGGCTGGGGGGATACTTTCTATAACTCAAATGTCTAATTTGCAAAATAGAACCTGAGGGTGCCCTATTATGAGATGAAATTCTTTCGGGGGCTTTAGAGGATGGGAAGCTTATATGCCAAGGGTGTGGGAAAGGAGGATTAGAAAAACATTTGGAAGAAAGTAGCATTTTGAATTCTGGGTAGGAATTCAAAAGAGCACACTGTCCGTGGAGGTCAGACTCGTGAGAGAGAAGCAGAGAAGTTCATCGGAGGCAGAGAGCATGTGGTCAGAGAAAGGAACCTCATCCAGTTTGGCCAGAGTGGAAGGTATTTGTAAGGAAGCTGTGGGAGACTGATCTAAAAAGGAAGATGGGACCAAATTGTAAAGGATGTTGAATTTCAGAATGAAAAGTTTAGACTGAATTGAGAAGGCGATAGGGATTCTTTGAAAGTTTTTGTGCAGGAGATGGATGTGATCCAAGTTGTCCCTCAGGAGGGTTGATCTGAAAGTAGCACATAGACTGAACTGTCGGTGAGGAGACCCCAGAAGCAGGATATTTTGTTTACTTAGGTGAGAGATAATGGCGGTTCCTGACCTGGTGTTTGATGTGACTGGTGATGGACACGGAGAGATAGATAACAGATATGCCTAAATCTTGAACTGCTTTTATGATGAATGCTCCTTTTTTGTTTGTTTGTTTGGCCAGTACATTTTCTATAATAGCCTGTGACATTCTTAAATGTGAGGGTCTTTGGGATCAAAAACTTTCTTATAAATGCCAGTTACTTGGTGAAATGGGACGTGAATGTCCTAAGGAGTAAAATGACACCACATAGCTTAGTTCCCAGTATACGATTATATCTGTCCTCAGGGAAATGAAATATGTATATTCACATCTTCTCCATATGGCCCCATGCTCTTGAATTGTTTGCTGTACTGGTCTCTGTCCCTGGCCCGTAGAACAGAATGCCAACAGAAACATAAAGTTAAATTCTTCATAATCACACTGCTAGGAATAGCCAAGGGAAAACAGTCATTTCCGTGATCACGAAGTGTCTTCCCTGCCTAAGCCATCCTATTTGCATATTCATGTTTCCTTCCTTCTTACCAATCCCATCCCCCCACCTCTGTGGGTTGAGTGGATTTTATTTCCTTGCACAAAGGAGTGTTAGACTGACAATAAACTGGAATGTTTTAGTGTCAGTCTGTTCTTACCTTGAAATGAATGAACCTTGGTACAGGAAGGTTCCAGATGGGAATGATAACCCATATTTGTACTGTATCAATTCATCTTATAGAGAAATCATTTCTATATTAATTTTTTTTTTTTTACAGATTCAGATGTTAAGTATATGTGGGTTTTTGTTTGTTTTTGTTTTTTTAATTTTAAGTATGACTAAAAAAGAGATCTGAACCAGGAAAATTGTTTATGGGGAGATAAAAGATAAAAAGATGACACTTATATCTAAGATTTTGCGTAGATAAATGATTCTGAATACAAAGAAGAGTAATAAACTTTTTATAATGACTAATAATAAAATGATTTCCCCGAAAAGTCTTGTTTTCAGCTCCAGCAGTTGCTGTCTGAAAGGCTTGTTGTATACTCTGCATTTGAGTGATGGGCAGAGTATAAAAATGTCTGGTGGGCCATGACAGAACCAGTGGGGCTTCCATCATGCAGTAAGGTGGGAGGACTGGGAGTAAGGGGAGGGCATCCAGTGCCTCTGGCATAGGGATGGGGCACCTCTCGCTGACCTCAGGGTCTTGGCAGGGGAGCCTGGCATCATCGCGTCAAGAGATGGAGCTGACTCAAGTCTCTTCTGGCTGATGTGAACTTGCCAGAGTGTGATGAGACAGAAAGGGTGGAATGAGGGAAGAGAGTGGCGGGAGGGAAGCAGAGTTGTAGTGTTGATGCCTTTAGGCACCAGTTTCTCAGAAACAGGAAGATTTCTAAACCATAGACCACGGAAGTGTCCTGTTTGTTTGTTCATGGAATATACCAAGCAGGGTCTACCCAGGAGGCAGTTGGCAGAAACCAGCTAAACGGGCCAGTTAGACTGAATTTCAGGTTCTCTTGCCCACCGGGGAACTATAGGCAGAGTCCAAAGCTGGGCAGGAAGACTGAAAGGAACAGATCATGCCCAGTGGAGACTCCGCAGTGAGGGGCTTGCAGGACTGTGTTCACCCAGGTATTTTGGACACTAGGTGCATAGGCAGCAGTGCCTTTCCAGGTTCCCCTATTAATGGAGCTAGATTTCCAAAATGCTCCCATTGGGTGACCCCCACTGCCTTGATACACACACGCATCTGTACTGGGCAGTGTCCAGTCCATGAGGCTGGCTCTGGGAGCAGGCAGGTTTAGGCAGGACCGGCCAGGGCACAGCCACCTCTATATATGACCACTTTAAGGGCCCAGAACAGTTTCCTGGCTCTGAATCAATGCTCCTGTACACACCTGGGCGACTGGAAATCAGTATAGTTTTGAGAGACAGAAGTTTTTAATCTGTGTTGAGAACCTTTAAAATCATGATAGCTTTTGATCGATCATGTAATGACTAGAAGTCTAACTTAATTTTAGAAAATCATAAATATAGGAAAAAGTTTTGTTCACAAAAGATATTTATTGTAGCATTTTACATTGATTTGAATTGTATTGAACTGAAAATAGTTTAAATGTCTACAACAAGGGAATAAATAAACAAATTATGAAATAAGTTTTTGATGAAGTGTTCTATAACCATTAATGGTAACAGTGAAGAATCCATAATACATAACATGGTATAAAACTGAAAAATCGGGATACAGAGTTGTATATACACTGTTCCCAAATTCCATTTGAGACATTGATGGAGATGTCATGGAAGAGATGACATGTGAGGGCAGCTCGATCAACACGCACTAGGTACTTGTTATGCCTCTGACTTACTGCTAAGCACTTTCATCTTTTTTCATATTTAATTATTAAGTCCGGGTAGTTTTAAAATTTTCAAATCTTTCCTCAGAGAAGTTGTTTTCTAATACATCCCAGATTAAGGAATATCTGGAATTCACAGGCTGTTCCGGCCAACCTGGAGGCCCACCCTCCCTCTGCTTCATCAAGCTCCTCTGCTGGCTTTGAAAAGTAATGGAGTTTTTTGACTGATTAAGTTGAAGGGCAAGATTGACGTTCTGCAGAGCAGATAACCTTCCAGAGTGAATGGAGCTCAACATGGTCTTATTTTGCATTTTATTTCCTTTATTCCTTAAATGAGAAACGTGAGACAGTGTCCCCATAATATATGCCATATTTTAAATACATACATAACATAGTAGCTATTTTGTTGAGAGCAAAGAAAATATGTCTAAATGTAATGGGAGGGGGACCTGTGAGATAAGAGGGCCTTGTTTCTCAAAAAAGAAAGACAACATACAGATTATAGATACAGAATCAGGAGCTGTTACAATGAGTATGGGATATATACAGAAACATGAATGTAAGAGCTTTCAGTTGAAATTGTCAGTGCATCCAAAATAGATTTTTAAAAGGGAGGAATCTTTTGAAGTATCCAGAGGGTATCAAGAACACAGATCTCTTCCTAAAGGTAAGGAAGCGTTTGGAATCCTTTCATTTGTGTTGAGGGGATACCGCCCCATCCCACAGGGACAGTCAAGACTGTGTAGGTCACAGAGCAGAGTTCAGCCCTGCCCTAGAGGTTGAACTCTGTGGCCTGGGAGAGTCTTGGCAGCTTTATCTTTTGTGATCATCTGGTGAAAGGATGTTGCCTCAGAGTGCCTTCTGCTTTCTTTTATTCCATAGCTGCAAAGCCCAGAGAAACCTGAATTCTTTCTTTGCTATTGTGATGGGTCTCAACACTGCTTCTGTCAGCCGGCTGTCCCAGACCTGGGAGGTGAGCCCTGGGGGTCCATACGGAGGGTGGAGTTGGGGCCGGGTTGGGGACAAATAAAACTGAACGGGAAGTGGTCCAGCTAACAGTCTTTATTTAAAATAAATGGTTTAAATGAGATACGTAGCACTAGAAAAAAATGTTAAAAAATTAGTGTCTCAAGTCGTCAGGAACTATTTTCATCAAATGGTCTTCAAAATGGTTCTGTAATATATACGAAAGAAACACAACTTGTAAAATGCTTCCCAGCTAGAATTAGTTTTCTGCTTTTCTCCCGTGATGGCCTGGTTACAGTTCCATGTTGGTCATTTCAAAAGCTCACCTGTGTGTCCAGAAGCAGATTTGCAGAGATGCTAATGAATTCAAGCTACCAGTCCTCTCACTTGTGGGGCCTCTGGCAGGATGTTCATGTGGATGATGGATATCTTTACAGAATCTGCAAAAGTAATTTTGTATTCTTTTTTCCTAAAGAGGGCCCACAAAATGTTTTAAGTTTCAGGCCTCCCAAATCCTGGCTCTGCCTGTCAGGGTTGTGTGATGAAGGCTGTTTGGGTTCGAAGGGGGAGGGGGCCACTCAAGTTAGCGCACGTTCTGAAACGTGGACTCTGAGGGTCTACGTGGGAAGAATGGAAACTGGGGTGTCCCTAAATGTAGCCAGACACAGATGGGGGGCCCTCTGCCTCCCCCATGACCCCGACACCTTCTTTCTTTGGGCTTTCGTTTCTTTCTCTCTCCATTCCCTACTGACTGCGTACGTAATTCCCCGTACCATTTCTCTGTCTCATCCTTTCTCTCTGACCGTCAGGTCTTCTCCCTTACGGGTCCAGGCTGCCTGTGGCTCGCTGCAGCTCCCTCAGCCTCTCCCCACCCTCTCAGATTCAGCTCCTCTTGCTGCCTGCCCTGCCCTCTTCGTGGTCCCCAGTTCACACTCCTGCAGGAGAGAAGCTGACAGGCCAACTCTTGTTTTTCTCACATTCCGTCTCAGCGACGGTCTGTGGGCAGCTTTGGGGTTCACCTTCTTTGTGTCAGGGGCCACACACTGATGGAATGCGCAGTGGTGACCCGAGGGTCAGGGTCAGTGCTCCTTAAAGGGGTTCAAAAGAAAAGCAACAAAAGGCTTGCATCTCTGGTTAAGCAAACCAGATGCGCACACACTTCATGAGATTCAAAGAGGTGGGCCAAAAAAGCCGCAATTGATCAGAGCAGGAGGAAAACAAGTGGCTAGCAAGGGTCCGGGGAGGAGAGTGGAATTTTAAATTACACCCGGAAAGAAGGCTTGATCTGCAAACATTGAAAGGAGAACAGTTCAATTAAATTCACATGGTGTGTATTTCATGTGCACAGCGACTGCCTGCCATGTGCGCAGCTCTGCATCAATGCCGTGGCAGATGGAAGGTGGCCAGCTTAGCACAGGGTGTGCTGTGGTCAAGGAGGTCTTGAACCGGTTCCAGGCGGGCCCCAGCAGAGCAATGGAGGAATCATGCTGTCTCAGGGTGGCTGAGAAGCCTTAAGCAGCAGGGCCTTGGAAGCTGAGCCGGGAGTTGCTGGGGGCATTGGGGTGGGCCTCCCTCGCAGAGGTGAGCTCCGGAGCTCCGTGTCTCTAGGCCTGGAAAGTGATCACACTGTCCTAAATAGGCAATACAGGCAGAGAAGTCGGTTTGAGGAACTAGAACAGAGGTCAACAAACATTTTGGGGAAAGAGCCAGATAGTGAATATTTTTAGGCTGTGCAGGCCATGTGGTCTCCACTGCTGTGACTCAACTCTGTCATTGAGGTTCAAGAACAGCCATGGTTAGTTGATAAATGATGAGCATGGCAGTGCTCCAGTAAAGCTTTATTTGCAAAAGCAGATGGGCAGATTTGGCCCATGGCTGACCCCTGGAGTAGGTAAGTTTGGCTTTAGATATGTTGAGTTTGAGATGACACCAGGATATTCGTGTGGAATATCCAACAGACTAAGATACGCAGCTCAGAAGAACAATTGCCATCAGTTGCAGATGTCTGCATTTTATCTTTTCGCATTTGATTTGTCTTGCATTTATTAATACACGTGTATTGGTGTGTGTAACAGTGGCTGCCAGATCAAACAACCTGTGTGCTGTCAAGATGCAAAATTATCAATCTGATAATTTTGAAAAGCTTAAAAGTCTATTGTGGGGTTTACCTCATTATTTTGATTTGTTTTAGAAGCAGAAAATCTCACATATCTTCTAGAACAGTCATAAGTGTTAATAGCTGGAATTTGCTGAGCACCGACCACGGACCGTACACTTCCTATGAGTTATCTCCATTTCAATCAGACAACGTGGAGACTCACTGCAGACACACAGCTAGAAAGGGGCAGAATTCAAATTCAGAGTGACTTACTCTGAGGCATCTAGCTTTTCACTTCACCATGTTAAAGGCAGGCTGGGGCTTCCCTGGTGGCTCGGTGGTTAAGAATCTGCCTGCCAATGCAGGAGACACGGGTTTGACCCCTGGTCCGGGAAGATCCCACATGCCGCGGAGCAGCTAAGCCCGTGCGCCACAACTACTGAGCCTGTGCTCTAGAGCCCATGCTCTGCAACAAGAGAAGCCACTGCAATGAGAAGCCCGCGCACCACAATGAAGAGTAGGCCCTGCTCGCCGTGACCAGAGGAAGCCCGTGCGCAGCAGTGAAGACCCAACGGAGCCAAAAATAAACAAATAAATAAATTTATTAATAAATAAATAAATAAATAAAGGCAGGCTGGAAAATTCCAGGCCCTTCTTCCTTAGGCCCAAATTTTTATTTGGGAAGATGACCTATGTTTCCATCCTCTGTCCGTCTTCATGCCACCAGTTGGTGTGGGTGATCTTTACAGTTCAGTGATTGTATCCATCAAAGTGCAGGCTTCATCATTTAGGGTTTTCATGGGCTTTCACTATTTAGCCCTCTGCTGTGAAACATAATTATATCATTTATACAAAAAACATCAGCCAACATTATTATTTCCCACTTAGCAAGACTGTTTAAGAAGGTGAGAGCAGGGCTTCCCTGGTGGTGCAATGGCTAAGAATCCACCTGCCAATGCAGGGGACATGGGTTCAATCCCTGGTCCAGGAAGATCCCACATGCCATGGAGCAACTAAGCCCATGGGCCACAACTACTGAGCCTGCGCTCTAGAGCCCACGAGCCACAACTACTGAGCCCACATGCTACAACTACTGAAGCCCACGCGCCTAGAGCCCGTGCTCCACAACAAGAGAAGCCACCGCCATGAGAAGCCCATGCACCGCAATGAAGAGTAGCCCCTGCTCTCCACAACTAGAGAAAGCCCGCGTACAGCAACGGAGAACCAAAGCAGTCAAAAATAATAAGTAAAAAAAAAAAAAAAAAGAGCATTTGTCAGAAGTAAGATACAGAACCAAAATCCAAGTTTTTATTAAAAGATCACCAGTGTGTAGAATGTTTAACCAGCTGGATTCCTGATCATGTGGCTGTTATTTATTTTAAACTGTCTTTAGCAACATTCCCAAGGAAGGTCGCATTAAGGAATGATGAAAATCGCATAATGAGAAGCAATCAGGGTAGAACCAGATGATAGAGCTATTTATGTTCAGAAATGTGACATATGTAACACAACTTAATGAACATTCCCCTTAGTGCCTCTCAAAATAACTGACTTCTTTTGACCTTTTCTTTTTTGTTTGTTTGTTTTTAGAAAATCCCTGGGAAGTTTAAGAAACTTTTTTCTGAACTTGAAAGTTTAACAGTAAGTAGTTGAGCCAAAGTGGACTTATTCTTCGAACTGGTTGCTGGTGTCCAATTTCTTTCTAGATTTCAGTTGTCGGTATCTGCACTTTACCATGTCAGGTAGCTTAGACTAGTTCACTTGTATATGAAAATGTAGCTTTGCTTCTTACAGAGTGAAGCAAGTTAACAGTTAATGCTTCTTCCTCTCCGTGGAAAACGGTAGTGAGAATGGTCCTCTTGGTATGATATTCAGAAGGCAGATTTTTAAGTATACTCAAATTTCAGTCTCTTTTCAGATTACAGTAAAACTGTTCTCCTGTTTTCTCTGCATTATCTGTGCATTATGAGGGCAGTTTTTCTTTGCAGTGTGCTTAACAAAAGGCTGTGGGGTTACCTCATGGTAGAAACTATGGAGAAGAAACTGTACTTAAGGAACCTATTTGAGGGAAGAATAATAGGGCAATCAAAAGGTGTCTGTCCTTTGCAGTCATTTCCCATTATTGTCAACCAATAACTTGACTTTCATTCATTGCCTAGATTTCCTGCCCTAATTTAGTGAGTTTATTCTCCTAGGAAACCTTTATCTACTTTGTTCTTAGGAAGAACCACTCTATATCTAAATCATGTTCAAATTGTATAGTAAAAGTGGATTTAGAATTGTTTCTATAGCACATTGATTTTTCTTTCTCTTTGTAACCTTCTTGGTTCGGCAGGATCCTTCCCTGAATCACAAAGCCTACCGAGATGCATTCAAAAAGATGAAGCCACCCAAAATCCCTTTCATGCCCTTATTGCTTAAAGGTAACAGTTTTCTATCTTTTATGCTATGTAATTCCATCTTCCAGAAATTTATCACTCTACAGAGAGCAAGAAAAGGAATCTCAGTTTATTTCTTTAAAGTAATTTTGACATTCAGACCTAACTGTGTTGGCTTGTGATTGTTTTTCAAATGTTCAATTATTTATGAAATGCTTAAAATACTTAATTGTACTTAAGCAGACATCAAAGTGTTTTCGATTGATTCACAAAACTTGGCACTGGAAACGTTTGTGTTTTTACTTTAGTCTGCTTTAAGCATTGTCTTATTTGAGTCTACAATTCACTTAATTCAACCAATAATAAGGCTGGCATAAAGAATCCAAACAGTGATCAGTCACGTTCTATGTGTGCAACTTAAATTTCAGAGATTCAACCCGTGGCCTTCTGCTGTGTGAGAAATACCTTTGGTCAACCCAGGCAGTGTAGTGTATGAAGAGTTTTGGTAGGGAATGTACTTTCTTCTTTCCAGGAGTGAATCCAGTTGGGAAAGTATCTGACAGCTCCAAGTTAGTCGACTAACTTCTCTTCTGTAGAGCACCAGATCATTCATCATGAAACATGTTAGTTAAATTTACTGAGGATCTCAGGGGTCTCTTTCAAACCCAGGGGATTAATGAAAGGGAGGTTCGTTTTCATCTGGCCTATGCTCCTGACATTTAGTATATATCCTACCTATGTGCTTTCCAGGAGAAGCGGGTTGGTCATTTTTCTTGGCTGTATTTTGATTCTTTCCAAGGGATTATAGGAATACTCTTTGATATTGCCTTCACCCTTCAGAGGCTTGTAAATTCTGCTGGCTCAGGCCCCGGTGCCTACACCCATAAGTGTGATTCTGGAAATGAATTACCTGGGAACTGGATTGCTGGTTGTCCTGGCCGTCTCCTCCCTCACCTCCCCCCATCGCCAAGCCCCACTGGCAGTAAAGCTGATACTCCCTTTTCGGCTTCTCTCAAGAACAACCAGAGCTTGGAGAAGTGTTGAGTTGTTATGCATCCCTGCAGCTATTTATTCAATCTTCATCTAGTATAAAGCAAGAATTTCTGGGAAACAATAATGTATTAGGACAATTGAGAGTCACACAGAATGCTTCATTCGAGCTCAAAAGATTCTGTGAAATGTAAATGGATGAAACAAGGAGAGATTGTAAAGCCAGAATACCAACTTAAAAGTTCATTTAATTTTTCATGTTTATTTCTAAGATAAGTTTATTCAGGCTTCTGATTTTTATTTAAAATAAAACACCAGCTGGAGAGCGGGGGTGGTGGCCTGTGGGAAATGACACTTAGAATTATTTAGACACAAATAGGAAAAATAGGAAGTGAAGACAGATCTGGGAAAGGAATTGATTTTAGGAAGACAATATTTTGAAACAGTGGATGTTTTTAAGGTAATGAGAAAACAGTCGACAATGTCCCGTTAACTTAATTAGATGTAAGCTGAGCTTTCTGCTATATATTAGTGGTTTTTCCCCCAAAGTACTTAATGCAGTCAGGTGCCTCACACTTATGTCTTAGCTTGGATGCAATTTTATGTTTTACTGAGTTTATCTAGACCTCTTTGTTGGCAGCAAAACAAATTTCCCTTTTTTCTTTTTGTGTGTGTATGTGTGTGTGTGTGTGTGTGTTTAAATTTTTTTTTTTATAAAGAGGTTTTTTTCTATTTTTTTTTAATACAGCAGGTTCTTATTAGTCATCAATTTTATGCACATCAGTGTATACATGTCATTCCCAATCTCCCAATTCATCCCACCACCACCCCACCCCCCCCGCCACTTTCCCCCCTTGGTGTCCATACGTTTGTTCTCTACATCTGTGTCTCTATTTCTGCCCTGCAAACCGGTTCATCTGTACCATTTTTCTAGGTTCCACATATATGCGTTAATATACCATATTTATTTTTCTCTTTCTGACTTACTGCACTCTGTATGACAGTCTCTAGATCCATCCACATCTCAACAAATGACCCAATTTCATTCCTTTTTATGGCTGAGTAATATTCCATTGTATATATGTACCACATCTTTTTTATCCATTCGTCTGTCGATGGACATTTAGGTTGCTTCCATGACCTGGCTATTGTAAATAGTGCTGCAATGAACATTGGGGTGCATGTGTCTTTTTGAATTATGGTTTTCTCTGGGTATATGCCCAGTAGTGGGATTGCTGGGTCATATGGTAACTCTATCTTTAGTTTTTTAAGGAACCTCCATACTGTTCTCCATAGTGGCTGTATCAGTTTACATTCCCACCAACAGTGCAAGAGGGTTCCCTTTTCTCCACACCCTCTCCAGCATTTGTTGTTTGTAGATTTTTTGATGATGGCCATTCTGACCGGTGTGAGGTGATAACCTCATTGTAGTTTTGATTTGCATTTCTCTAATAATTAGTGGTGTTGAGCAGCTTTTCAAATTTCCCTTTTTTTCTGCTGAAAATGCATTCTCTCATTCACGCTAGTAAATTAAACTTTTTTTTTTCATTAGAAGCTCAAGTTTAAAGAAGCACTTGTTTTTCCTTTATCTTAATTTTTTGTCATTATAAAACAACATTAGTACTCTCTTGCATTTAAAGTTACTATTTTTGTCTGAAATAATTTCCAAAGGAAAACAGGATGAAACTTTTAAATATGTGTATATCACGTCTGAGGTGAGACATTTTGGAAAACATAAATGACATTCTTAGCTTTTGTTAAATGCAAAATTATTTTAATATTTGCTGTAAACTAGAGCAACCAACATTTTCATGAAAACTTCCCAGCCCTCCCCTCTTGTGCCTCCTGCTTTGGATTGCTTTTGGTTAGAGAAAGAGACCAAATTGAACTCCTTGGGTGTTAAGAAGGATTAGGGCTCCCAGGTTTCATTTTTTGAGATAGTCAATTCCCAATACCATGCAGATTATCAAGTGAGCACATAACCTAAAAATGCTTCCAGCCATCAGCTTTTCTATTTCCCAGTGAATTTCTTACTTCTGATTTACTTTCCCCCCCTACTGTGGAATCCAGTTCAGAAAGTGGTGAGTGGGAAAGCCCAAGTAAGTGTTGGGGAAAGGATCCAGCTGAGCTAAAGGTCAAAAGCAGTTGAATAATCTGTATCACGGCGTTTTGGGAGATGGTAGTCCTTCCAGTAGAGTGAATAATCAACAGATATCTGAAGGTAAACTGAGGTCGTGTTTGTATCTTCGAGCGCAGATTATTATTGCACATTTGCGGGGGTGTTTAAATAAAAGGAATGTTGAGGTGCTTGTATGTTTTTTCCTTCTCTTTCACTTGCCATCTCTTCAAACGGAGTCCTTTCATCCCCCATCCTGTTATATGAAGTGTTAGGAGCGTGTTCAGATGTCTCCAGATAAAGGGGTCTGGCAGTAGCTCATTTCTAGCACTCTGAACCTGGTGGGTGCCCTGAACTGCTTCACAGCCCATGACTTAGGTTCTGAGACCCCCGTTTTTGAGCTCAACCACCTGTATTGGTTTATCCCTCTCACGCCTGCCTCATCACACACCTGCCATTCATCTGCATCAAAACCTTCAGCCATTTGACCCCCTTCTCCTGGGCAGCAGCCCCTTCCAGCCCCTCTTGCCTCCCCACCTGGCCAGACACACCTTCCCTGCCTTATCCTCAGGCCAGCATCAGCCTAACAGCCCCCCACCCTCAGTAGAGCCGCCATCCTCATGCGCTGACCTCGACAAGTCCTTGAGAGTTGAGGTTAAGCAAGATCACCCAGGCAGAGGAGAGGGAGGAGATAGAAAGGGGGACAAAGGAAACACTTTAAAAGTTGCAGAGGCCCCCAAAGAAGACGTACAGATGGCCAAGAAGCACATGAAAAGA
Source organism: Balaenoptera musculus (assembly GCF_009873245.2). Taxonomy (NCBI): domain Eukaryota; kingdom Metazoa; phylum Chordata; class Mammalia; order Artiodactyla; family Balaenopteridae; genus Balaenoptera; species Balaenoptera musculus. The sequence continues at coordinate 75,906,326 of NC_045793.1, read as the reverse complement.
TGCTCAACATCACTAATTATTAGAGAAATGCAAATCAAAACCACAATGAGGTATCACCTCACACCAGTTAGAATGGGCATCATCAGAAAATCTACAAACAACAAATGCTGGAGAGGGTGTGGAGAAAGGGAACCCTCTTGCACTGTTGGTGGGAATGTACACTGATACAGCCACTATGGAGAACAATATGGAGGTTCCTTAAAAAACTAAAAATAGAATTACCATATGATCCAGCAATCCCAATCCTGGGCATATACCCAGAGAAAACCGTAATTCAAAAAGACACATGCACCCCAGTGTTCATTGCAGCACTATTTACAATAGCCAGGTCATGGAAGCAACCTAAATGCCCATCGACAGACAAATGGATAAAGAAGATATGGTACATATATACAATGGAATATTACCCAGCCATAAAAAGGAACGAAATTGAGTCATTTGTTGAGACATGGATGGATCTAGAGACTGTCATACAGAGTGAAGTAAGTCAGAAAGAGAAAAACAAATATCGTATATTAACACATGTATGTGGAACCTAGAAAAATGGTACAGATGAACTGGTTTGCAGGGCAGAAATAGAGACACAGATGTAGAGAACAAACATATGGACACCAAGGGGGGAAAACCGCGGTGGGGTGGGGATGGTGGTGTGCTGAATTGGGAGATTGGGATTGACATGTATACACTGATGTGTATAAAATTGATGACTGATTAAAAAAAAAAAAAGTTGCAGAGGCCCCCATCTCCCATGAATTCAGCAAGGTGGCTGTAACGGGTGGTCAGAAATGTCCAAGTCCTTTCGGGTACCAGAGAGGCACCGTGGAGAGAGCAAGCAGGCTGCTTGGGCTTGGGTCCTGGCTCTGAGACTTAGAGCTGTGATCGTGGGCCAGCTGTGCTTGTTCTTTGGACCATCGTTTCTTCACATTCTTTTCCTGCTAGGGCTTTTACCTTATAGTCTTTTGTGAGGATTAAATGAGTTAATGCCATGTCTGACGCTGTTAATAAATATAAGCCGCGTTATTATCATCATCTTTGGGAACATAGGGAGGGGATGACAAACCTTGGAACACTGGGGAAATGGACCAAGAAACTCTGACGGGGCATTTGTAATCCGAATTCTCCGGGAGTGAGGAGTTACTAGGCTCGTAGGTGGTGTTTAATGTAGATAGAGTACACACAGTGCTTTGCTTGCTGTACAAAAAAGATACAAGCTAACTGTGTTGGCTACTCTTTTTCTAAATATTGTGTCGGAGGTTGAAAGCTTGCAATTCTATTCTGAAAGCAAAACAGTGAAAGAAAATAACCAGAGAGTTTGTCAGATGACTGTGTAGTTGTGAATTGCTTCCCTGCTAAGACATCAGTTTAAAAAAAAAAAAATCGAGGGGAAAAAAGAAAGAAAAAAGGCTTAGGAAAACGTTGCAGTCTGGTGGGGCTGGAAGCTGTGAATAAAGAATGCCATGAGAAAAGGGTCGTCATCAGTGTAGTCTGTAACTGTGTAACTGGTGTTGCCCCCTGGTGGGCAGTCAAAGTTCAGCGGCTGGTTGTGTTGGCAGGCCGATTTCCCAAGCACCTATCTCCTAATAGCCCCATAGGGACCAGCAGAATCAAAGTCTTGATTAAATGCAAATGCTTTCCCTTTCTATTTAGAGGAATTTTAATCTGTTCGTTTCCCTCTTTTATATCATGTTATTTTAACAAGATTTTTGAAAAGGATGTTCATTTGGTTTGTCCCCCATGTCTGTGATATAACATGATTATTTGCATGTTCTTTAAATTGTAGTATATTTCTTACTTTGATTCTCCGCTGTGAGGATTCCCTAATGCTCAGTCACTGACCCTCTGATCTGAGTTTTTTTTTTTTTTTTTTAAATGCTTTGCCTAAACCGTTTGGTGAGCTGGAGGCTTTTTTTTTTTTTTTTTTAATTCACGTTCTTTTATTTATTTATTTATGTTTTTTATGACTGTGTTGGGTCTTCGTTTCTGTGCGAGGGCTTTCTCTAGTTGCAGCAAGCGGGGACCACTCCTCATCGCGGTGCGCGGGCCTCTCACCATCGCGGCCTCTCGTGTTTCGGAGCACAGGCTCCAGATGCGCAGGCTCAGTAATTGTGGCTCACGGGCCCAGTTGCTCCGTGGCATGTGGGATCTTCCCAGACCAGGGCTCGAACCCGTGTCCCCTGCATTGGCAGGCAGATTCCCAACCACTGCGCCACCAGGGAAGCCCTGATCTGAGTTTTTATAAGCCATCCCCTTTCAGAGCTTCAGTTGCTGTTATTATTGTAACTCATCCCTGTCTCTTGAAGAGACACTCCAGTAAGTTTTGCGACCAAAAGGAGATTTTTAGTTGAATATCTTCTTTCACTTCAAATGCAGTGAGGCTCAAATCAAATTAACATTCCCGTCCTCTGAAAATGTATCTTCATCCTACTTTCCTTATGTTGTTTTCATCAGTGATGCTTGCTTTCCAGCGGTTGAATAGACCCGGAAACCTTGCCTTTTCCAAACCTGTCCCATTCCTCATTCACTTCGGATACCCAGTCAGGCCCTGGCTTTGAAAACCAAAAATCTAAACATCCAAATCTAGACCTTAATGCTTTAAGTAAAGCAGATCCATATACTTTGCCTGGGATTGTTAAAAAGCAAACACATAAATATTAAAATCCTTTTTGTTTCTGGGGGTTCAGTTCTTTTCTGCTCAGTGTTCTGGCCTAAAAACATAATGGACCAGTTAAGTTATAGAATAGTGTTAGTGTATATTAAGCAGGTTGAAGTCAAAGCCTGCAATGTAAGAGCAAGATATATACTTGCATGAGTGTTATAATGTTTTCTCTCCACACGCATACATTATGCCCCCTCACATCAAATACTATTCAGATTCAATTTCAAGTTGCCTGGTCAAATGCATGAAATAATCCATAATGTTTAAGAAAAATTAATAAGCTGCATTGCATCTATACCTCTTCAACTCTGACTCATGATCCATTCCTAATGGTACATATATCTTTTTGTTTTTAATTTTCAGATGTAACATTCATTCATGAAGGAAATAAAACATTTTTGGATAATCTTGTCAATTTTGAAAAACTGGTATGTAAAACTTCACTATTTCTCCTTTTTCCCACTGTAAGGGAAGTGTATGCTTTTCTTGCGCCAAGAAACAAATGGTTTAAGTGCTTTTCTCCACTGAATGTGTGGTGATTTATTTGCTGCATGTTGTGCATTATCAATACAGTGCATTCCAATTAAAAATAAGTGTGCTGGCAAGTTCTGGGGCCAAATATGAAAATCTGCTTTTTATTTTTGAAAACGGAACTTCATTAGATTGATATCAGTGGTTGAGTGTATGTGTTTGAACTAGAATTAAACCTGTAAGTTTCCTGTCAGCTGGAGTTCACAGTCTTGAGGTTCAGCCTTGTTGCTTTAAAGGCATCTCCCTGTGTCTTGGCTCACGCTGCTTCTGAGGCACGGGACAAAGCTCTCCTTCTGGGGAGATATGTCCATCTTGAAGATGAAGATGGAATTTGTAGGGTCTGCATGGGAGGGGAAGGACCACCCCTCTATCAGCCTGTGGACAAATGGTGCCACTGTGGAGAGACCACCTCGTGCAAAGTGAGAAAGTGAGCTCACGAGAAAGGGCTCCCTGGCCAGTCCCTTCTTACAAGTTACTGAAATGCCTCTTTGAGAACTGTTTCCAGGACATTCCCAGGTGCTTTGTCATGCAGCGGGTTCCTCCTAGCCTTTCTCACCGGCTGTGGGCACAGGAGGAATTGCCTGTTAACTGTGAAATAGGAGTGCCCCAAAGAGACCCTGGGGACCACAAGAATGGATTTGTCTGACAGATGAACTTTAGTGTCATAGGTGAGCCTGCCATGCATGGTTAAAGATGGTATCAGGGACCCCTGTCCGTAGGCCCTGACCTTTGAGTGACCTTTTCAGTAATGGTAATGGATTTGTGTGAACTCTTTCAGGAATGGACCCCCGGTTCCCTGTGAGACTGGGTCAGGCATTTGAGAGAAGGTTGAGTGAGACGGGGGCCGTAGACCATGACCAAAGAACAGTACCACCTGATGAGTCCAAACGAGGTTTGGCCTCTGACCTTTGCCTCAGAGGTGCCCCGCTCTAACTGTGAGGTTAACTCGCCACACACGGGATGAAGTGGCACAGAGCCAGTGCAGGCGGCTCTTGTACAACCTGAAAACCCAAGCAGCTGAATCTAGAAGACTGACATCTTGGGATAGCTTGCCTTAGCTCAATTTTAATGATTTGAGGGTGATCGCTTTCTGGCTCATTAGTTTTGAAGTAGACGTGTCCATAACTTTTCGAGTCTCTCTCTGCACTAAGTGCTTTGGAATCCAGTTCAGTTACTTTAGATACTGCAGTCAAACCAACACAGCCCGAAATAGATATTTAAAGTATTGGGTTTTCTTGTACTTATTCTTTAGAGATTTGTTCTGGTGTCACCCAGTAATGTTCTGAAGATCCCAGGGCCCCTCTTTGTAGCCAAAGACTGTAGGCCCTAACGTTCTAGTCTGTAGGCAGGTTAATCTTCAGTGTTTGGTACTAATGAAATGATTGCAGGAATAAGAAGCCTGTGGTCAATACTTATTTCAAATCTTGGCCAACACCTCTGCTTAAGAACGCCAAATAAGCTTTGGCGAGCATGTAAGAGATGTGGAATGAGCTGTGTCACACCAAGTGAAATTCCCTCTAAAGGTCTAGTACCCTTCCCTCTGACTAACCCAGAAGAAATGTGCGAGAGCCAGTGTACTCTTTGTATGCTGACTGTGGTCAGTTGTTAAGGGTACACTGGTGGTTGACCCCCTTCCCAAAGAGAACCAGTGATTTGGTTAAGTTCATTGTGTCATTTCCCCCCAGATGGAACTCCCCAAGTGAGAGAACAATTCAGTAAAGGCAAGCATGGGAAAGAGCGATGGAAAGCTTCCTACACCCTCTCTCTTTCATTCTGATCAGCGTCTCTTTTTTTTTTTTCTTCCCCTGCTTTCTCCAGTGGTCCAGTGGAAGCCTTTTAATGCTGACTCATGTAGTCTAGGGTCTTGCTTTCATAGAGACAAGACTTCAAACTAACCGTGGGGACTGAAACAAAAGTCTAACTAACAGTACTGCTCTTAGGGTCAATAATTGTATGTACCCTGAACCCTTTAATAAAGCTTAAGGAAATAACATGGCGTAAATAGGTAATCTTTTATTTTAAATTCCTGAAGAGGACTCTTATTAAAAAGACAGCTAGAAGATAAGTGCAGTTACACATGCATGCAGCAGGCCCACGGCACACAAGCGCACCCGTCAGGTGCTTGCCATCACATCATTTCTAAAGAGAGCAGATTTTGTAGTGTCACTGGGTTCCTGGTCCTCAAAGCAGATGGCACTTAAGATACAGCCTGCCTCATGCTGACCGCCTCCTTGCACAGAGAAGACAGGGTGAAGTCAGAATTTTTTCTACAAGGACAAAACTGTATTTTACATTGTACATAGCCCTATGTTGTACTTGGATGCTGGAGAGTGAAACTGAATTTCCTAGTAGAGTCAGTAGTTTCAGCACGTTTCTTAGCCAAAGACAAGGTTTCACTTAAGCTATTGATAAAATAGCATCATCATTCACAGTAATGAACCAGTAGAACCTAACTGAATTAACTTGTGGGAAGCCAATTCCTCATGATGGATATTAGCCAGTGAGCAGATAATTCAGTGTATTATCTTTATCAGGCTGATCCAGGCCAACACATTAGGTCAGAGAACACGAAACCCAGAAGTGCTTATTGGACCTAATAAGTTTTCCACTGTTCCCCACACTGCCTCAGCAGCTCCAAATGTTTCAGCCTCAGACCATTAAATAACGAAGAAACAAATGCTTTCTCCTTTTCTTCTCTTTATCCCTCGGCGTTAAGGGCATCTTCTTTTATCATAGCTTCCCCCCCCACCCCCGCTCCCTTCAGAAAACCTAAAGATGAGATCAGGGCTCTAGTTTCAGTGCTGCCCTGAGCACCTCACCTTACATCAGCTGTGCAAGTGGCACGTGATAGAAATCAAGGTGACGCCATACCTTGAAACAACGACAGAACTGTCCTGGGAATAGTGGTAAAATTGGGGGAAGGAAATTTAACAATACATTCTCAGACATGAGTCAGGTCTCATTTCCTTTACAAACGCAACTCGAGCTGTTGGCTGTAATCACTGTCCTGTTTAATTTTTCACTATTGAGTAGAAATACAATAGAAATGCAGCCTGTGAGAACAATTTAATAAGTAGGTCATATTCAAATAGTGTTTCTGGAGGTCTGCTGAATTTTAAGTAAATTTTTTTTTAGTATTAACATTATTATTTTAGCAATAATTTGTTGAGCGTTTGCTGTATATAGACGATCCTATGTTCAGTGTGTGTAGACAGGACATGAAAAACAATGGCCCAAGGTACAAACTGCTATGTATAAAATAAATAATATACAAGGATATATTGTATAGCACAGTAATAATAGCCAATATTTTATAATAACTTTAAATGGAGTATAATCTATAAATTTTGAATCACCTGAAACTAATGTTGTACACCTGAAACTAAAATTGTAAATCAACTATACTTCAATTATTTAAAAAAAGATGATGGCCCATTTAGAAGGGTTTGGAGGACCAGATCATGAATAATGTTGATTCTTGAATTACAGGGTGATGTTTGGATTTTGTATGAAAGAAAGTATGGAGTCACTCTAGCTTTCCAGAGGACTAGATAGAACATGATGACAAGTGTTTGGAGATTATTCTGGCAACCGCACAGGAGGCAATGTAGTGGAGATTGGTCTGGTCCTAAATGCCGTCTTTCCTTTACCATGGTAGAGCTGGAAGGTGGTTGCAGGTACACAAGTATGAGACGAGGGGATCTTGTCCAAAGGAAGGAGCTGTGAGTTTAAGAAACCTTTGCCTGGAGATCAGTAAGAAGCTTAGAGAAATAAAGTAGAAAACTGAAGACCATAAAAGGGAATGTACATTATAAACAGGAAACGGTCTCTGTAAAGATATTGATGTTTTAGAAAATGTACCTCTTTCATAAATATCTCGTCTCCTGTCACCGTTTGAGTTACTTGAGTCTTTTATTCCCCAAAACTTCCAGCCTCCATTCAGGAAGTATGTGTGAGGCCACGTGTGTGCCGTACGGTTGGTGCTGGGTACACAGAGCCCTCTCGTGATACTTGGTCTAGAGGAGGAAGAAAGTTCCACAAAGTGATTACAGCAACACAAACCCAATAAACACTGTACACAGAACAGTCGGAAGGTTGAGAATGGGGCTTCCCAAGTGCAGGCGAACTCACAAAGCCTTAATGGGGAGAAGGTGAAACACCTTCTGAAGTAAAAGCGTATGCAAATGTGCACAGGTAGATTGAGGGTGGACACGCTGCATATTTTTTAATATATATTTTTTAAATATTTCTTTTTTTTTTCTTTTAACTGAGGTAGTATTGAAGTACAATATTATATGTTACAGGTATACAGCATTGTGATTCACAGTTTTTAAAAGTTATACCGCAGTTATAGTTATTATAAAATGCTGACCATATTCGCTGTGTTGTACTATCTTTGTAGCTTATTTATTTTATACATAATAGTTTGTACCTCTTTATCCCCTACCCCTGTCTTGGCCTTCCCTCCTTCTTTCTCCCCACTGGTAACCAACCACTAGTTTGTTCTCTATATCTGTGAGTCGGTTTCATTTTGTTATATTCACTAGTTTGTTTTATTTTTTAGATTCCACATATAAGTGATATCATACAGTATTTGTCTTTCTCTGTCTGACTTATTTCACTTAGCCTAATACCCTCCAATCCCATCCATGTTGTTGGGAATGGAAAATTTTCATTCTTTTTTATGGCTGAGTCATATTCCATTGTACATATATACCACATCTTTATCCATTCATCTGTTGAGGGACACTTAGGTTTCTTCCATATCTTGGCAGTTGTAAATAATACTGCTGTGAACATTGGGGTGCATATGTCTTTTGGAATTAGTGTCTTCATTTTCTTTGGATATATACCCAGGAGTGGAATTGCTGGGTTATATGGTAATTCTATTTTTAGTGTTTTGAGGAACCTCCATATTGTTTTCCATAGTGGCTGCACAATTTACATTCCTACCAACAGTGTAGGAGGGTTCCTTTTTCTTCATGTCCTCACCGACATTTGTGGTTATTTTAATGTTAGCCATTCTGACAGGTGTGAGGTGATATCTCATTGTGGTTTTGATTTGCATTTCTCTGATGATTAACAATATTGAGCATCTTTTCATATACCTGTCAGCCAAGTGTATGTCATCTTTGGAAAAATGTCTGTTCAGGTCTTCTGCCCATTTTTTAATCGAGTTGTTTTCTTGATGTTGAGTTGTATGAGCTCTTTATATATTTTGCATATTAACCCGTTATTGGTCATATCATTTGCAGATATTTTCTCCCATTCAGTAGGTTGTCTTGTACTGCATTTCTTAACAGTATGTTTTCCCATGGCTCAGTTAGAATCTGTGCAGCTGGGGTTGAGAGCCACTGTTTCTGAAGACAAGGTCAAATTTTCTTTTGTAATCCAAACTCAATATATATTATCAATTAAAGTTAGGTCCCGCACCAAATATAGCTCCTCTATTTACACCCAAAGGTGTTAGACTATCCAGCCAGCCTCACAGCACCGCTACTTCAGCAACACCCGAAATGACCCTTCCACTGATGTGTTTCCTCTTCTGCCTTCCAGCATATGATTGCAGACACTGTCCGAACACTGAGACACTGCAGGACTAACCAGTTTGGTGAGTCATTGAAGTTGGGTATGGCATGTTAGTCTACCATACATTGGTGCGGACTGTGGCCATATCACAAGTATTTGGTGGTTAAAAAAAAAAAACAAAAAAAAACTGTAAAATATAATATGCACATCACATGCATATACTGTATTCTCTCTGTTTCATCACTGCATGTTTGGGAAACAGAGTAGGACAAGAAATGGCAGCTTTTTATCCTCTCCTGGCAGCAAGTTTACACTGTCCAGAGTGACTTTAGACGATCAGAAGCTCCCGCTCCACCCCTCACCCAGAAAGTCTTGTTTGCTTGCCCGCTGGCTCAGAATTACCCGTGGGTTTATCAGGGGTGACCCTGTCCTTAACCTCCTTGCTTGGAGCCTTCCTGGAACAGGAATATAGTTTGTAAAAATGCCTAAAGCAGCCTTGCAGAATCTTTTCTCCTCTCCAATGAAAACTTCCTGTTTGGAGCTGCCTTTCACTGAAAAAGTATTTTTCTGAGCCCTTTTGTTGACTCCCCACTGAGACTAATGTACGTAGGAATATTTATTCCTTTTTAAATCTCAAGAATAATTTACACTGTGTTTAAATGATGTTAAAACATTGCAGGAAGGAAGGAAATCAACTGTATTGAGTTCAAGGAGCTTTCACATGGGCAGTGCAATCCTGACCCTAGTGCTGGTGAATGGAGATTATAGACCCTGTGGGTGCAGAGCAGAAAACTCAGGCTCGGAGAGGCTAAGTTTCAGCCGTTACTGAGACTGAGTACCTGACTGCCTAGCCCATACCCTTTCCTTCGCCTTGTGCAGACTTTATAAGTATAAAGGGCAATTAAAAAGACGGAGTTCAGTAATTATAAGTCAATCAAAAGTGACCACTAAGTAAAACTTACTTTGTTAAGCAATACATCCTCGTTGTAAACCAATTTTTTTCAACAATACAGAAGTATCTTTAAAGTAGAACAATCAAAGTCCCACTTCCTAAGGAAAATATGACTAACAATTCAGTACATATTCTTAAGAATTTTCATTCTGTTCATGCCCGTCTTGGGTAGTAATACTGTCCTCCAACAAAGCAACGGAACTTCTGTGTGGATTACAAAGTTTCTGTTTGAAAGAGAGAATTATAAATACAGGACCTAATTTCCTAAGTGTTCACATCAACGAATACCATGTGATACATGCTTATATAATTGTCCATTAACTACCCAAGTACAATGCAGCTTCAATAGAAATAGCAATAACATTGTCATGGAGATTCATTCGAATGTACAAGCATACTATTGCTGATGAGTAAAGGATTTGTATCTCTTTCACTCTCCTTTGCTTCCCAAGTATTTATGGGTACTCAGCTAATTCTGAGACCTCAGTCTCACTTACCAAGGGATTCCGGTCTATATACACTGCAGGTGTGGGCAGGAAGGTTATACCAGTGGGGCTGGCCTTGACCTTGCCAGCCTCCCATCTCCAGAGAGTAAGCATAGCAGAAGGCAAAGGAGGAATTTAAATAACTATCAGGCCAGTTTGTGTTTTGTATTTATATATCTTTAAAAATCAAGTTTGGAACTGAATTATCTAAATTCATTTTGACAGTTTATATAGGCAGAGTTAAGCAACGTCAGCACTTGGGATAAAATAACGTTAATCAAGCCACTTAGAGATTACAAAGTGCCATGCAAGGGTCACTTGTCATGGTTGGAAGCATTCCGCCTGCCGTCTTTTTAAGGCTGGAAATTTAACAACAAGACTATCTCGGTAGCATCATGTTTTCTGAACCAAACAAGGGGGAATGGTAAAACTTTAACTCCTGGTGCTTTTACTTGTTGAAACCAGGAAGCCTTGTTTCTATTTAACCTCAGAACTACAAGCCATCCATGACATACAAGCCCTAAATTATTTCCTCATAAAACATATTTGTCACAGAGGAGGAAAAAATGGGTTTTCACCAAGAGATAAAATTTCTGAATTAAAATGCTCAGCCTCTTGGGGGCCCCTTGCTTCTCCTGCAGCTGAACTCCACCCTCAACCCCTGCTTCTCCATCTGAAATCCCACAAAGCAAGAAGACTCACAGTTACATTGTCTCACTGGAGGGCAGCTTAGCCCATCTCCCCAGGCCTTAATGCGTTTTTTGTTTGTTTGTTTGTTTGTTTCTGACCATGGGAAGTGGGCCTGCCCCGCTGTCCAGGCTACTTTATCTCTGGTTCCTTATCAGAGCTGTCAGCAGCATATGGCACACACGGGTTCACCGTGCACCGAAGCCTCTTGTGGCCCTTTAACCGCCCCGCGTCTGGGAGTAGAAACTCCCTTGCTTTGTCCTTCGCTGCGTGGACGGTTACCCCATCCACACACTTTCTGAACCCGCTTTGCCTGTAAACCAAACCTTTAGTCCACTTCTGTGATATCCGTTCATTTGATTGTTCCCTTAATTTTTTTCCGCCAAAATAAGGACACCAAAAGATTTTCCTACCAAAATAAGGACATACAAAATCCAAAAAAAAAAAAAAAGAACTATTGTGTCCATGCAGTCACCAGGTTAGCAGTGATTTCTGACCGTTCCAGCCTGAGATAGAAGAGCCTGTGAAAACCATCTAACGGGGCAGTCACTGTGACAGGCTGCATGGCGTGGGAGCCGAGACCATGGACTTGGGGGCGTCATGGCCTGGGTTCTGGTCCTGATCTGCCTCTTACCTGCTAGGTCTGTGCTGTTTCACCTTCTGTAGAGAGAGATAATAACAATCACTAAATACTATATAACGTTAGGAGAAATTGCTCTATCAATGTTGGTAGAACAAACATCTTGCCAGTCTAATTACCTGACCTGAGGCATCTGGTCTGAGCTGAAAGCATCTCTGGGATTAGGATAAAGACATCTCTTCTGGGATTCTGACCAATGCGAGTCTGCCTTCTGGATTTACTCTACGCCTTCCGGTGGGGTTTTACTGGTATTCAGAAACAGCATTACTGCTCTCATGAGATTGACTTTTTTTCCTTCCCCAAAATAGGAGGTGACATATCTCCAAAAGAGCACCCAGAGTTAAAATCCTACGTTCATCACCTGTGCGTCATTGACAGCCAGCAGGCCCTGTTTGCGCTCTCGCACAGGATCGAGCCACGGGTGTGAGCCCTCCCCACGCCTCGCCACCCCGGAATCACAGCCCCGGAGCTACGGGGATGGCAGCGCCGAGCACATTGCTTTCCTGAGAGAAAAGAAGTTGCTGAGTTTTATCAGCGTATCACAAGACATCCACAGGAAAGCCAGCCAGAGCGTGCTTGTGAAGTGATGTCAGCTGCCCGAGATGCGGAGAGGCTGCTGTCGGAAGGAGGAGGCAGAAGCTTTCTCGAAATGGAGAAGTCTGGTTTCTTAGGATCACCTTGTTGAACCAATCCAATTTTCACTTTGAGACGCGCCAGAGTCAAGACGAGAGACCGTCTCTTGTCATACGGTGACCAGATATCTCAGTTAGAGCATGTGTGAGCCTGGGAGGAGTTTTACTTTGCCTGGCAGTAGATGACTGTTTCTAGGCCGTCAAAGCAGGAGCTCGTTTGAACACCTGAAGACAGTGATGGCATCTCTAGGTTTCCAGGGAGACGGACCAGTCTCTGTCTTTATGAACTGTGACATCACCAAAAGCCACTTGTGTCTAGGGAGTTAGTGAGGACTGGCAACTGGCATCCCTGCTCTGATCTCCAGAAGAGAAATGTCAAGGCATGCATTTCTTGGCATCCACAATCACTTAGTGATGTCTGCTTGCATGTGAAATTCGTTTCTGCGCAACTGATTCACAACTGTAGGCAAGTTAGACTAAGTTGCGTTGCCAACACGGAAGAACAGTCACCTTTAAGAAATCGATTCATTTAATTTCTGGGGGTTTTCTTTCCACGTGCAAGCGGGCTCTCATCTCTTCTTGGGTACCATACGATTTTTGACAGAAGCACAGTGCCTGACACATTGCAGGCACTCTTTAACTGTTTCTGGAGGCGACAGTCACAAAGGCCCGCCTTCTTGTGCCTGGCGACGCCCTCGTGTGTTGCTTGCTTCCAGCAGCCTCATGCCCACGCTCTGGAATGAGAACGGCCCGTACAGGGAGGTTAAGTGGGATTTGATGTGTGAAGCACTTCGCACTCCCTGGAGAAGAACAAGGGGTTAAAATAGTGGTGATTGTCCATCTTTCAGCAAGTGAAAAGAACCCCAAAGATCCAAATGTCTGATGTATGTTGGACACTTGGAAGTCCTGTAGTCCACCTCCCAGCCAAGGCAGGGAGCCTGTCTATAATTTGGGTTTTTTTTTTTTTTCTTTTTTCAAAGTCTCAGAGTCTTTTAAGTCTTTTTATTCCCATTTTTACAGGTTGGGGCTCCTACGGTAAATATGACCTCCTGCTGTTCTCAAGAACTGGTTAGAGGATTTCCCTCAACCTTCAAACAAACAAAAAAGCCTGTGGGATACAGTAACGAAATCCACCCCTGCCAGCTAGATCCTTGTCACTTTGCTAAAATACAAGGGCCCTGCTTTGCCTATTAGCTTCATTCATTTTCCACACATGTGATCCCGGCGCCCCTCTCACCACCCCTGCCTGGTCCTCTCCTTGGTGCCTGTACAGAATCACTTCTTCTTGTCTCATCAGCACCTCATTACTGAGATGTGTCCAATGCTTTCTTACGCCTTTATAGCAGTGCTGTTTCCTGGGCTCAGGAACCACACTGAGCTTGAGAGATCACTGGAAGGAACCACATGGAGCAAATTTGGTGTAGGACTTTGAGAGAGAGTCTGTCCCAGCATGTCAAACTTCAGTCCTGAACATTAACTGGGCTTTATAAAAAGGCGCCATCCAGGGCTAGTCCGCTCAGAGAAATGCCCCAGGCTACTGGGAATGGAATGAGACTCATTGGAGGAGATCAGAGCCATCAGAACCAGGGAAAAGAGACTTTTCTCGTGGCTGATCAAACACTGGAAAAGCTCTCCCCTTGGCAATTACTGAGGACGGTGTGGGCTTACAGCACCAGTGTGTGTTCTGGTCTTTTCTCTATGCTCGGGAGTAGCATTGGGCCATTCTAATCCTACGAGGCCATTTTGACATTGTCTCTGTGTTTTACAGTTTAAATGGTTATTCACATTAGATCTACATTGCTCCAACTAAAACTATTGCAGTTGCTCCAGTGGAGAACTATTTTAGCACAACGCCTGCTGCTTGGACCTCAACTCAGATGTGTGCATGGCCAAACGAATCCACACGTATATCACACCTAAACAGATTCTGAGGGTGTAGTCAGAGTACCCCACATGGTATGGGTGGAAACAGACTGGGAGAGAACGGCGATTGCCCACTGTTTCCTCCAGCCATGGTCTTGTGGCTCTTGGGGCAGCAAAAGGAAAGGAGGATTTTGTTTTGTTTAGATGTGCTTTTCCATCCCTGTCTTCTGAAAGTCAAAGTCTCTAAATCTTCCTGAAATTTAACAACTATCTCCAGAGGTTTCCCAGGCAGCAGCTCTCAGAAATTTCAGAAGCAATGAGAAGACGTGAATCTGGAATCAATGAATTCAAGGCAGAATCATGGGAACCAGATGTAGCTCAACATGAAGCTCTTTCTAATGAGTCTGGAGCTGTCCAAGTGAACAGGCTGCAGGGGACTTAAGCAGGGTCCCTGTTGATAGGGATGGGTCATATTCCCTCTGCATATATCTGCCAAGGCCTCTTTGGAATAGGTTTTGTTCTGGCCAGAAGGGTGGCCAGGAGGACCTGTAAGCTCCTTTCTAACTCTATTAGATTTTCACAATCGCACAAAATCTCCATTCACTCTGAAAAATCTCCTATCATCTGAGACCTTCACCAGCGACAGGTGCGTGGGCACTTCTAAGGGGGTTCTTTTTGCTATGGCACAATTTTCAGACAGTCCTATGGGTCTTTGGATTTGTCACCAGTCCAGCAAACCAGCCCTGCTTAGAAGTTAGCACAGGACAAGTTCCTATCGGCAAAATCACAACCACTCAAAAAAATTTTTTTAATTTTTCCGTACACATTTGCAGATGCTCCAAAGACTACAGTGTTTTATAATAACTTCACTCTTCGTTATAATCTGTATAATTGCCAAATGGTTGTAGTGATACATCTTAATGGCCTGCGTTCACTTTATTCTAGTATCTCTTTAGAATAAATTCATTTTCCTAGACCCCTGTCCACAAGCAAGTTGGGTGGAGAATACTTTAAATTCAGAAGCATAGGGACAAAGTAAAAACCCGTACCTCCTAGCTTGTAGGGAGACGTTGCACTAATGCATACTCACCTCCAAGTAGGGAGACACAGTGGCATCAAAGAGAAGGTGCTGGTGATGTTTGATCCCTGGAGCTGGGCTTTCACTGCTGCCCCGATCCCTGCCCAGTGGTTTTGTTGCAACCATCACACACACCACAGATTCCAAGTTTCCCTAGATGGCACAGCTAATCTGTGCTTCTCAGAAACTAGGCAAAAACATTAAAATGGGGAAGATCAGGTCCACTGTGGTGATCTAACATGGATAGCATTTCTTTTAAATGCTTCAAAGACATGTCCTTAAATTTTCAGCCTGCTTATTAACGAGTGAGCCATTGTGCTTAAAACTAGTGCTGGAAAAAAGTTTTTAAAAATTGCCAAAAAGTTAGATGAAAATGTACTATATAAAGCAAAGCTGTATATACTAAACATTTTTTAGCAGAGTAATATTTATTTGCATAGCCTATTTATTGTATTCGTATTACACTGTTATCAAATACTGGGATGAAATTGATGACCAGAAGCAAGGACTCTTGCCTTTTAATGTATCATTAATTAGGACCGCTGTGACATTATCAGCTTGCATTAACAGAAGATAGAAAACCCACAATCAGGGCGTCTACCTAACTTCTCAGGGACTACACTTTGTAGTTTTCCACCATTAGAAGAGCTGGTAAATATGAAACATTTGTGGAATTACCAGAATTGCCATTAACAGTATTTTCTTTCTCATATTTCATGCTTTCTGCTTCTGTATATATGACTGTGCTGTGTATTTATCAAAGCTAGTAAGCAATAATTTATATGTAAAAATGGCCAAGCAATATAAGGTGAAAACTTATATATAAGTCACTGTTACCTTATCTTGTATTTTCAAGTGTTTTTTTTTTAAAAACTGCTTTTCCAAATATAAGATTATGTTAAAGATACTATTCATGCCTCAGAGCTTCTTGCTTTGTGATGTTTGGGGGCTCTGTAGCCTGTGTTCCGGCAGCATGTTATGCTCAGATGTTTGGAACTCAGAAGTCATTTACTTGCTGACAGCGCTACAAGTAGGTGAAGAGATTCTCAGGCGACCCATGGAAGCCTGAACCACTTGTGCTGCCATTGAGTTATTGTAGAACCTAAAGACCCTGGAAATCGCAGCATATTCTGGGATTTGGAGACTCCAACAACCCCTGTCGTTACCTCACCCCACTCAAGTGGGACCAGGTACTGTCCCTTCCTTACCAGCCCAGACGCTGAGGCAAGCTCCAAGCCCTGGTGGTGATGCCCTAAGGCCTGGACTATAGCAGCAGGACAAAAGCTATGGGCGGGATGATGAAACAAAGGGGTGGTCATGATGCTCTATTGGAATGGGAAGACTAGGGTCGAATACACTGGGGTAGACTTATCCTTCCAACTCTTCTCTCCCCCTCCCTGCGGAAGAATGATACATCCAGCCCATTGATGCCAAGCTTGGCCTTTGGCACGTGTTGATCCCTCTCCCTGCAAGAGGATTATGTCGCTCACCATGTTGAGCTGAGAACCGGCTAAATGTCTTCCTCTGTCCAGTGAAAAACGGGGAGAAGCAACCCGTGTGGCTTGGAGACCGAGGCTTTGAGGTAACCTGTGGCTGCCATGTCTCCTCTGCTGGGAGACCCGCAGCGTCCAAGTAAAGGTGTCTCCATGCACTGGACTCGCCAGCTTGTGAAGGATGTGTCACTTGAGTGAGAAATAAAACATCATCCTTAGAAGCCGCTGCAGTTGGGTGGCAGGGCGGGGGTGGGTGGCTACCCGGGTGGAATTTCACCGAAGCTGACTAATACAGTCCCCAGGACACTGCTTTCTTGATAAACGGCCCTTTCCCTCAGTCCGCGTCGGGGCGGTAGTACTGACTTTGCACATTACCTAATGGATAAAACCACCGGCTGTCCTCTATCCATGCAAAGGGCTAGTGTTTACGTGGGAAAAGGTAAAGACCAGATGATTTTCTTGGGTTCTTGATCACTAGGAAGGGGTACTCTGTGTAACAAGGGAAAATGGGAAGAGATCGCAAAGGGGGGCAATGGGCTCTCAGACACTGGGGAGCAGAGAGAGGAGGACCACTGAGCTTGACTGCTTCGTTCTGGCCCATCGTCACTACGTCTGTGGGCTCAGGCCTGGATCTGGAGCAATGCAGGAGACGAGGGGAGGATGGAAGCCGCCCTAGGCTCCAGCTTCAGAAGGGAATCGGAGGGGAAAGGGAAATTCCCATTGCTCAGGATTCTCGGAGATTTTCTTCCCTGGGATTGTCCGTACTGGGAAGATGAAAGCCCCCGCAGACTCAGAAGCTGGTTCTTGTTCTAGCAAACCTCAAAATGAACCTTCTGGGCCTGGTGCACTAGCTACAAAATCAGATTTTGGAGGATGAGAGCTCCAGGTCTGGTCCAGTTCTTCGAAGTCTTCTGGATCCCCAGTGAGCCACTTGTGTAGTTGTTTTCCATTTACGACTTTAAACGAATGAAAGTCCTAAAGCTTTAGACTTGCTGATGTCCTTCAGTAAAGCATCCCTGCTCCCGAAGGCAGCAGGTGCGCCTTAATAGAGGAGACCCTAAGGCAGCCCCCCACCTTGGAGCCTTGCTCACCTGAGGTGCAACCCTGGGAAGTGGTATTGAGCCCGCCTCTCCCGAAGGCCCCTTTCCTGCTCTGGGAACTTTAGAGGTTCCCAAGTTGTCTGTGTGTGGTTAGAGGGTTAGAGGCTGTAATCTCTAGTTAGAACTTGAGTGAAAATAGTTACATTCTGAGAAAATCCATGCAGTGGTCACCTCGGTCTTGAGAGTCCCGACCAAAAAAAAAAAAAAAAAACCAACAACAAGCAAACAAAAAAACCCAATGCAGCAGAGAGATTGAAGTCTCAAAACCAGTGAGCCCACATGCGAGAATTAAGACTGGCAAGATCTTTCTCAAGTTCTACAGCAACGGTGGCTCTTTGGTGTCTCATAACAGGTAAGTCCCTTTCTCCTGGAAAACCTTGTATGGCCAGTGACGGCCAAGTTCAAACCATGGGAACGAACTATCTTGATTCCTCACGTTCAACACCCCTTGCTCATCAAGTTCTCCACCAGCTGCTCTGTCCCCACTTTCCCTGCATGAGGTCAGGCCTTCACTATCCATTACTTAATCATTACAGTAACTGTCTACCTAGGCTTCCTCCCTTTAGTCTAAATTTCCCCCATCAATTTTTTTTTTTTCTAAAATACAAATCTGATCGTGTCTGTCCTAGCTCAAAATCCTTCAGCAGCACCTTCCAAGCTATAGAACTAAACCTCAGTAGCATGCAAATTCACATTCTGGCCTCTACTTATCTGTCCAGGGCCAAAGAGATTGGGAAGATGCCTCCAGGAGACGAATAACTTGGCATCCCCTGGAAACTGCTATTCTACTCGGGGAGATTCATTGATTCATACCATTAAGAATGCCAGTTGAAAATAACATGCACCTGGGACTTCCCTGGTGGTCCAGTGGTTAAGACTCCACGCTTCCACTGCAGAGGGCATGGGTTCAATCCCTGGTTGGGGAACTAAGGATCCCGTATGCTGCGTGGCAGTGGCCAAAAAAATAATAATAATAACATGCACCAAACATTTGCTAAATAAATCAGTGTATGTGAGACTTATTTGCTCCTTTTCAGATGTGAAATCTTGAAGCCAGGCTGGGAAGTATTCAGAGCTAGCTGGGGTTGGGGCAGGGGCTCTGACTGGCTTTGCCCAGGCCACCAGATTTGCCTTGAGGATCATGAGCTCTTTCCTACCAGAGCTGTGCAGACAGACCTAAAACCAACTAGCAATTCAATCATCAGATGAAGGCTCTGACAGAAGACCTTTAAGATCCCTTCCAGCCCCTGGCTGTTAAGAAAACTGGTGCAGATCTGCGATTGCTAGAGATAATTGGTTTGGTTTTGTTTCAGGAAGTGACTTGGCAGATGTGGGAAGAAAGAACTGTTCATGATCCTTTGTATTCCGTTGACCTGGGCTGGGCCCCAGCTGGAAGGGAAAGGCAGTGGGACGAGGGCGGAAAGGAGCGCCTCGCCCCTTCCCCGTCCTGTGCCTGGTGCTGACTCCACAGTCCTATCAGAGATCAAGGCCTGCAGTAAACAGCCAAATAAAGCCCTGGAGTCAACGCAGCAGGGCCTGCTACCGAGGACTAAGCTGGCTGCCGCCGCCTCCCCAGGGGTAAGGAGGGTCCACAGTAAAGGCGAGCCTCATCCTTTCTGCTGTCACTGTGTTCCGGGCTCCCACAGCCTGGCCTCACCCTGCCTTCTCTCCCGGGCACCCAGCCTGGACCCAGCACTCAAGTCTGGCCAGGCTCTTCTCTCTTCCACCCCCCTTCCCTACCCCCCAAGGAAGGCATGTCCACTCCCAAGCCCACCTGGAGGACCCCATCCCCCGCTGAATTCCTACAGCAGGTCCCACAATGCAGCATCTCTCCGCCCATCCTACATGGGCTACCTCCAGGGTGAGGAAAAGGGTTAACAGTGTAGCCTCTGAGGCCCGACTGCCAGGTTCAAATCAGGCTCAGGCATTTTAGAGTTGGGAGAACTGGTGAAAGTTTCCACCTTGATCTTAGCTGCTGTTTCTGCACCTCAGAAAATGGGGGTTCATATGCCTCCTCCCTTACAAGGTTGTATGAGAAATAAAATGAGGAAATGGATGTAAAGCCCTTAGGTACAATGCCTGGTACATAGTGGACACTCAATGAAAATTATCTGTGATTATGATGAGGATGATGATGAATCCTGGATGCGTGCCAGGAGGTTTGCACCCACATTGCTACTCTGCTGTGGGCCCGTAACTTCTCATCCTCAGTTCTCTCCATTGTCCAACAAGATAATGAACAGCATCTTTGCCGCCAGGCAGCTGTGCGAATGAGACAGACAATGCGTGTGAGAGTCCTCTGTACACGCTGAAGTGAGATACAAACGTGAGGTTGCCTTCTGAATCCCCACGTGCTTTGCTCAACACTGGGACAAAGCAATGACTCCCTAAATGTTTGCCGATTGATCTGAAGGAAGATGTCTGATACAGCCTGCACAACTGGGGTAATGGTGTTGTTAGTCTTAACATTGTCATTAACATATTGACCCAGGAAGAAGAAAGGCTGAGCAGACCTGGAGCCTGTGCACATCTGATCAAGGGCCACGACCTCTCTGCGGGCTCCATGAAGCTCCCGGAAGGGCTTTTCCTTGGTCCCACTCCACCCCTTTCCCTGTTGTCCCTCTCCTCGGACCCCAGGCCCGGGAACTCCAGGACGGCAGCTCCCCTCACAAGCTTCAGGTTTCCTGGCAGCAACACAGAAGCATCCTAATTCTGACATGAAACTGAGAAGGACCAATGCTCATTGTTCTGTACTTGTGTCCTCTGCAGTTGGGAAAACTTTCTCCGGTTTTGTTTAGAGTCAGTTGGTGTGAGCACGAAAGGGCTGAGCCTAGACTCTGAGCCCTGCATGGAGATGAAGTCCCCTTTGTAAGGCAGAAAAGCAGGGGAGGCCAGTAGAAGAAGGGACAGCTCACCCTGGGCCTGAGGTTACACTTGCCAGTGTTTAACTTCCTTTAAATCAACCAGCAACCCCGCCCCCTCTCGTTCATTAGTAACCTATTAATTTGCAGCAAACTCATCAACTCCATCTAATGTATATTATTTGAGCACCTACTACGTGCCAGGTACTATTTTAGGTGATGGGAAAACAGCCACGAACATAACAAAGATACCTGCCTTCATGGAGTTTCAATCCAGTTAGAGATAATAAGACAGATAAGGAAAATATGTACTAGTACATCAGATGATAAGAAGTTCCTAAAGAAAAAAAGCTAAAGCAGGGAAGAGGATTGGAGAGTGCCAGGAAGAAGGGGGAAACGTTCGATAGGGTAGCCAGGAAAGGCCTTTGTGATGGGTTGAATCGGGTCCCCTCAAAACTCACGTGTGAAGGTCCTAACCCCCAGGATCTCAGAGTGTGCCTTTATTTGGAGACAGGGTCTTTACAGAGGTTATCAAGTTAAAATGAAGTCCTTTTGGTGTGAGCCGTCAGGTTGGACCGGTGTCCTTATAAGAATGTTGGATTTGGAGATGCACACAGGGAGAACGCTATCTCCAAGGCAAGGGAGAGACCTGGAACAGACCCTTCCCTCAGAAGGAACCAGCCCTGCCTTGCAGCCTCCAGAACCGCGAGACAATACACTTCTGTTGTTTTAGGCGCGCAGTTGTGGGACTGTGTCATAGCTACACCAGGGCACTAACACAGCCTTGCTGAGAAGACCTGAAAGGAGGGGGAGCCAACCATGCGAACACCTGGGGGAGCCGCAGCCCGGGCAGAGGGGACAGCAGGTGCAGAGATCCTAAAGGTGCACCTGGAGTTTAAGGACCAACAGGGAGGCTGGCGTGGCAGGAATTTTTATCTACAAAGTGCTCAGCTCAGCAAACCGTGCACGTTTGACGCTTAATGACTATTTGTTGCCTGACGGCCTGCGTCGCTGTCGGGACCAGAATGTGAGCCATTAGCGCCATCTGGTGGGCATGTGCTGATCCTGCCCAGCATTTGCGTCTCCGTTGTAAATGCGTGTTCTTGAGGCCCCGGTAAAATCAAAGGACACAATGAGGCACTGTTGTGAGTGAGAGGCAACGGCTTGGCTGCTCTGCCTTACTGGGCCACGGTCCAGTAGGTTCTTGTTTTCTGTTTTTACAATACGATGCAGAGTCTTTTTTTTTTTTTTTTTTTAATCATACAGAAATCAAGGGAATGAGAAAGGAGCCGAGCTGGAAATGGTCCAAACGCTTGAAGGGGTCCGGCAGGCACTGTCATCTGCTGTCTTCTAAGGGGATGAGGAGGGTGAGGGCCAGGGTGGGATGGATCAGGCAGGTCCTCACTCTTCCACGCTCCCTGCCTTCGACCCTCAAAAGAAAGTGAACAGTCCCAAACAAGCCTACAGAGCACCTCGCATCTGAGCCCGGCTTCCTTCTCCAGCCTCTCCTCTGGGTACTGCTCCCCACCCTAACACCACCGCAAGAGACACACGTTCGCTCCGCTCCAGCCGAGCTCAACCTTTCAGGCACCCGGCTCCCAAGCTATTCGTTCAACCACCTGTTACCGAGCAGGCGCCCGGGGCACTAGAGGGCGCTGTGCTCCACACGGGGCTGCGTCCGTGAACTAGACGCACGTTCCGCTCCTTACGCAGCGCACGGTGCCCCGGATGAGGCCGACGGCCTGCAGCTCTTCTCTGCTCCTCGCTAAGCGACTCCCCAGCTGTCCCAGGCTCGGCATCTCCAGGGAAGCTGGCGCGGCCCCTCCAGCCTGCGTGGACTCCCCTCCACTGCGTGCCTCCGACGGCCCAGCTTTACCCTTCAGGTATCTGTCACAGACCCAGGTGGACGCAATTCTCGGCACAGTGATGCTGCAGCATCGGCGGGATTCTCAGCATCACAGGGCGAGCTCTGCCTGCTCCAGGTCCCCGTGGGTGACGAGGGTTGGCTGACGATCTCCTGGAGCTGGGGTGGGCCAGGGAGGTCGTTTTGGCCCCTCCCGGTGTTGTGGTGTTTGCCTGTCCGTGGAGCTGGTAGTGATTCGAGCACATTCCTGAACGCTGATTGCAGGGTAAATCCAAGTCCCCTGTCCCAGAGCAGGTTCCAGGTAAGCCAGGCCTGAGGTCTGCGCCAGCAGCAATCAGCCCAGGGGCCCCGGGCCACCATTGTCACATTCTTCCTCGAGGCTCTGAACACCGTCCACAGTTCAGCGGAGACCAGGGGAGGCATTAGCTGAGCCCTGCTCACAACGACACTGTCGCTGATGGGGGTACTGAGAATCCTTGTCCTCTGCTGAGGCTTCGCCCCCGCATCGTCACCCCAACAATCCTGCCAGGGCTAAACTTTGACCCTCCCAGATGCCACGAGGGCTTAGCATTTCCCTCACTCTCGCAATGGCTGAGCAACCCTGCTTCCTCAGCCATACATAAGCAGCCGGAACGTTACCAGGTGTGGCTTCAGTGGGCAGCCTGCCGCCCCAGTTTGGGGTCGAGGGGGGGACAGAATGCAAAGACAAAGCTTCATTTCCTTCCCTCCCCTTCTTTCCCAGGAAAGAGCCTTAAGGGCAAACCCAGAAGGAACAGAAGGGCAAGTCCCCTCAGTCACTCGCATTGGCCCCAGTGGTCGCCACTGGGCTCCTTTTATTCTTTGGCACAGGCAGGGTTGGGACCACAACTTCTCTGGAAAGGCCAGGGTCAAGAGGCTGGGATCAGCCAGCGGCCCTAGAGGAGCCCATGTTTTCCATTGTGCATTGAAATTCCCGTTTGCCCGGGGCTGAGCTTCCTCGCAGAATCAAAGAGGTCAATAAAGGCCAGGGACAAAGCACAAACACAGCCTGGAAGCCAAAAGACGCCCATAAGGATGGAGATAAATGGGCATTTCAGAGTGGTGCAGGAGGTGGGTGTGGGGCATTGCCCCTTCTCTGGCTGGCAGTGCCTGGCCACTGCTTCTCCAAATAGTCCTTCCACTTGGAGATGCCAGGTTGTTGTGGACCCAAGGCTTGACTGTTTCTGGGTCACAGTGGGGAGGATTGACAAGAACAAAGGCTCCCTCTGGACGACAAATATGGCACTTCCTGTATTTCATGCTCTGGTACTCAGCCCTCCCGACGTGGAGGCACTCTTCTTGTTTGCTTGTTTGTTTTTAACTTTATTTTATTGAAGTATAGTTGATTTACAACGTTGTGTTAACTTCTGCTTTACAGCAAAGTGATTCAGTTATACATATATATATTCTTTTTCATATTCTTTTCCATTATGGTTTATCACAAGATATTGAATATAATTCTCTGTGCTATACAGTACGACCTTGTTGTTTATCCATTCTATATGTAATGGTTTGCATCTGCTAATCCCAAACTCCCAATCCATCCCTCCCCCACTGCCCCTCCCCCTTGGCAACCGCAAGTCTGTTCTCTGTATCTGTGAGTCTGTTTCTGTTTCGTAGATAAGTTCATTTGGAGGCACTCTTTTTTGACAGGGTTATGTTTCTTTTCTTTTAAGAAAAGTCCCCAATCTTAGGGTTTTTTAAATGATGCAAATTCTGGCAATTCAGAGCTGCTTAGCGTCTTCAGTTAGATGTTAAAAAATAGCCCAGTTTTCTCCCACTATTTCCTCTGCCCTTTGGCTTATTTCATTCAATGTTCCAGTAGGAAGATCCCTGGAGTGTGAGTCAGGAAACCTGAGTTCTGGTCCCTGCCCCACATTCTTCCAGGAACTGTGACCTTGGGCAAGTCATTTATGCTCTCTGAGCCCAGTTCTCTTATATTCTGAGATGATGTAGAATCATAGAGAGGGAGGAGATACCGCTTGGTTAGTTCACTATGTCACCATGTAACAGCTGTTCTGATTCTCTGTTGGAGAGTTCACTCAATCATTCATTCATTCATTCACTCATCCATCAACTATTTAATATATGCAGGAATCATGACAGGCATGGAGACGCAAAGTTGAATAAGACGCGGTCCCTGCCCATGAAGAGGCAACATGCTATGGTGGAAAGAGTGCTGACTTTCTGAGGGACACAGCCAGGTCCCAGTGCTAATTAGCTTTGTGAGCTTAGCTAAGTTTTGATAACTTCTCTGAGCCTTAGTTTTCTCATTGGTATAATGGGATTATTTTGTTTGTTTGTTTTTAAATTTATTTATTTATTTATTTATTTATGGCTGTGTTGGGTCTTCGTTTCTGTGCGAGGGCTTTCTCCAGTTGCGGCGAGTGGGGGCCACTCTTCATTGCGGTGCACGGGCCTCTCACTGTCGCGGCCTCTCTTGTTGCGGAGCACAGGCTCCAGACGTGCAGGCTCAGTAGTTGTGGCTCACGGGCCCAGTTGCTCCGCGGCATGTGGGATCCTCCCAGACCAGGGCTCGAACCCATGTCCCCTGCATTGGCAGGCAGACTCTCAACCACTGCACCACCAGGGAAGCCCCTATAATGGGATTATTGTATAGGGTGACCAACCATCCCGGTTTGCCCTGAGACTGAGGAGTTTCCTAGGACACAGGACTTTCAGAGCTAAAACCTAGAAAGTTCCAGGCAAACTGGGAGAAGCTGGTCACCTACATGAGAGATGAATTGAAATGACACCTAGGTAGGGCCTAGCCCAGTGCCCAGCATCTAATAGCTGCTTTATCAACACAACCCTTTTGTGGATACGTGCGCACACAGCCAGACACCCACCCACACAACTCATCACAAGATAAAGAAAGGAAGAAGAAAAAACGTAAACAAATAAATAGGCTATCGCTAAGGCGGCACATGGGAGAGCAGGGCTGCTGAGAGGAGGCGGCAGAGGGCAGGAGTCGGGGGCTGGCTGCTGACGGGGGGGTGGACTTGGTCCGACGAGGATGCTGACTAGGGAGGTGCAGCCTATGCTTGAAATATTTGTAAATGCAGGAAAGCTGAAGAGCTTTGAGCGCTTAAGGGGTGTTCTGTGTGGCTAGAGCAAGCAGAGACGATCCCAAAGGTCGGTCTGATCCATCTCGAAAAGGCCCTGTGTGCGATTCGGAAAGGCTTGGACATCATTTTGAAAGTTCCCGAACACTTTCAGTGATGCATCCTTCTGGTGGAAAAAAAGGTTGAAAGCCGACACCTTTCCCAATACATGTATACTTATGTATAAGTAACGCACATGTGTTGTGTAAATAAATAAAGCAAAACGAAAACCCAGAAATGTTTAAAGAAGCAGATAAAAGGGAAATATAAGTAGAAGTTCTGTTTTCTCTCTGTGCTCCAACGAGTTGTCTTGTCTGCTTCCTCGAGTACACATACCCCGTTTGAGAGACCACTACTACAGGCGGTGGAGAGTCATGGCGGGTTTTAGATGCGAGCAAAAAACTTGACATGATCAGATTTGATTTTTGGGAAATGACCCTGGCTGCTTAGAGAAGGACCTGGAGGCAGAGAGGCCAGTAGGAAGCTGTTGTCAAAGTCCAAGAGAAGGTTCCAGTGCCCCGGACTAAGGTGGCAGCATAGGTGTGCAGGGAAGGTGACAGATAGGGGAGGGATTTAGGAGGTAAAATCAAGAGGACATGTGACTGAGAACAAATCTGTTGAGTTAAATAAGTTTATGAATGCATGCATCTTGAAAGACGTCCACAAGGAGAGGTGTGCCCTGGAACTACATTCAATTTCAGTGACATTTTTGATCAATACTCCAGATGTGATGCAGGGAAACAATCAGGGCCATATTATGACTTTTGTGGGCCCTAGACACTTTGTCTTCTTGGGCCCCTTCCTGTATTAGAAATAATAATAATAATATATATATGTATATATAAGTATTTATATATTTGAAAGTATATTTAACAACTGCACTGTATAAAGTTGAATATAATCAGGGAGTATTCTATTCCTTGTTTTCTCATGATTTTAGAAGAAATTAAAATACTTTCATGGGTTTCTAAAGGTATGGTGGGCCTTAGGCCCTGTGCCTGTGGTGCCCAAAGGATAAGCCAGTCCTGGAAGCCGGCCAGACTCTGGAGATGCTGAATTCTGGCAGATTCAGTATGAGCATGGAGCGCCATCTAGTGGCTCGCATGCTTGCAAGGCAGCCGAGCCTCTTCTGCCCTACGGAAATGAATTAATCTGTAAAACTTTCTCTCAGCGTCCCAGATCAGACCCAATCCCTCTTGATTAAGCATCTCCAAACTGCCCTGGATGCTGGGATTTGAGGCTGTCTGATTGGCAGGCAGCCAAAGCAAGACCTCAAGAGCACGATGAGAGCCCAGCAGTGCCCCCAAATCACCTAAGAGCCAACCGTTTAATCTTTTCATCTAACAGGTCATTTAATGCAGCAGTAGCGTTCAATATTTTTGTGCCTGAGGCAGTACAGTGAATGGAGGTATAAGCGGACACCAGTTTAGGAGGGCAAGTTTTAAAATACTTTTAAAAAATCAGTTTTGCAATATTCTCTCAGTATTTCTTGCTTTCTTCTCCACTGGGATTCCTTCTGTATCTACAAGGCAGAGTTATCCAGCATTTGGTAAGTGACCAGTCTTTCTTTGTAGCCAATTTGAGATAACTTCATACAGACCATCACCCGTTCTTTTCTGCAACTCGAGATTCACTCAGCTGAGCACTTCATCTGCCATGTCACCAGAGTGGGTACATCTTCAGGGAAAGGCAGGGAAAGGCATCAGAGGAGGCTCAGCTGTGCATCCCGTTGTACAGAATGTGGTAGCACACTGGCCAGCAACCACTGGGGTAATGTCATCTGCTTCCTAAAGCTAGGATTCGGGAGATTTTCTTCTCAAAGACATGAAATTGTAAATTGATAATTGCTACCATACACATTTTATGGGTTGGACTGTTACCTCCGCAAATGCATATGTTGAAGTCCTAACCCTCAGTACCTCAGAATGTGATCTTATTTGGAAATAGGGTCATTGAAGATGTAATTCATTAAGACGAGGTCATATTGTAGCAGGATGGGGCCCCTAACTCAATATGACTGATATCCTTATAAGAAGGGGAAATTGGGACAAGTCTCATCTCATTTTTTATGCACCTCGATTCATAGAGGGAAGATGGTGTGAGGACACAGGGAGAAAACAGCCATTTACAAGCCAAGGAGAGAGGCCTGGAATAGCTTTTTCACTCACAGACCTCAAAATTACATATGTTATTAAAAAAAAAAACAACATACAGCCAGGATTGAGAACTATTGGCATAGAGGATTCTTTTATTTCTCTTCATCTATCTGGTCTGTATCCATCCTTTACATTTCTTCTTAGATTTCACTTTCTCTGGCAATCTATATCTGATCTGATCCCTCTCCCCTTGCTCCCTGCCTCTCAGTCCACTTGGACCATGTGCCCATCTTTTGTATTTCCATTGCAACTTCAGCAAGCTCTTACAGTACTTTGACAATTGCTTTGGTCTATGTGTATATTAACATGGTGTATCACATTTACTGATTTGCAGTTGTGGAACCATCCTTGCAGCCCAGGGATAGATCCCACTTGATCAGGGTATATGATCCTTTTAATGTGCTTTTGAATTAGGTTTGCTAATGTGCTAGTGAAAATTTTGCATCTATATTCATCAGGTATATTGGCCTATAGTTTTCTTAACTTGTAGTGTCCTTGTCTGGCCAGAGTAATACTGGCCTCGTAAAATGAACCTGGGAGTGTTCGCTCTTTTTCAGTCTTTTGGAAGAGTTTGAGAAGGACTGGTGCTAATTCTTCTTTAAACATTTGGTAGAATTCACTAGTGAAATCATCTTATCCTGGACTTTTCTTTGTTGGGAGGTTTTTGATTACTGATTCTATCTCTTTACTCATTATTGGTCTGTTCATATTTTCTATTCCTTCATAATTCAGTCTTGGTAGGTTGTAAATTTCTAGGAATTGACCCATTTCTTCTAGGTTATCTAATTTGCTGGCATGTAATTATTCATCATTATCTCTTGTGATCCTTTGTTTTTCTGTGGCGAATTACTGGTAATAGCTCCTCTTTTGTTTCAGATTTTATTTATTTGAGTCTTCTCTTTTTTTTTTTTAGTTAGTCTAGCTAAAGGTCTGTCTGTGTGTGCAGCTCCTGACTTAGAGCTCTGGATGAAACGAGCCTCTTTGGCAGCGTCCACACAGCTGGAGAATCCAGGCGCTCGCTCACACACTCACTTTCTCCCACAGGAGAAATCACAGGCTGAGAAAGGCTCTCTGGCCCCCGAGCTCAGCTACCCGGGGGAGGCATGATGTAGGTCAAGTCAGCTGTTCCTCTTACCCTCTTTGATGTGTCCAATCTCAGAATTTTTCTTTTTTCCTCCAGTGATGTGCTGGAACTTCTCTGCTGGACTCCTGGACTTCCACAAAGTCTCTCTGACATGTGAATGATTGTCTGACTGGTGTTCTTTGGGGGGAATATAGTAGAAAACTTCTATTCTGCCATTTTGATGATGTCACTCCCCGACAAATACCTTTAAAAACATAAACTAACAAGGCTTACTCACGAAGACATAGATAAGGGACTTCCGTGGTGGTCCAGCGGTTGAGACTTCGCCTTCCAATAAAAGGGGTGCGGGTTCAATCCTTTGTCGGGGAGCAAGATCCAACATGCCTCACGGCCAAAAAACCAAAACGTAAAACAGAAGCAATATTGTAACAAATTCAGTAAAGACTAAAAAAAAAATAAAAAAGACATAGGTAACATGATAGTTCTATATCAACTGAAAAATTGAATTCATGGTTTAAAATCTGTATCAGTTTGCTTGCATCCAATCTGGAGCTTAAAACCACACAGGAGGTTAAACAGGGAAAGTTTAAAACGAAGAATCATCAAACTCTGATAAAAGAGGACCTATAAGATAAAACCAGTGCTGGCAAGCATGTGGAGTAACTGGAACTCCCTCACATTGCTGGTGGGAATGCAACATGGTACAGCCAGTTTGGAAAAGTTTGGCAGTTTCTTATAAAGTTTAACAGATCCTTACCGTTCGATTCAGCACTGCCACTCATAGATATTTACTTAAGAGAGATAAAAAGACATGTCAAGACAAAGACTTGTCCTTAAACGTTTATAGATGACTTAGTCATACGAGCCAAAAACTGAAGCCATCCAAATATTTACCAACTGGTAAATGGATAAACAAATTACAGTATATACATAGATTAGGAAATCATTCAGCAATAAAAAGTGACAAACTACTGATAAGCACAATGTGGATGAATCTCAAAACATAAAGCTAAGTGAAAGACATTAGACCTAATGACTACATATGATATAATTTATATCCATTCTAGAAAAGGTACAGTTATAGAGACAGAAATTAGATCACTGTTAGGGGCCGGGGATTAGAGGAATGTATCGAAGGTACAGATGCACAAGAAAACTCTTGTGGTCTGAATGTGGCCTCCACCACCCCAGATTCATATGTTGAATCCTAACTCCCAGAGTTGATGGTCTTAGGAGGTGGGGCCCTTGGGAGGTGATTAGGACACGAGGGCAGAGCCCGTATGAATGGGATTCCTGCTTTATAAAAGAGGCTCCAGAGAAATTCCCTAGCCCCTTCCACTGTGTGAGGTTACAGAGAGAAGGTACCAGCTATGAACCAGGAAGCAGGCCTTTGCTAGAACTTGACCATACTGGCACTTTGATCTTTGACTTCCCAGCCTCCAAAACTGGGAGAAATCAGTGTATGTTCTTTACCAGCTCCCCACCCTGTGGTATTTTGTTATAGCAGCCTAAACAGGCTAGACAGGAACATTTTGGGGAGATGGAAATATTCTGCATCATAATTATGGTAGTGTTTTTAGTATGTACATTTCTCAGAGCTCAACAGATTGTACATTTAAAACTGGTAATTTTATTGTTTGTAAATTATTTCTCAATAAAGCTAATTTAAAAAAAAATTAGTAATGGCAACCCTCTAGACCACCCTAATTAAAATAGAATCCCTGCTGATAAGGCCCACATGCCTTAGGGCCTTATTCTAAGTGCAGTCTGGGTTGAAAATGACTGCCCTATGCAGAAGGAACATTTGTGTGAAGGCCAGCTTCACTGAGGCATCTCAAATGGTATGGTATCAATATGAATCTTTTTTTCAACAACTCCTCCCACTGGCCTCTGTTAAAGCATCAGACAGGCTCCCTCCACATCTCAGGCTGACTCTTACTTTCCAATCACTTTGTTATTCTAACAGTCTTCTTCTGGTTACAAAAATTCCATGCTGTGTATTTCTAAAATTCCACTCTCCTGTCAGTATCACCCCTTTCAGGGCAGGGCAGGGTCCTGTGACCTGAGCCTGCAGAACTGGGAGGGGATGGGGATGCTCTGTGGCCCCCACCCTTTCTTTTCTCTGCAATTACCTGGTGAGAGGAAGAAGAGACAGGCTGCAGTTCAGGAGGTCCCCAAGACCACCCTCAAGTCCCATGGTTCTCTAGAAGGACTCACAGAACTCAGAAAAGTGATTATACTCACCATTATGACGTATCACAGCAAACAGAAGAGGTGTGTTGGGCAGAGTCCAGGAGCAACCAGGTGTGATTTTCCATTGGTCCTCTCCCAGTGGAGTCGTGGAACAGTGCTTACTTCTCCCAGCAGTGATGTGTGGCAACGTGCCCAGGTTATCGCTACCGCAGATGCTCACCCCGGCCTTGGTATCCAAGGTTTTTGTTGGGGGTCAGTCATGTGAGCATGGCTGACCACGCATAGGACTGACTTCAGTCTCCAGCCCTTAGAGGTCAAGGTGATACCATATGGCCCAAGGCCTCCATCATAGATCACGTTGTTGGCGTAGACTATTCGATGTGGTCCAAGGCAACCAGTAAACAAAGACACTGATCAGGCAGGCTATTCCACGGGCTCAGAGGTTAACTCCTAGGAGCCTCACCTGGGTCCCACCTTTCTTTGGGCAAGGTTAACCCTTTACTGCGCACTGGTTTACCTTTATGTGACTGCTGATAGCAGGAGTTGGTCCCCCTTGCAGGTCTGACTCATTGTCTACATAGATCCCATATGAATGCTGGTAGCCCCTCGGACCTGGAGAATCTGGGAACTTGGTTCTTTACAGTGCCCTGTATTATCTGTTGTTATCACAGCACCACTTTGTAACCTCGGCAGTCAGAAATGGGTCTCAATCAGCATTTCGTACCATCCCATTAATATAGCAACACATACAATTTAACATTGAATTCAAGACATCCCTTATTTAAAAAAAAAAAAAATCGCTTGGCCCTTTTTCCATAGTGCAAACTCCAGCTTCCTACTCAGTTCCTCTACTGCCTTCCTTTCAGGAGGAAAACCAGGTCCTTCCAATTTCAGCTCCTTACTGTCCCCACTACCAAAGTTTAGCTCCAAGCCAAACTCTGCACATCCAAACCCATGTGGGAACTGGGCAGAATGAAAGAGCCTTTCATTTTTCCAGGATCCACCCTCAAAAAGGCACTTGTGATGGTAGATAGCAATTTCTATCCCTGTGTTACAATTACTGTTGCATTATTAGTCATTAGCCGTGGATGATTCCCCTTTGCAGTTGACCCTCCACTGCTTCTAACATGCTGCATGAACTATGGTTTGGTGCCTAAATTCTGATGGCTGACAGAACACCCACTGGGACCAGGGCTTTGCTGAGTTTTTACTTATGTTCTCATGGCCATGAGTGTCGGTGAGGCTGAGGCAATCCTCTTTGCAGTGAGATAATGTCGCCCATGTTTTACTGTTTGTCTTACTGAATAGCTTTGATTTGCTTTAAGTAAATATCTTATGAGAGTGTCTTTCGGTTGAATTGCTTCTGCAGATGACATGCAGCGTTTCATACATACTGTTTCCATCTGAGAACAGCTAAGCGTGCCTGCACTGAGGAGACATCCCTCAGTGTGTGATGGAGCATGGCAGATGCATACACAGGACTGGGGGCTCTGTCCTGCAGCAGGACAGAGGGTTTGCCCTCAGGGCCAAGGCATGCGTCTAGTGAGAAAGCACGTGGGCTACCACAGGCCCGCTGAGCTACAGGTGGTACCAGGAACAGTACAGGCAGACCTCGTTTTATTGTACTTTGCTTTATTGTGCTTTGCAGATATTTTACAAAATTGAAGGTTTGTGACAACCCTGCGTGGAGCAAGTCTCTCAGTGCCATTTTTCCAATAGCATTTGCTCATTTTGTGTTTCTGCATCACATTTTGGTAATTCTCAAAATATTTCAGACTTTTTCATTATTGTATTTGTGGTCATGATCTGTGATCAGTGATCTTTGATGTTACCACTACACCTTGCTGAAGGCTCAGATGATGGTTAGCATTTTTTAGCATTAAGGTATTTTAAAATTAAGGTATGTACATTATTTTTTTAGATGTAATGCTATTGCACACTGAACATAACTTTTATATGCACTTGGAAATCAAAAAATTTGTGACTTGCTTTGTTGTGACATTCACTCTATGGTGATGGTCTGGAACCAAATCCACCATATCTCTGAGGTCTGCCTGTACTGTGATCTGAAGGAAAACACAGTTGATGAAGTAAGACCAACTGCTCAAAACTCCGTCCTTTCCAGAACTTAGTTCTCGGGCAGGATCTGAAGCAGACAGAGTTCAGCTGTGAATAACCGGAGTCACACTTGCTGACCAGACTGTGATTGGCGTGCAGGCTGGCTTCACAGACATGTGGCCTGCTTGGGCTGTAATGCTCTGTGCCTTCCGTCCTAAAATTCTGAATAATTTTAGTTTTGAATTTGTGTTTTGTAAGTGAAGTCTGATGGGACAATGAAACACGGGCCAGGGAGTTGGAGGCTCTTCAGACGGTGGTTTTTGTCTTTTAGCGTGCCTTATAATTTTTTGTCGTGAGCCGGGACGTGAAGTACTGGGTACAAGGAACTGAAGGAAACAGGCCATTAGTGTGAGGTTTTGTGTTTATCTGGCTTGCGGTTGGGCTGTGTTTTCTGTTTGCTGGAGCTGTAGGTGTTAGAGCCTAAACTTTCCTCCAGTGTCCTTGTTTTTACCTCCCCTGTTGCCCTTGGATTTCCCCAGAGGCTTCTTAAATCTTCTGAGAGGCACAGTTCTCCCAGGTGTATCCCCCAGTTGTTATAGGGAGCCCTTGTGATGCGGAAGGTGATATGGAGCGAAAGCATCTGTGGTCCTGTGATTAGATCACAGCCCTTTTAGTGAGCCTGGGCCCGGGCTGTGACCTTCACAAGAGCTTCTCAGTTTTGTTTTGTTTGCTTCCCTTTTCGGCAAGACAGGGAGGCTAGAGAGGGCCGAGTTGGGTATTTTCATTCCCCCAGGTTGGTTAGGATCTGGTAAAACCTCAGCAGGTTAGGCTCTGGTAAATTGGTTTCTTTTGAGGGCAGGCCTTGTTAATTAAGAAGAATGGAATTCTCCAGGTGTATTTAAGAAAGGCTGTTTTCCCCCTCCCCTGTTCAGAAGTAGGAGGAGCTTTTTCTCTCATCTTCCCTGTGAGAACCTGGCAGGGCTCCTGCAGGTAACACTCACAGAAGTGTGGGCGCCTCCCAGGAGGTTTAACTCTCCAGCAAGTCATCAGTTACACTTCAGCCTTTCCTTCCCGGGCACTGGTTTCCACGGACGTTTCTGCTCTGGTAAGTTGTGATTCTCTGCGTCTGCCTGTTGGTCTCTCCAGGTTTGGGGGCAGTGGCTTGTCTTGTGACCTCAGTTCTCTGATGGACCTAAGAGGAGTTGTTGATTTTTGGTTTGTTCAGCTTTCTTGGTTATTTTGTGGATGGGAGAGAGAACTTTCAAGCCTCATTATGGGCAGAGCTAGAAACTGGAATTTTAATTTCTAGAATTTCTAGAAATTCTAATTTCTAGAAGTTATATGAGAAGCAGTATGGTTGTGGGAAAGAACATGGGCTTTGGAGATGTGGACTGTTCACTGCCCTACCTCTCCTGGCTGCTTCACTTAAAGCCTCACTACTTAGAGCGTGGTCCATGAACTGGCCGTATCCTCCAAACTCAGGAGCTTGTTTGAAAAGCTGCCTCTCGGGCCCCATTCGAGACCTGCTGAATCAGAACCCACAGTGTAACAAGACCCCCCAGGGGATCCCTGTGCAAGTTAACATTTGAAAAGCTCTGACTGGAAGTTACTTCACACCTTTGAGCATTAGTTTTTTACCTTAGTTCCCAAACTGTGCACTGAGGCACGCTAGTGAATTCGCAGGGGGTTCTCTGGGATATTTTTACATTTCTTGGGAAACACAGCAACATTGGTCCAATGCTGTGTGAACCACTAGCTTGAGATAGTTCATTTTCAATCTTAAATCACTACATGCCTTCTGTTGATGTTATGTTAATGACAAGCAAAAATTTCATCTGTGATAAAATACTAGAACTGTATGAAAGGAATGTGGAAGGAGAAATGAGTTGGCAGTTGTATCTGATTCTAAAATCTGTGAAGATGTGCAGGGCCCAACAGGTGCTAAGTTGTTAGACTATCAATGTGGATTAAATTGTTTGAACCTGACTACATAATAAATAGTTAGGTATTTCCTTTCCTAGGGATGCTGACACGCTAGGAGGACCCTGAACTGAGAAAGTTTGGGAACCTCTGGTTTAACATTTGGTTCATTACTTTGTAACTGAACCAAACGGGTCCACTGGCCTGGGCAAAGTAAAGCCAGTCTACTGACACCAGGTCGTGGTGAAGGAAAATGAGGTTTATCGCAGGGCATAAAGCAAGGAGTCCTGGAAGCTAGTGCTTAAAAGCCAGCATGGCTAGCTTTCAGGGAAAGGTTTTTAAAGACAGGGTGAGGGAGGGGGGTTGGGAATGCGTGATCAGCTCGTGGTGAGGTAATTGGGAGTTAACAACATCAACCTTCTGGTTCCAGCTGGTCTGGGGTCGGTCTACGTGCTTGTGGGCAGCATGCAGTTAACTTCTTCCACCTGGTGGGGTTTCAGTAGCTGCAAAACAGCTCAAAGGATTTGGCTCAGAATATTATCTACCGCCTTTGAGGAGGAACTAAAGGTCCTCGACTTTGTTTAATGGCTAAATTATTATTTTGTCTTGCTTGACTGTTTTCCTTTGCTTCTGCATCTTCTCATGTCTCTAATTAAATATATTCTTTGGAACTCCGGGAAGGCCTAGGAGGCTAAAGTTTTTCTACAAACAAGAGGCAGGCAAAGGACTTGAGGGGGTCTGTCCTCGAAAGACCCCATAGGGTGCTACTCGGTTACAGCTTCTCTTTCACTTGATTTTTGAGTGAATTAAATAAGATAATGCCCATAGATGTTAGTTCTCTTCAGTCTGTCCTTATTCAATCTGCTATTTTAATGTTGAATTTCATCTGCATTCTTTAAAGACATATGCAAAGCCATTATACCCAGGTCAATGAACCCCACCCAACAAGCAGGATAGGATACGTTTACAATGCCATGATCCATTTCACTACTGTGCAGTGCTTACATGTGTATCACTATTGTTTACATACACAACCTCCTTGAATTTTAACAACCTTATGAGAAAAGCCAAAGAAGTATTGTTAAATCCATTTTAAAGGAGAAAAACCAGAGCCCTGAAATTCAGAGGTTGCATAATTGCACAAGCTCACACCGCAGAGTCTTACTAACTCAAGACTAGTGCCCCTTATTTCCCTTACTGCCTGGAGGGAAAAGAGGATATTCAAGAACTGGATGGGATGTCAGTAGGGAGTTTTAATTTAAACTCTACAGTTGGTTGGAATGCTAGCTTCCTGTTGGAACAGAAGGCCTCTCACTGTTAACTACTGAAGTCCGCTAACAGCAGGCCTAAGGGTCACACTTGTGATGATATGGCATGATTGAGCCTGATTAACTCCCCCGAGTCGGCATGAAATTGCGCAGGTCCTAGGGCAGCGGTGGAAGTCGGCCCAGCCTGCTGGGATGATCCCCTTTGTCACTGAGCAGCTGCCACTGGGGAACACTATCCCTCAGATGATATCTACCTCCTTGGTGAATTGGAAGAAGTGGTGCAGGCTTTAAAAGGGAAAGCACCTTGGAAATTGCATAAGACGCCACTCCCTTGATAAACCTGGCTTGCCAGCTGCCTTGGGACAAACTCTTACAAAATGGGCTCCAATCCCCAGTGCCAGGCATGGTGTAGAATGGGGCTGGCAGGAAAGAAGTGGATCCCCAGTTGCTCAGGTAACATGCACAGACGGCAGTCCGAGGTAGCCTGGCTCCTTCCTGCTGTCTGGTGAACAAACAGAAGCGAAAGAAGTCACTCGCTTACAGAGGCTGGGCACTGTCTAACCAGCAGCCAGATAACTACGCGGTGAGAGGGATGAAGGGGACTTTTATTCTGCTTCACTAATACTCATTTCATTTCAGGTGATTCAGTGAATCTCTCTCTCACTCTCACTCTCTCTCATACACACACACACACACACACACACAGTTTTGGAGGGTCTGAGTAGATCAGGGGACTGGTAATAGACTCTGGTGCCTGGGACAGGGATGCTTTTTTTTTTTTTTTTTTTTTTTTTTTTATAGCTACTTTATTTATTTATTTATTATTTATTTTTGGCTGTGTTGGGTCTTTGGTTCGTGCGAGGGCTTTCTCTAGTTGCGGCAAGCGGGGGCCACTCTTCATCGCGGTGCGGGGGCCACTCTTCATCGCGGTGCGGGGACCGCTCTTCATCGTGGTGCGGGGACCACTCTTCATCGCGGTGCGCGGGCCTTTCACTATCGCGGCCCCTCCCATTGCGGGGCACAGGCTCCAGACGCGCAGGCTCAGTAGTTGTGGCTCACGGGCCCAGTTGCTCCGCGGCATGTGGGATCTTCCCAGACCAGGGCTCGAACCCGTGTCCCCTGCATTGGCAGGCAGATTCTCAACCACTGCGCCACCAGGGAAGCCCAGGGATGCTTTTGACCAGGAAGGGCTGGGACAATTCATGGAAGGCAGCTGAGGCCTCCACAGAGAGCTTTAGAGATGAGGACAGCTACATCAGAGCTGAACACGCCATTGCCTCTGGACCCCTCATTTGGTTCTTATCCAGATCGGGAGTGACCAGAAATGGTGACCATCTGTCCACTGTTTGTTAGCCTCCAGCCAGGGCCGGGAGGCTTGGCTCACACCACCACTGCCGCCCACCCCGGCCTCAGTCCACTGGGTGGAATGTTCGGCTTTGTTTCATTTCTTGATTCTCAGGTTTAACCCCTACTTAAGGAGGCAGTGTACAGAATCACTTTCCCCCCTTCTTTTCAAATAACAAAATCTCCCATTTATTGGGAAACCACTAGTACAGGCATTGTGCTACGTGTCTCATCCCAAATGCCCCCAAATTAGTTTGCTAGCACTGCCGTCACAAAGTACCACAGACAGAGTGGCTTAAACAGAAATGTATTGTCTCACAGTTCTTTGGGACCAAGAGTCCCAAATCACGGTGTGGGCAGAGCCCTGCTCCCTCTGTGGTACTAGTGAAAGATTGATTCCAAGTCTCTCTCTCTTAGTTTCTGGTAGCTCCTTGGCTTGTGGCAATATAACACCTTTCTACATGGGACATTCTCCCTGTGTGCTTGTCTGTCTCCAAATTTCCCCATTTTATAAGGACACTAGTCATATCGGATTAGGAACCCACACTACTCCAGTAGGACCTCATCTTAACTAATTACATCTGCTATGACCCTATTTCCAAATAAGGTCACATTTTGAGGTATTGGGCGTGAGGGCTTCAGCATATGCATTTGGGAGAGCATAATTCAACCAATAACACCCCATACCCAACTAACAAATGAAGAAACTGAAGCACAGAGGAGTTAAATAAGCTTCCCAGGGTCACATGGCTAGCGAGTGACCAAGCTGGGATTCGAACCAGAGGTTCTTTATTCAGAGAAGTGGTTTGCAAACTGTGGCAGGCAGCAAGATCACTGGAGCCTCATTGAACGCAGACTGCTGGACCCCATTTCCAGTTTCTGGTGCAGGAGGTCAGTGGTGCAGCCAATGCATTTGTATTTCTGACAGGTTCCAGGCGATGCTGCTACTGGTGGTCCATGCTTTAAAAACAGCTGCCCTAGCAGTTCTCATACTCCAGTGTGCATATGAATCTCCGGGAGCTTGTGTTTTGTTTCTTCTTTTGAGCAGATCCTATGACCCACTCCAAGAGATTTTGATTCAATTAATCTGGATGGGACCCAGAAATCTATACTGTTGACAAGCAAACCCAGTGATTCTGAATCAGTGATTAGTGGCCACAGTTTAAGAACAAGGTTCCTGTTTCCCAGCCAACTCCCCATATCCTCAGCTTTACCTGCACGTTGGAATCACCGGGGAAACTTTCAGAAGTACTGAAACGATGGCTGGGACTCAGCCTTAAAGATTCTGATTCAGTTAGTGTTGGGGGATGGCCTGAGCCACTGGGTTTTTACAAAAGCTCTTGCAGGTGACTCCAATGTACAGACCAAGTTGAGAACCATGGCCATAGCCACAAGCATGAGAAAGAGCCCCTTGGGGCTGGTTACTGTGGGTGAGGTTCCAGACATTCGTCTAAGAGCCTAGAGACCCCAGGGCTTGGCTCCAGTTCTCCCCCAACATTAAGTCAGAAGGGTCCTCTTCGTTACTAAGGCCTTTTGCAGTCCAAAAGCCTATATCTTTTTCCAGAAAACCTTATGAATTCATTCATAAGAGGCAGTGTGGTGCCCTGGTTAGCTGTGAGGACTCCATAGTGTGACCCCATGTACATTATTTATGGGATGACTGGCTTTCCTTATCTGTAAACCATACCTCCTACAGTTGTAGTGAGGAATAAGTGGGTTACTATAGGTGAAGATCTTAAAAGGCTGCCTGGCACACAGTAAACTCCGAATTAGTGTGTTTTAGAATTGTCCATTGAACAAATATGTATTAAGCAGCTACTATATGCTCGGCACTGGGGTACAACAGGGACACAAAGTCTCATATCTCATAGAGCTGAGAGTGAAAGGAACACAAGGTGATAATATCTAATGTGACAGACTAAATTACTTCTATCTCAGAATCCCCCAGATGTCTTGAGGGGCCCTTTTTATGGACTGCATTCCCCCCCACCCCAAAATCTCATAAACCCTAATCCCCAGAGTGATAGTATTTGGCCTTTGGAATGAAATTAGGTCATGAGGGTGGAGCCCTGTGAATGGGATTAGTACCCTCTTAAGCAGAGACAGAGCTTACTTCTTCCATCTGCTATCCACCATGTGAGGACACTGCAAGAAGTCCTTGGGCTGCAAACCAGGAAGAGGGTCTTACCAGAACCCAACCATACTGGCACCCTGATCTCTTTCCTCCCAGACTCCAGAACTGTGATACAAATTTCTAAGTCACCTAGTGACTATTGTATTTGTTACAGCAGCCCAAGCTACAGTACCCAAGTGAGGGAGACTTCAATGTCAAGTCCTGTGCCTCCAGGCACCCCTCAGGAGCAAGGAGAGGAAGGTGGAGTGGCTGTGTAAGGTGCGGAGGGAAGTGTCATGGGCTAGGATCCCATTCACTTCTGCCCTCCTCCTGTCCGATTAAACCTTTCTAAGAAAGCTCTCTTGATTTCTCTCTCTTTCCTCTACATCTGTCCCCTCTTTTGCTGCCTTCCTGCAATTGTTCCCAGGGACATTTCCCACTCTACCTAATTTTTTAGGTTCTCCTGCAGAGTTACCGCTTGGGGAATGGTGATGAGATGGGCGCAGAGACCCACATAAACAGGGTGGAGTGGTAGCAGGAGCCTTGGCTCCAAGCCCTGACTGGCAGGGAGCGGCAAGCGGATTGCAGCATCTTTTTTCCTCCTGGACTACAGGCTCGCATCCTTCCCTTTCTGTGAGGCTCATTTCACTCTAACGGAAACGCTAATCGGCTGGCGGGCGCTGGAGGGCGCTGGTCCTTCGATTTTCTAAAACGACGGTCCTCCAGCAAGATCTCGCGGGCCAGCGGGGGGCCCACTCAGAAATTCCCCTACGGCCCTCGCGGGCAGCGGCCCCGACGATCCTTAGCCAGGCGAGCGGCCTGCGTCCCTTGCCCTGTGCGGTCCCCCTGCCCCGCGCGAGGCCGCCGGGATGCTCAGCCCGCGGCACCATCTCCGCGTTGCACATGCACATACCGCGTTGCCTCAGCAGGTGTCGCTGTGGTCAGGAAAGTGAGAGCCTGCAAGGTGCGCGAAGGCTGTGTGCTGCCCGGCTTGGCCTGCGGTGGGAGCGGGAGGCTGCGGGAGGGGACACTAAACCAAGAGGTAAATAACTGCAACGACCAAAAGGACTGAGATGTTCCCCGAGATGAAAATTGTTCCCGTCGGCGGCGGAGCCTCCTGCGGCCGCCGCGGTGGAGGCAGAGGGGGCTTCTTTTGCAAAGCATGGCGGAGCCCTGGCTCCAACGCTTCCATGGCCGTTGGGGTGTGTCCTGGGGCCCCTTCTCCCCGGACCTACCTGGAGCTCGCAGGGGGATGGTTCTTGAAAGGCAGCACGACCGGTGTGGAACCTTAAATGCAGATCCTGGCCCTCGCCATAGAGTTTCTTGTTTGGAACTAACGGGACGCTGCCCAGGAATGTGCATTTTAACAAGCACCTCTGGTGTCACAATCGGTGCAGTCCCTACTTGGAAATACGCTAATTCAGAGAATCAGCCAGACTAAATCAATTTCCTGGAGACTTGCCAGGGATCTGGGTACTATTCCAAAAGATGTTTCAGCAGGCAATTAGAAAATTGCAGAAGAAAATTTACCTCCAAAGTGCAGAAAGTGGCCGTTTTCACACTGATGTGGCTATATTTTGGATCCGATTTCTATCAAATGCCCTCCATCCACTCTGCTAAACCCTTACATAATTCT
Organism: Balaenoptera musculus; assembly: GCF_009873245.2. NCBI lineage: Eukaryota > Metazoa > Chordata > Mammalia > Artiodactyla > Balaenopteridae > Balaenoptera > Balaenoptera musculus. Next base: position 75,865,061 of record NC_045793.1, on the reverse strand, counting down.
AATTTGTCCCTCCCGCAACTTGATGGCAACAGTCTCTCCATTTCCACCCTGTGAAACGGAGACTCTGAGGCTAAGAACTTGCCCAGAGTTGCTCTGCTCTCCATAGCAGAGTATGGACTCCAGCCCGGGTCTGTCTGGCCCCAAAAACTTTGTCATCCACTCTGCAGTTTGTACAAATGAATAAGGGAAGCGTGGGCATTCGGTCTGTCAATCTAACCCCTGCTATGATGATATGCAAGTTCTGCAATCTTCAGTTTGGAGTTAGATGCAGAAAATGTGTGGGAAATGTAACTCGGAGGCTTTGCAAATTCAGCAGGGGTTTTGGGTCCAGACTTGGTCAAACATTGCTCATTGCTGTGTATCAGTGAGAGCTCAGTTCTTTGTACTGATGCACAAAAGCGGATTCACAGTGACCTCCCTAGACCAAGCCGCCTTCAGCTCTCGCTTCTTATTCCGACGACCTCTAAACAGAGCTCCTTGCCTCTGTGCGCCCCCTACAGTCTATTCTCAGTACAGCAGCCAGAGTGGGCCGTTTCAAATAACCAGATGATATCACAAACTTTCCAATGGATTAGAATAAAATCCAAAGCCCTAACTGTGGCCCTCGAAACTCTAGTGGCTGTGACCCAAGGTACTTCTCCCTCCTCATCTTCCACCATGCCCTACTGCCCGCTAAGCTCTCGCTTCTCTCATTCCCAGCTTAGGGCCTCACTCATTAGAATGTCATGAGCACGAGGACAGGAGCTTTGCCCTGTGCACTGCTACATCTTCCATGCTGGCACTTAACAAATATCTGTGAATGGATTTTTATGAATGAATTTGTGAATTGTGGTTTTTGATTTTTGGATGTTGTTTCATTAGGGAAATTAGAGTGGGAGATAGCTGTGGGGAAAACAGCTCAGCAATGTCGTATTTCACTTCTACACATCACTAGGTTTTTGAGCTTCTCCCTTCTACTCTCTAGGGTCAAAACATACAAAGAGCACAATTTCAAAAAGGAAAGAACACACCCACTGAGCAAAGGAACACAGATCCCCCTCCACCACTGTTGGTATCATGAAGATCCATTTTGGATCAGCCCATGTTCCCTAATCCGCTGTGGAAGTTTTCACTGGTTTCTTAGTGTGGAGACCCAGAAGATGGACATCAGAGCCCATTATAAAGGGGCGTGTCTAATCAAAATGGACTCCAAAGCATAAGTTAAGGTGCCTTCCCATCCAGCAAAAGAACAAAAAGAACTCTCCTTTCTCCTGTCAGCTGGATTAAGCATTTGACAAGGAAAGGATGAGGATTTTGGGTGACATGGAAGAGGAAGAAAGGTTGATGTTTTCACTGTTGTTTGGTTGGTTTGATTTTGAAAGAAGTTGTTTGCCAAAGATGAGATGGTGATTCTCTCAATATCTTGGGTAACACTGGGGGGCCGGAAGCAAGGCCAGAATTGCCTGGGGTCTGAATTGAAGTGACTCCCAATTGCTCTGCTTCACCAGTTCCTTGGTTCAACAAGCCACCCTTCCCTTCACTGTCACCGTGTGCCTCTCATAATCTATGGGTCTGAAATTTTACTCAATAGCTGCATCTGTACAGACAGCCACTGTACAAAAGTTATGATTTTTATCTGCTGAAATATGTAAAAGCAACTGAATTTAGTTCTCATTACAGAATAAGTTTTCTGTTGTCCTGAAAGCTTTTTTCTATCTCTAAAAAAGCCCAAGTTTAATTTATTCTATCGCAGAGGCAGATTCATAGTGAAGCTAGTAAAGCTGCAGGTTCAGAGTTATGCATTTGTATGGCTTCTTCCAAGGTCCTAAGCATGACTAGGAATGTGTTCACATGTCACGTGTTCTTGTAAAATCGGGAAAAAATAAGGTATTTTAACTGTAATCCATGAAAAACACTCTCTTTCCTCTTCAACTTGCCCTCTAATGACTTTTTGCACCTGGTGTCATCAGAGGTGGCGACCATCATTTTGGGGATCCAGATAAGAGAAAGCTGAATTGCACAAACATTTGGTTTGGATTTCATGGGATATATTTATTTGGTTCCCATTTTTTTCCTGTAGAAATAAGTTATGCTAATTGTCCCAGTGTGGGGAGGGCTTTTATGAATATCCCTATGGTCTACCATGCTTCCTCACCTGGCATTGTAAAACAAAGCTGCGCAACACCAAAGTATATCTGTAACGAAGAAGAAACTGGTTTGAAATGTACAAAGCCAGAAGCTAGTCTGTATAAAACTTGTTCAGTCATCAGAACTTTAGTATTGTAAGTAAAAGATTTAGTTCTCATTGCTGTTGGGTCAAAGTGGAGGTTTTATCCTGTCAGAGATCAAAAATTTTTTTTAAATCATAATGGGCCACTACAAGGACATCTATGATAGACTGATTCATAAGTTACTTCAATTTACAGTATTTAAATTGATTAATACCTTGAAATCTTAAGACTTACTCCTGAAACAAAAGCTTAGTAGTTTTCCTAAATTTGACAACAATCCAAAAAACTTAGGTGACATTAAGAATAGTGAGTTGCTTGCTTCTATTTGATATTACAAAAATCATTTTTATGTAAAAAGTGCACAACCAAAAATGTAGGAAAAAATAATGGTGGACTGGTCAGTCAATACATTAATACATTATATAGATACATTCCATAAGTACATTATATACATTATATAATTTATATGTATATTTATATAATTTCTATATAATACATAATATAGATATTTATTACTTTAATAATTATGTAATGCTATGTCTGGATTGTGTGATGTTTGTGTTATTTGTCAGCTTTTAATTTATTTTTTATTGAGATATAATTGACATATAACATTATATTAGTTTCAAGTGTACTATATAATGATTCGATATTTGTATATATTGCGAGATGATCACCACAACAAGCCTAGTTAACATTTATCACCACACATAATTACACATTTCTTTTTCTTGTGATGAGAACTTTTAAGATCTACTCTCTCAGCAACTTTCAAATATACAGTACAGTATTATTAGCTATAGTCGCCATGCTGTACATTACATCCCTGGGACTTATTTATATTGTAACTGGAAGTTTGTCCCTTTTGGCCCCTTCACCTATTTCACCCACCCCAATCCCTTTCTCTGGCAACCACCAATCTGTTCTCTGTATCTATGAGATCTTTTGTGTGTGTGTGTGATTCTAGCTCTAAGTGAGATCATATGGTATTGTCTTTCTCTGTCTGACTTATTTCACTTAGCATAATGCCCTCAAGGTCCATCTGTGTTGTTTCAGATGGCAAGATTTCCCATTTTTATGGCTGAACAATATTCCATTGTATGTATGTATTTCTTTATTCATCCATCGGTGGACACTTAGGTTGTTTCTATGTCTTGGCTATTGTCAATAATGCTGCGATGAATACGTGGGTGTAGATATCTTTTTCAGTTAGTGTTGTTTTCTTCAGATAAATACCCAGAAGTGGGATTGCTGGATCCTATGATAGTTCTATTTTTAATTTTTTTTTTTAATTAATTAATTTATTTATTTATTTTTGGCTGTGTTGGGTCTTCGTTTCTGTGCGAGGGCTTTCTCTTTTGCGGTGAGCGGGGGCCACTCTTCATCGCGGTGCGCGGGCCTCTCACTGTCGCGGCCTCTCTTGTTGCGGAGCACAGGCTCCAGACGCGCAGGCTCAGTAGTTGTGGCTCACGGGCCTAGTTGCTCCGCGGCATGTGGGATCCTCCCAGACCAGGGCTCGAACCCGTGTCCCCTGCATTGGCAGGCAGATTCTCAACCACTGCACCACCAGGGAAGCCCTATTTTTAATTTTTTGAGGAACCTCCATACTCTTTTCCTTAGTGGCTGCACCAATTCACGGTTCCTACCAACAGAGCACAGGGTTCCCCTTTCTCCATATTCTTCCCAACACTTACCATTTCTTGTCTTTTTGAGAGTGTCATTCTGAGAGGTGTGAAGTGATATCTCATTATGGTTTTGATTTACATCTCCCTGAAGATGAGTAGTGTTGAGTCCTTTTCATGTACCTATTGGCCATCTGCATGTTTTGTTTGGAAAAATGTCTATTCAAATCCTCTGCCCATTTTTTAATCAAATTGTTTGTTTTCCTGCTATTGAGTTGTACGAGTTCTTAATATATTTTGGCTATTAACCCCTTATCAGATACATGATTTGAAAATATTTTCTCCCATTTAGTAGGTTGCCTTTTCATTTTGTTGATGATTTTCTTGGCTGTGCAGAAGCTTTTTAGTTAGATGTAGTCCCACTTGTTTTATTTTTGCTTCTGTTACCTTTGCTTTTGGTGTCTGTCAGCTTTTAAAAATTAGACATAGGATGAGAAATGAAATCATAACCAGAGTTATCACTTTTGTCCCTCTCCTACCTACCGATGAAGATGTTACTGCCCAGGATGATCAAAAACAAAAGCAACACTTCCTGCAGGAACCTTTCCTAATAAGCCTATGAGGATGTGCTGCACACCCCATCAGAAGGGGAAGGAAGAAAAAATCAAAAGGAGGGAAACTGGAGAGAGAAGGAAGATGCACAGAAATTCAAGCTAAATAGGTGAAAGTGGGCAAGGAGAAAATGAAGACTTACTAATAGCTAACTAGAAAGAGGCACACAAAGTAAAATATTAGGAAAACGTAGAGTAAAACAGACTAAATGTTTTAGAGGGTTTTTCCACCTCTCTGCCAGGCCTTTCCCAGATGGTAACTGAACCATTTGTTTAAATTAGGTCTTGCTTAAATTATAAGGAGCTGAGCTAATTTCCAATGTCAAGAATTCTTGGAACAGAACCATGGGAGGTGGGAGAACCTACAGAGCTGTAGGTTGGAGAAGCGGCTAAGCATTAGCCACCTGAGGACTTCTGGGATCCTTCTGGTATTCACTCATGTTTAAAACGATAGTCACCCTCCCAAAGCCTGCCACTTTATCCTGATTGCTGTGCTGAAGCCCTGTCCCGCGAAATATGCAGCATCTTTAGTGGGAAACTTCTTTTAAAAAAATTCCCTGAGGGATTGCCCTGGTGGCGCAGCGGTTAAGAATCCGCCTGCCAATGCAGGAGACATGGGTTGGGGCCCTGGTCCGGGAAGATCCCACATGCCTCAGGGTGGCTAAACCTGTGTGCCACAACTACTGAGCCTGTGCTCTAGAGCCCGCGAGCCACAACTGCTGAGCCCGCATGCCGCAACTACTGAAGCCCACATGCCTAGAGCCCATGCTCCACAACAAGAGAAGCCACCACTATGAGAAGCCCGCGCACTGCAACAAAGAGTAGCCGCTGCTCGCCGCAACTAGAGAAAGCCCACATGCAACAACGAAGACCTAATGCAGCCAAAAATAAATAAATAAATAAATAAATTTAAAAAAATAAATAAAATTAAAAATTCCCTGAAATGAGTGTATAGGAGGAAAAGTGAGCGCTAGGGTGGTAACATGGTGGGTGGTTTCTGCCCCCACTTCCTTTTTTTTCTTTTGATTATAGTTCTTATAAAGTTCTTTGAATCAGAAATAATTTTTCAAACAAATAAGCAACTTAACAGGATTCAAAATTAAGATAAAGTTTGACTTTCTTTCAGTTAGGGTGCCTGAAATGGTCACATGTAGCAATAAGAATTCCCTGACATTACAAAATAGAGTCCTAAATGTTTACATTGATGGCACCAGGTCTAAGATGCACTATTAAAGGAGAGGAAAGAAAACATGCCTGAAAAGGGCAGAGATCACAGGGTCTAGTCTGAGCATCTGTAAGAGAGAAGCACCCTCTGGATGAGCACCAATTTTCCACTTCCCCCTCTTAAAACTCCTAGCTCCTTTGCCCCCTGAAAAGGGCTCGTGGGGCTCTCCAGGTCCTCCCCCAACATCTCCAGCTAATCCAAGTTGTCGGTCAGATGGCTTCCTTCATACCCCCCCGCCCCAGCTGGGTCCTTCAAAAACACTTAGAGGCCGCAGCCAAGCTAGTTTTCTTTCTAACTTCCCATTTTTATCGAGAGGTAAATTAGGAGTTGGGAACTATCCCAACTTAACTTTCCTAATGCTGTCACTAAGTGGCCGTGGGTAATTGCTTGAAAGCTGCAGCTGCCAGATGACAGTCTGAACAGAACAACCCTCGGCGGCCGGCAAGCCTCAGAAGGGTCAGCCGTTCAGCGGCACTCCAGGGCCAATTATTTATATGCTTTACTGTACCTTCGATGGAAAACCCAAGCCTCTTGGATCTGTGCAATTTGGATCAGAACTACCTGAACAGCTTCTCCATTGGCTTTTCCGGGCTAAAGGGATGAGAATTTTAATTGCTGAATGCTAATGATGATGATGTCTAACAGACAATTACTTGCCCATGTACACATCAGATGGGATCAGTTACCAGGGACTGTTCACCTAATGCCAATGACAATCAGAGTATCTCAGTGCCGTAGGTGTGAGCATTTCCGCTCTTTCAGTTCCTGCAGGGCATAGAAAGGCAGTGAGGCATGTTGAAAGGGAACTGAACCCAGTTCCAGGCCTGCTTCAGTTTCCTCCCAGAATACAGTGTAAAGGTCTATAAGGTACTCCATCTCTGGGATCCTCAATCTATCCGTCAGTGAAAGGAGGATGATGCCCTCTGCCGTATTTACTTGAAAGCGTGGTTACAGAGATCAAAGTGATTAATGCTGTGAAAGGATTTTGAAATGTTCTATACAAATGTAAATAGAGCATATTATACAAAATGAAAGATTCTCTCCCCCTTAGCACCACTCATTACGGTCTTGATCTCCAGACCCTGCCGAGGCTGCCAACGTTGGTCTCCCCAAGGGCATTTCAGCTCATCAGGAGTTCTGCTGTTGAATGCCTTAGGTTTTGTCGTTGATGAGATTCTTTCACTTAAGTAAAAGTCAATCCAATCTGCAAAGTCTTTTAAGACTGGAAGAACTTCAGGAGTCTTTTATCTGCCACACGTTTGATCTGAATCTCAACCAGCCTCATACAAAGGCACTGTGGCTGACAAGCGTGTGGCAATAACATGAGTGAAGGAATGAGTGGATACAAATTAACGCTCAGAAAACCTCAGCCAGCCTGCAAAGTTTTCATCAGTTCTCCCGGCTTTTACACCACAATGATAATGAAGTAAATGGCAGCGGAGCGCCCTAACCTGATGAAATATTGTCATTTCTTACTCTGTGGACAAATTTTCCCATTCTACTTACTTGCTCCTGTTTGGTTGTTAGCAAGCCCAGTTGTAGTCTTCTGTTACGTTCTATCTTAACTTTCTTAGTTGGTCTTAAGCTCTTCTAGCAAAAGGGCATCTTTTTCTCTCTAGAGTTGTACTCTCAATATTGGAGAAACATATTCCTTCATGGGACAAAATCCAAAAGTAATTGCCAGCTATAGGAAAACAGACCTCAAAGTTTTCAGATGGGAAGAAACTGAAGAATTAGAAAACAAAAAGACCTTGTTTGTTTTTGTATTTATTTATTTTTTTCAAGTTATAAAAGTAATACATGCTTATTGTAGAAAATTTGTACAAAGAATACAAAAAAGTCAAAAGAGACAGGAAAACACTATTAACACACAGGCACTTTCCTTCCAGTATTTTTTTTCCCAATGCATCTTCCATAGCTCAAATCATTTGTTTATTTGTTTAGTAAATAATTTTTGTGGCACCTATGTACCGGGCCACCATGCTGCAGCAGGTACTTTCTCAGAAGACACTGGTGAACAGCATAGTTTTACCCAGTTTTGTATCTGCTTTCTTCACTTATCATAAAGCTTCTCCCAGAGATGTTTTCTTTACCCATTTGTAAGTATATCATGGGTCATGTCTGTAAAATTGTGTTCAACTGTCTTCCCATGTGGATTGTTAACTATAACAATCATGTCGTTTTCTAAGTCACATGAAAATCTCTGTCTATTTGCTACTTATAATAAAACTATAATCATCCTAATGTAGCTGGTCAGTAATGGATGAGACCCCTGAATTCTGACAATTATCATTGCCTTGGCCTATCAAATTTTTAAAAGAGATAAGTATCCCGCAATTCTATCCTAATCTTAGGCATAGACCTTGGGGCTTGTCCTTTAAAGCTATGGGGTCCAGGAAAATGTTAGCAGGCCCAGCTCGTTCATCTTTTCTTAAAGCTGGAAGAGAGGAGAGGGAGAGAGAGACGGAGAGAAGGAGAGAGAGGGAGAGAGAGAATGAACAACACCATTTGTATCCTCGCTTACATGGGCTGGAATTGTTTCAGCATCCCCTCAGCCCCCAAAGTGTCTGAAGTTTCAAGGGATCAGCTTTCCTATTAGAACATCCCTGCAGATGGTGAGTCAAAGGAGAGAATGAAAGAGAAGTATTTTTCTTTTAAATTATTTAAATTTAAGAATATAGGTACAGATCAGACTGCAGCATCAGTAAAAAATGTCTCTCCCTAGGATGTAGCAAGTACCCGCAGCCCCAGTCGAAAGTCAGTTAACTTCCTGCTGACTCAAGTGGCCTCCCCAGTCACAGAGGGGGTCTCCCAGTTTTCCTTTGTACCCAGGCCTCCCCTTCAACCCTTTAATGAAATGGTCTAAACATTTATATATAGTCAAGCCCTGAGTACCATGTTCACAGTGGGAAAGGCTGTAAAGTGGGGAGATGGGGGGCACACAAAGATTTTGCAACCCATCCTGGGAAATTTCAGAAGCTTTCCCACTTTTTGTTAATATTTTCTAAGTTTCTCTCTCGTTTTTTCAGCACAAAGGCAAGTTTTCAGATCTGGTTGTCAAAAATGAGTTATATCTGATATTTTTCATATTTATAGAAGTCAATGAATGCATTTAAGTATTGAGATTAAAAGTTCCCTTGTGTAGATGATTCCCTGCTAAGATTTTTAAGCGGTTTATTGGCTTCAGTCACTCATTTTAGTTCAGGGTGGTGCTTTTTAAATGCTCATAAGGCAAAAGTCTTTCTCCTTGAGAAGCAGTCATTGGCAATTAAAAGTGTGGCTCTATGTGTACATACATACATAAGCACATACATACACATGTACGTGTCAAAGAAAAAGCTGGATAGTAGTTAAAGAGGTAAAAACAGATTTTATTCAGGGCTATTCCAATAGAGGAGAAGAGACCTCAGTGTAAAACCAAGCTTAGTTCTGAATATAGTGTGGGCAAAAGGGGATTTGTAGCCAAGGAGCAGGATAGGGGTCAGTGGATGGAAATTACTAAGAGAAAATATCAGGCGTAAGAGGATTTTTGGCTAAATTGACCTAACAGGATTCTTGCTGAAGACAGGCCAAGAGTATCAGACATCACCTGGGGGATGGTGGAGGCTGAGGAACCTGCTCAGATACGGAGGGTGATAAGATATGGAGGATGGAAGGCTCACTAAACTGGCTTAGATTTAGCTAGAACTGGATTTTATAAGAAAGTGCACAGATGGGCCTAGGAGGAGGTCCAGGAGCCTGACTAAAGTTTCGTCAAGCAAAGCATCTTTGTTAATACACACACACACATACACACACAGACACACACATACATACACACACACACACACATACACACAGACACACACATATACACACACATGTACACACATACACACAGACACACACACATATATATGTATATATACACATAAAATGTATATGTGGTTATATGTATATATACACACACACATACACACACACATACACACACATACACACACATACACATATATATATATGTATATATACACATAAAATGTATATGTGGTTATATGTATATATATATACACACATATACATACTATATATATTTTTTTCTTTCTAATAACATATACTGGATTCTTAAAATTTCAAGTGTTTAATGAAAAATCTAGGGCAGTGCTTCCCTTATGTGAGTCCATGGACCATCTGCCTCAGAATAACCTGGGGAGATTTCTTCAAATGTAGAATCAGGGGTTTTAGATTCCCAGATAATCTGACTTAGTGGGGCCTGAGAATCTATATTTTAAACATGTTCATCAGATTCTTTTCATGCCCAGATGCATTTGAGAACTATCTGATGCAGTGTATTTGACCCGTCTTGAAAAAAGCAAAGCCGTACACTGTGCTGTGTTTTCTAAAATAATAGTGACCATGGCTACCACGAAGTTACTTTTATGTTCCAGGTACTGGGCTAGGTGTTTCCCTTTATTATTTTGAATTAAACACAGATTTATTGAGAACTTTTTTTAGCTTTAGGAAAATGTTCTTTTAAAAATTAGATGGTAAATGAACAGTCTTTATTAAAGAGCGTGCCTCACTTTCTTTACCTCGTTTTCTCTATTTGGTGAGGTGCACAAAGTAGAGTTGTGGTAGACTAAAAAATATTCAAATACGTAGCCAAGAAGTAACACTGAAAATGATAGAAAGTGCATTGTTAAAACACAAAAGAATGGAGTGGAGTCCAGTTTTGACAGGTGAGCCAGTAGTCTATCTTTTCAGGCATACCCTTATAGATTCCTTTTGTGATGCTGATAGAATGCACAGTAAAGGCCTCAATGTTTTTGCTTGTTCATTTCATTAATGAAACTATGCAACTGTGCTCATTTCTGTTGTTAGAACTTAGTATTTTTTTTATGTCTAAGGTAGAGTAATTTGCAAACTGATTCATTCTTAAATATAAGCTATGTTCCAGAGATCAATTTCAGGTTATGGTCTTTACCTTTTTTAGAGATAAACCAGCTTGCTCAAGGTCACATTAGTTGGTAGTGGATGCAGAATTAGAATCCTTAAGTCCATCCTTGACTCTTTCAGTCACGTTGATGCAAACAATGTGACTTCTAGGTCTAGGATATAGTTGCTACCCACCATCCTTATTGTGATGTCAAAGCATTTGAGAATATATGGAAATAATTTCCATACCCCAGTTTCCCCTGTGAACCACAATAATCCCTATGTAGAAATTACATTTAAAAGGTTTAGCAAGCTTTGGTTTTAAGAGTGTTTGATCTCATCACCTGCTGGGTTATACAAGCATGGACTTTTGAGTCGGTGTAGTTTTAATGGCTCTTTACATCTCCCTGCATAGTCTAATTTGTATAGAATACATCTTCTATGAATGTAGCTCAAAGGGAGACTGTCAAAGTGTACAGGTCTTAGACAGTTTCTCCCCACTGAAATGGAGGACTGAGATATGTTTAATTATCAAAGTTTCCAAGGTTCTCAGCCAGTAAAGCCACAACTAAATTTGAAGCATGAGAAAAACAGAACAATCTTCCTTTTATCTATCCAGACACCTAACCTCGTGGTCACTGAGTTCTTTTCTGATAATAAATATGAAATGTCTCTGGGACATTGGCTAGTCATTCATTCAGCAAACATTTATTGAGTGCCTATCACGCACCAGCATCTGGTCCAGGCACTTGGGATGCATCAGAGAACAAACAAACATCCCTTGTGTCACAGACCTTTTTATTCGGTTAAACTTTTAAGCATTCTAGGCTATTTGGACATATCAATGGCATATAGGTATTTTGTTGGTCTGTGAGTTGCAAACTGGTAACCAGAGGTTCAGTTCAGCTCACAGATGATCTCTTTGGTTAGCTAAGTGGATTTTTAAAAAATTTTGTTTATTTATTAATTTAGGCTGTGTTGGGACCTCATTGCTGCACGTGGGCTTTCTCTGGTTGTGGCGAGTGGGGGCTACTCTTTGTTGCGGTGCGTGGGCTTCTCATTGTGGTGGCTTCCCTTGTTGCGGAGCACGGGCTTCAGTAGTTGCAGCACCGGGGCTCAGTAGTTGCGGCACGTGGGCCCTAGGGTGCTTGGGCTTCAGTAGTTGTGGCTCACGGCCTCTAGAGCGCAGGCTCAGTAGTTGTGGTGCACGGGCTTAGTTGCTGTGCGGCACGTGGGATCTTCCCAGACCAGGGCTCAAACCCGTGTCCCCTGCATTGGCAGGCAGATTCTTAACCACTGCACCACCAGGGAAGTCCCAGCTAAGTGGATTTTAAAAGTTAGTTTGAATGCTTTAAAAGAGCTGCACACTCTCTAGAAGACACATGCCTATGCTATTTCTTACTGTTTTACACCTTGTCAGCTTCGCTCACACCTTACCTGCCTGGCCCCAGAAGGCATTTGAGTTTGTGGTCCCTGGCTTTTAGCATATCCATGCTTGGCATTGTTTCCTCATGTTCATCTGGAATTGTCAGAATAAACTCTCTTCTCTCACCTCAAAGAATTCAGAGGCTCTGAATGTGTTCAGAGCTATATCTAAAATGTCAGGCCTTTCATGGGAAGTCAACTCACATGAGTACTCACAGCTAAAGACTGTGAACTCAAAAAGGTAATGGCTTACATAACTAATAATAGCTGAGATGTTCCTAAAATTCACTATGTCACTCCTTTTCCTTACATTGGAAAGTAAAGTTGGTTTTTTTATGTTGGCAAAATTGTATGTGGTGGTTACAGGGGAAATGAGCCCTTGCATCTATTTTTTTAGGAAGCTCTCATTCCTCTCAACTGTCAGCCAGATGTGTGTGAACTCCTACACTCATGCTGTCCTTTTGAAATGGAATACTTCTCCGCAGTCCCCACCGCTGTAAATCCTCCCTATCTATTCAATCCAACTCATTCTTCTATGAGGGTTTCCATCTCGTCCATTAAAACAATCCATTCTGTGTTAACTCTTGGTGATTTCCCTTTCTCTGAACCCATAGCATGCTTAAGGTAGTTGATACACCCATTCATTTACTTGCTCAACATTTATTAATTTGCTACCCTGCTCTGCTCCAGGCACTAGAGCTGATATCTTCTGCTATGGTCTGAATATCTGTGTCCCCCCAAAATTCATTTGTTGAAATCCTAACCCTAAAGGTGGTGGTATTAGGAGGTGGAGCCTTTGGGAGGTGATTAGACCATGAGTGTGCAGCTAATCCTTCATGATTGGGATTAGTGTCCTTATGAAAGAGTTCCCAGCTCGAGGGTCTGACAGACATTGGGAGAAGGGGACAACCTACCTTCCAGGTCTGGGTCATCAGTAAGGACTGTAGCAGAGTGCATCCGTAATTAAAGTTTAGAGAGTTGAGTGGGCTTTGATAGGTCTAACTAGTCACCATGTTTTGACTACCCTGGCCCTAACACTAATCCTTCAGCATTAATACTGGGACTTTCCAAAATATGTCACCACCCCCATGAAGACTGTCCCCTTGCAAATCATCCTCTGCAGCACCATTTTTTCATCATTGATTATTACCATCCACCACCATCACCTTTCAGCATCACAGCACTCACAGTAGGGTGGTTATAGCTCTCTGGAAAATAAACCTCAGTGAGGTCTGAAATGCCCTTTGATCAAAGAGGCAGAATGTTCAGTCCTTGGTAATCACTCGATAAATACTAATTGGATATCTGGCGGTGGAAAATAAGTTCTTTGCATCTTACACTGGAGGTGGGAGAGGACTAAAAGTGCAGGGACACAGATTTCTGTCTCCAAGGCACAGGAAGACGTTCCACCTTAAGATGTCATTAAAGAAGTTTGAGGAAGGAGAGGGTTAACTACTTCTTGGGACCTTCCTTAATCTCAAGATCAAGAAAGTTTCACTCAACTCTAGCTTGCTTAGAAACTTCCATTATCTTCTTTTAGTCTTTCAAACATGAAGGACAAATGTTTAGTCTTTCAGGAGTTTCCAGTCCTATTTGAGGACACACCAAAATATTTCTGACCCTGAACCTGTTAAGTAGACTAAGAAGCTCAAATGCAATACACATGCACAAAATCCCCTATATTTATGCTTATATGTATAGCACATCTCTATACAAATAGACACACACAAATATCTTTTATCTTGATAAAGAAAGCACGTTCTATTCATAGGAAAATAGCTGGGTCAGGCTTTCTCGTTTTTTTTGTTTGTGCGCCACAGGGTGCCTAATCGCACTGCAGAGGCAGGCATCCGATGTCACACCAGCCACCTACAGCAAGCACGGGTGCCAGAGGCAGAAATACTAATTAGAGGGTGTCAGGAGACAAGGAGAGAAGGAAAGGGGGCAAAAAGAAGCATAAAACTTTCCATGAAGATGGCAAGTAAAGGAGGGTGGGTTTCTCCTTTTTATTTTGAGTGGGAATTCTCTTCTTTTGAACTGTACTTACTTGAAAATACTACTCTCTCCTTCGTTCTGTAATTTATAGCCAAGAGCTGGATTCATGGAAATAGCTGGATTATCTTTTGAAGGTTGCCCACATGTTTCTAATAAACATTTTTCAATCTGCTTTTGTCCACACTTCCATCCTGTTAACCCCTTTGCCCTGTACTAGCCACTGCTAACAGAATTCATATTCAAGAGTCTTCACAAAGGTTCCTCAGTTTTGTGAAATTAATTTTATTTAATCCAGCACTCCCTATCTTCCTAGGGGTCATTTGTAGTTTTGTGTTTTTCATGGACATACCTTTTGTATTTAAGTGGGCCAAGCCCCCTCATCCTGGATGGTTATGTTGGCGAACAAAGCAGGTATTGCCTTATAAGAGAATTATTATAATATTACTAATAAGTTATAATGACTACCAATAACTAAAGATTTAGATGGTTTAAGCCATGCACTTGGCATTTTTATGGATCTGATGTTTTCCTTTATCCCTGCTGCTTGTAGTTGTCTTCGTTTCTAAGTAAGACTTTCACAACCCTATCTGAATATTAAAATCATCTGGGAAAGTTGAAGAATACCAAGTTTCTGAGCCTTAGACCAGTGAAATCAGAACCTATGGAGGGGGACATCCAGGCCTTGGTTTCTTTTTTTTTTTTTCTTTTTTTTTTTCGCGTCTCTATTGGAGTATAATTGCTTTACAATCGTATGTTAGTTTCTGTTTTATAACAAAGTGAATCAGCTATACATATACATATATCCCCATATCTCCTCCCTCTTGCGTCTTGCTCCAATCCTCCCTATCCCACCCCTCTAGGTGGTCACAAATCACTGAGCTGACCTCCCTGTGCTATGCGGCTGCTTCCCACTAGCTATCTGTTTTACATTTGGTAGTATATATAAGTACATGCCACTCTCTCACTTCGTCACAGCTTACACTTCCCCCTCCCCGTGTCCTCAAGTCCATTCTCTACATCTGCATCTTTATTCCTGTCCTGCCCCTAGGTTCTTCATAACCTTTTTTTTTTTTTTTTAGATTCCATATATATGTGTTAGCATACAGTATTTGTTTTCCTCTTTCTGACTTACTTCACTCTGTATGACAGACTCTAGGTCCATCCACCTAACTGCAAATAACTCAATTTCGTTTCTTTTTATGGCCGAGTAATATTCCATTGTACATATGTGCCACATCTTCTTTATCCATTCATCTGTCGATGGACACTTAGGCTGCTTCCATGTCCTGGCTACTGTAAATAGAGCTGCAATGAACATTGTGGTACATGTCTCTTTCTGAATCATGGCTTTCTCAGGGTATATGCTCAGTAGTGGGATTGCTGGGTAGTATGGCAGTTCTATTTTTAGCCTTTTAAGGAACGCCCATACTGTTCTCCATAGTGGCTGCATCAATTTACATTCCCACCAACAGTGCAAGAGGGTCCCCTTTTCTCCACACCCTCCCCAGCACTTATCGTTTGCAGATTTTTTGATGATGGCCATTCTGACCGGTGTGAGATGATATCTCATTGTAGTTTTGATTTGCATTTCTCTAATGATTAGTGATGTTGAGCATCCTTTCATGTGTTTGTTGGCAATCTGTATATCTTCTTTGGAGAAATGTCTATTTAGGTCTTCTGCCCATTTTTGGATTGGGTTGTTTGTTTGTTTGATATTGAGCTGCATGAGCTGCTTGCAAATTTTGGAGATCAGTCCTTTGTCAGTTGCTTCATTGGCAAATATTTTCTCCCATTCGGAGGGTTGTCTTTTCATCTTGTTTATAGTTTCCTTTGCTGTGCAAAAGCTTTTAAGTTGCACTAGGTCCCATTTGTTTATTTTTGTTTTTATTTCCATTTCTCTAGGAGGTGGGTCAAAAAGGATCTTGCTGTGATTTATGTCATAGAGTGTTCTGCCTATGTTTTCCTCTAAGAGTTTTATAGTGTCTGGCCTTACATTTAGGTCTCTAATCCATTTTGAGTTTATGTTTAGGTCTCTAATCCATTTTGAGTTTATTTTTGTGTATGGTGTTAGGGAGTGTTCTAATTTCATTCTTTTACATGTAGCTGTCCAGTTTTCCCAGCACCACTTATTCAAGAGGCTGTCTTTTCTCCATTTTATATTCTTGCCTCCTTTATCAAAAATAAGGTGACCATATGTGTTTGAGTTTATCTCTGGGCTTTCTGTCCTGTTCCATTGATCTATATTTCTATTTTTGTGCCAGTACCATACTGTCTTATTACTGTAGCTTTGTAGTATAGTCTGAAGTCAGGGAGTCTGATTCCTCCAGCTCCATTTTTCTTTCTCAAGATTGCTTTGGCTATTCAGGGTCTTTTGTGTTTCCATACAAATTGTGAAATTTTTTGTTCTAGTTCTGTGAAAAATGCCATTGGTAGTTTGATAGGGATTGCATTGAACCTGTAGATTGCTTTGCGTAGTAGAGTCATTTTCACAATGTTGATTCTTCCCGTCCAAGAACATGGTATATCTCTCCATCTGTTTGTATCATCTTTAATTTCTTTCATCAGTGTTTTATAGTTTTCTGCATACAGGTCTTTTGTCTCCTTAGGTAGGTTTATTCCTAGGTATTTTATTCTTTTTTTACAGTGGTAAATGGGAGTGTCTCCTTAATTTCTCTTTCAGATTTTTCATCATTAGTGTATAGAAATGCAAGAGATTTCTGTGCATTAATTTTGTATCCTGCTACTTTACCAAATTCATTGATTAGCTCTAGTAGTTTTCTGGTAGCATCTTTAGGATTCTCTATGTATAGTATCATGTCATCTGCAAACAGTGACAGCTTTGCTTCTTCTTTTCTGATTTGGATTCCTTTTATTTCTTTTTCTTCTCTGATTGCTGTGACTAAAACTTCCAAAACTATGTCGAGTAAGAGTGGTGAGAGTGGGCCACCTTGTCTTGTTCCTGATCTGAGTTGAAATGGTTTCACTTTTTCACCATTGAGAACGATGTTGGTTGTGTGTTTGTCATATATGGCCTTTATTATGCTGAGGTAAGTTCCCTCTATGCCTACTTTCTGGAGGGTTTTTATCATAAAGAGGTTTTGAATTTTGTCGAAAGCTTTTTCTGCATCTATTGAGATGATCATATGGTTTTTCTCCTTCAGTTTGTTAATATGGTTTATCACATTGATTGATTTGCATATATTGAAGAATCTTTGCAGTCCTGGGATAAACCCCACTTGATCATGGTGTGTGATCCTTTTAATGTGCTGTTGCATTCTGTTTGCTAGTATTTTGTGGAGGATTTTTGCATCTATGATCATCAGTGATAGTGGCCTGTAGTTTTCTTTTTTTGTGATATCATTGTCTGGTTTTGGTATCAGGGTGATGCTGGCATCATAGAATGAGTTTGGGAGTGTTCCTCCTTCTGCTATATTTTGGAAGAGTTTGAGAAGGATAGGTGTTGGCTCTTTTCTAAATGTTTGATAGTATTCACCTGTGAAGCTATCTGGTCTTGGGCTTTTGTTTGCTGGAAGATTTTAAATCACAGTTTCAATTTTGGTGCTTGTGATTGGTCTGTTTATATTTTCTATTTCTTCCTGGTTTGGTCTCAGAAGGTTGTGCTTTTCTAAGAATTTGTCCATTTCTTCCAGGTTGTCCATTTTATTGGCATATAGTTGCTTGTAGTAATCTCTCATGACCCTTTGTATTTCTGCAGTGTCCGTTGTTATTTCTCCTTTTTCATTTCTAATTCTATTGACTTGAGTCTTCTCCCTCTTTTTCTTGATGAGTCTGGATAATGGTTTATCAATTTTGTTTATCTTCTCAAAGAACCAGCTTTCAGTTTCATTGATTTTTGCTATTGTTTCCTTCATTTCTTTTTCATTTATTTCTGATCTGATCTTTATGATTTCTTTCCTTCTCCTAACTTTGGGGTTTTTTTGTTCTTCTTTCTCCAATTGCTTTAGGTATAAGGTTAGGTTGTTTATTTGAGATGTTTCTTGTTTCTTGAGGTAGAATTGTATCCCTCTTCGAACTGCTTTTGCTGCATCCCATAGGTTTTGGGTCGTCGTGTTTTCATTGCCATTTGTTTCTAGGTATTTTTTTATTTCCTCTTTGATTCCTTCAGTGATCTCTTGGTTATTTAGTAGTGTATTGTTTAGCCTCCATGTGTTTGTATTTTTTACAGATTTTTTCCTGTAATTGCTATCTATTCTCATAGCGTTGTGGTCGGAAAAAGTACTTGATATGATTTCAGTTTTCATAAATTTACCAAGACTTGGTTTGTGACCCAAGATATGATCTATCCTGAAGAATGTTCCATGTGCACTTGAGAAGAAAGTGTATTCTGTTGTTTTTGGATGGAATGTCCTATAAATATCAATTAAGTCCATCTTGTTTAATGTATCATTTAAAGCTTGTGTTTTCTTATTTATTTTCGTTTAGGATGATCTGTCCATTGGTGAAATTGGGGTGTTAAAGTCCCCTACTATGATTGTGTTACTGTCGATTTCCCCTTTTATGTCTGTTAGCATTTGCCTTGTGTATTGAGGTGCTCCTATGTTGGGTACATAAATATTTACAATTGTTATATCTTCTTCTTGGATTGATCCCTTGATCATTATGTAGTGTCCTTCTTTGTCTCTTGTAATAGTCTTTATTTTAAAGTCTATTTTGTCTGATATGAGAATTGCTACTCCAGCTTTCTTTTGATTTCCATTTGCATGGAATATCTTCTTCCATCCCCGCACTTTCAATCTGTATTTGTCTGTAGGTCTGAAGTGAGTCTCTTGTAGACAGCATATATATGGGTCTTGTTTTTGTATCCATTCAGCCAGTCTATGTGTTTTGGTTGGAACATTTAATCCATTTTCATTTAAGGTAATTATCAATATGTATGTCCCTATTACCATTTTCTTGATTGTTTTGGGTTTGTTATTGTAGGTCTTTTCCTTCTGTTGAGTTTCCTGCCTAGAGAAGCTGCTTTAGCATTTGTTGTAAAGCTGGTTTGATGCTGCTGAATTCTCTTAACTTTTGCTTGTCTGTAAAGCTTTTAATTTCTCCGTCTAATCTGATTGAAATCCTTGCTGGGTAGAGTAATCTTGTTTGTAGGTTTTTCCCTTTCATCACTTTAAAAATATCCTGCCACTCCCTTCTGGCTTGCAGAGTTTCTGCTGAAAGATCAGCTGTTAACCTTATGGGGATTCCCTTGTGTGTTATTTGTTGTTTTTCCCTTGCTGCTTTTACTATTTTTTCTTTGTATTTAATATTTGAAAGTTTGATTAATATGTGTCTTGGCATGTTTCTCCTTGGATTTATCCTGTATGGGACTCTCTGCACTTCCTGGACTTGATTGACTATTTCCTTTCCCATATTAGGGAAGTTTTCAACTATAATCTCTTCAAATATTTTCTCAGTCCCTTTCTTTTTCTCTGCTTCTTCTGGGACCCCTATAATTCGAATGTTCGTGTGTTTAATGTTGTCCCAGAGGTCTCTGAGACTGTCCTCAATTCTTTTCATTCTTTTTTCTTTATTCTTCTCTCTGGTAGTTATTTC
Organism: Balaenoptera musculus; assembly: GCF_009873245.2. NCBI lineage: Eukaryota > Metazoa > Chordata > Mammalia > Artiodactyla > Balaenopteridae > Balaenoptera > Balaenoptera musculus. The sequence goes on along the minus strand of NC_045793.1, from coordinate 75,845,506 downwards.
CACTATTTTATCTTCCAGGTCACTTATCCATTCTTCTGCCTCAGTTATTCTGCTATTGATTCCTTCTAGAGAATTTTTAATTTCATTTATTGTGTCGTTCATCATTGTTTGTTTACTCTTTATTTCTTCTAGTTCCTTTTTAAACGTTTCTTATATTTTCTCCATTCTGTTTCCAAGATTTTGGATCGTCTTTACTATCATTACTCTGAATTCTTTTTCAGGTAGACTGCCTATTTCCTCTTTATTTGTTTGATCTGGTGGGTTTTTCCCTTGCTCCTTCATCTGCTGTGTTTCTCTGTCTTCTCATTTTGTTTAACTTACTGTGTTTGGGGTCTCCTTTTCACAGGCTGCAGGTTCATAGTTCCCATTGTTTTTGGTGTCTGCCCCCAGTGGCTAAGGTTGGTTCAGTGGGTTGTGTAGGCTTCCTGGTGGAGGGGACTAGTGCCTGTGTTCTGGTAGATGAGGCTGGATCTTGTCTTTCTGGTGGGCAGGACCACGTCTGGTGGTGTGTTTTGGCGTGTCTCTGACCTTATTATGATTTTAGGCAGCCTCTCTGCTAATGGGTGGGGTTGTGTTCCTGTCTTGCTAGTTGTTTGGCATAGGGTATCCAGCACTGTAGCTTGCTGGTCATTGAGTGGAGTTGGGTCTTAGCATTAAGATGGAGATCTCTGGGAGAGCTTTTGCCATTTGATATTACGTGGAGCTGGGATGTCTCTGGTGGACCAATGTCCTGAACTGGGCTCTCCCACCTCAGAGGCACAGGCCTGACAACCGGCCAGGGCACCAAGACCATGTCAGTCACATGGCTCAGAAGAAAAGTGAGAAGGAAAGAAAGGAAGGAAGGCAGGAAGGGAGAAAGAAAGGAAGAAAGAAAAAATAATATAAAGTTATTAAAATAAAAAATAATTATTAAAAATAATACATTTAAAAGTAATTTAAAAAAGAAAGAAAAAAGGAAACAAATCCACCAATGATAACAAGTGCTAAAAACTATACTAAAAAAAAAAAAAGAACCCTAGTACAAATGGTAAAAGCAAAGCTATAGAGACAAAATCACACACAGAAGCATACACATACACACTCACAAAAAGAGAAAAATAAAAAAATATATATATTTTTTTGCTCTCAAAGTGCACTGCATCAATTTTAGGATGATTCGTTGTCTATTCAGGTATTCCACAGATGCAGGGTACATCAAGTTGATTGTGGAGATTTAATCCGCTGCTCCTGAAGCTGCTGGGAGAGATTTCCCTTTCTTTTCTTTGTTTGCACAGCTCCTGGGGTTCAGCTTTGGCTTTGGAACCGCCTCTGCGGGTAGGTCGCCTGAGGGCGTCTGTTCCCGCTCAGACAGGACGGGGTTAAAGGAGCAGCTGCTTCGGGGACTCTGGCTCACCCAGGCCGGGGGGAGGGAGGGGTACAGAGTTCGGGGCGAGCCTGCAGCGGCAGAGGCCGGCGTGACATTGCACCAGCCTGAGGCGCGCCGTGTGTTCTCCCAGGGAAGTTGTCCCTGGATCACGGGACCCTGGCAGTGGCGGGCTGCACAGGCTCCCGGGAGGGGAGGTGTGGAGAGTGACCTGTGCTCGCACACAGGCTTCTTGGTGGCGGCAGCAGCAGCCTTAGCGTCTCATGCCCGTCTCTGGGGTCCGCGCTGATAGCCGCGGCTCGCGCCCGTCTCTGGAGCTCCTTTAAGCTGCGCTTTTAATCCCCTCTCCTCGTACACCACGAAACAAAGAGGCAAGAAATAGTTTCTTGCCTCTTCGGCAGCTCCAGACCTTTTCCCGAACTCCCTCCCGGCTAGCCGTGGTGAGCTAACCCCCTTCAGGCTGTGTTCATGCAGCCAACCCCAGTCCTCTCCCTGCGATCCAACCGAAGCCCGAGCCTCAGCTCCCAGCCCCGCCCGCCCCGGCGGGGGAGCAGACACGCCTCTCGGGCTGGTGAGTGCTACTCAGCACCGATCCTCCGTGCAGGAATCTCTCCGCTTTGCCCTCCGCACCCCTGTGGCTGCGCTCTCCTCCGTGGCTCCGAAGCTTCCCGCCTCCGCCACCCGCAGTCTCCGCCCGTGAAGGGGCTTCCCAGTGTGTGGAAACCTTTCCTCCTTCACAGCTCCCTCCCACTGGTGCGGATCCCGTCCCTATTCTTTTGTCTCTGTTGTTTCTTTTTTCTTTTGCCCTACCCAGGGTCGTGGGGAGTTTCATGCCTTTTGGGAGGTCTGAGGTCTTCTGCCAGCGTTCAGTAGGTGTTCTGTAGGAGCTGTTCCACACGTAGATGTATTTCTGATGTATTTGTGGGGAGGAAGGTGATCTCCGCATCTTACTCTTCCGCCATCTTGAAGGTCTCTAGGCGTTGGTTTTGTTACAAGTTCTGCAGATGATTCCAGTGTTCAGGCAGGATTGAACCCTGGCGAGGTGCTCGTCGTGTGACCCCAGGGCTTCAGGAATACCTGTGAGTGGCTCGACTTGGCCCCAGCGCTCTCTCCTCCCCTGGCCTCAGTGCTGCCTACTGCTTACTCAGCCTCTGTACGATTCTCAATCTGATCACCAGGGTCAAGAGCACGTAGGGCTGAGTGAGGCATCTATGGCACAAAATGTAAGGAGACACTCACTCTCAGGGTCCCTCGGTACCTTTCTTGCCTCACCCTCATCCTGGGCCTGCAAATTGGTTGCTCTTCACAGAAATTTGCACTTGATTGGCCTGGAAATGAAACCACGGACTTATTTACTTTCCCTCTTCTCCATCTAAGCCTACCTGTTATCTACCACATTTGGCAATCCTATTTAGCAAATATCATTTTAAGGAAACAAGAGATGTCTTTCTAAATTGCCTTCAGAGCCAGCACAAAGTCATACTTAAAGACACTGTTTTCTTCCCTTTAGAGGTACAATTGCTTTTTTTTTTTTAACCAAAATGTCTTATCCTGAGTAATTTGCTTCATTGTTCCCTAACGCAAATCCCTCCTCAAAAGACCAAATTCCAGGGCTTCCCTGGTGGTGCAGTGGTTGAGAATCTGCCTGCCAATGCAGGGGACACGGGTTCGAGCCGTGGTCTGGGAAGATCCCACATGCCGCGGAGCAACTAGGCCCATGAGCCACAACTACTGAGCCTGCGCGTCTGGAGCCTGTGCTCTGCAACAAGAGAGGCTGTGATAATGAGAGGCCCGCGCACCACGATGAAGAGTGGCCCCACTTGCCGCAACTAGAGAAAGCCCTCACACAGAAACGAAGACCCAACACAGCCATAAATAAATAAATAATTTTTTTAAAAAAAGACCAAATTCCAAAATTCTTGTTCTGTTTCTGAGGAAATGCCGTCACGGAGTTCCAAAGGCTTTTTTACATTGACATCCCCAAACCACCTTCTAGGTGTGGAACTGTTTAACTTTGATGATGATTAAATAATATGATACATTCCAGACAACTATTCCAGACACTGAAAGTCACAATAAATGTCAGTTTTCTCACCTTTTGACCCTTACTTCCAATTGCCTACTGCATTCACCTCCACCAGGAAGCCCCGCTCCTCCCTCAAGTAACTGTGTCTGAAACTCACCTCACTGGCCTTCCCTGTGGACTGCCTTCTTCTAAACCTTTATGCCTCCCAACCTTATCCTTGTGGCTCGCCTGACTTTCTACCCCACTGCATCAGACCAGAATCCTGCCACCCTCCTGTTTACGTATGCTTCCAACCAACCCAATTCTAAGACCCTGTGAATCTCCCCTCTGTGCCGTTCCTCATCTCCATGGCCAACCCCAGCTGTTTCCTGACCCGCCATGTCCTCTCACGCCTCTTTATCTTTGCAAATGTTGCCTTCCTGCCAGATGAGTTCTTCTGACTCCTGCCAGGCCAGTGCACAGTCTTCCTGACCTAGTTATTGGCCACCTCCCATGGGAAGCCTACTTTGAACCCTCTAAAGAGTGAACTCCCAGTTTTGAGTCCCGACATCCCCTGGTGAGGGCCTCCACCATAGCTTTTATCATAATCACTGCAATTGTCTATGGCTTTGATTCTTCTCTGTGAAACCCTAAACCCTATTTCCTTGAAGACAAGAGCTATTTCCCATCTATCTCTATAGCCCCAGGTTTTAACCCAGTTAAGGACGCTAACAGGTTTACAAGGGATGTCTGTTATGTATGAGAGAGTAGCATCGTGGAGGTCAAGAGTTAGGACTCTGAAGTTAAACTACCTGAAATCAAATACTTCGGTACTACTACTTGCTGGTTGTGTGAATCCAGGTAAGTTACTTGAACTCCCTCTGCTACAGTTCCCTTGTCTGTAAGCTGATATAATAAGAGGATCTACCTCATGGAATTATTGTGAAACATAAGTGAATTAATAACTTTAAGGCAATTCCCAACTCTAACATTCTAAAATTCTGTGAAAACACCCCCTTCCCCTCCTCCCTTAACAAGTGTGTAAATGAATTCAGAGATAATCTGTAATCTTGAAATCACCTGTAGCACCTAACCCAGTGTAGTGGTTAAAATCAATTATTTCATAGGATGTTTGTAAGGATGAGTGAATGAACACATGAATAGGGCTTAGTGCCTGATATATAGGAAGTGCTCAGTAAATGTAAGCTACTTGTTTTTTTTATTATTATTATTGCCATCCCCTCCCAAATTCCTTCAATAGCTCTCCCATGTTAACTTAATGAAGTCCAAACTCGGTTGCCCAAGATTATGACAGATGTACCTGAATCTCATTCATGACCGTTACTACCTTCGCAAATGCTATTCAGTCAGCCCCATACTCTGTGCCAATCTTACTCTCTTTTTCACTTGTTAGAATCTACTCAGTCTCTGAGGCCATCTCATATGTTAATTTAATAATACATTTTCTAACTACAAATGAGCTTTCTTCTTCTGAATGTTGTATGAACTTTCTTGGTATTTTTTTTATTTTATTTTTTACTACTACTATTACTACTGGCATTTATTGAGCACTTACTATGTGCCAGGATGCTGATAAGCATGAAACACGTGTATTATGTTATTTAACTTCAGCAAGAAGGAGGTTTAAATGGAAAAGGATTCAGACAGAGCCAGCAAGGGGGTAGGGTATGGCTGTAGTTATGTCTCCACCTGTGTCTAGGATATTACTTTCCTTGTTGCAGAATAGGACCATTTGTTTTTCTCTTGGTGGACAGGAATTGTGCCTTTACTCATCTTAGTAATACCTCTCATATGGAAGTAATATATTTTGCAGCCAGTCATTTTTCTTTCAAATTTAATAATGTATGCTAATGTGAAACCCATAGCAGTTTTACTAAATCTTCACATCAGAGAGAACATAATATACTTTTTCTTTGATGATCCAGACATCTCCTCTGTCAATAGGAAGATTACTATCAATGTTCTACAGAACACAAAAGTACAAAAAAAAGACTTTTTTTTTGATGTCAAAAATCGGCTGTTATTACATCCAGTTGCATTTGTTCTTATTTTATTACATTGTTGGTAAGTGCAAAATGTGTTGCCCCTTCCCGTGATGAATCATCTTTATGTATACACTCAAAGCATAATATTGAGCCGGTTGATTATTGAGTCCCACTAGTGGAGTAAGTTGGGAATCAGAGTATCTCCAAATGATACGTAAATTGCCTGAGGAATTTGACTGCCCGAACCACCCAAATGGAGACTGTCTTATCCTTGGAATAATTTCTAATGCATATTAGCCTATGTGGAATGTTCAACATGTAGACACCTAAGTGCATTTATAGACCTTTTCTGGGTAGGCTGGTGTGCTGGCTATCCACTCCACCTTTTAGCCCTACTCTCTGTTCAGGAAGGCTGACCTGAATCAATGAGTTTCTGTACCTTCTGGTTCCAGTTGGGTTATGGCCAATGGGAAGCACCAGTAAGCGAATGGAGGGAGGGGAGGAAGTGAGGAAGTTTATAAATAGTATACATAGGGGAGGAAGCGATTTGGGTTTTTTTTTTTTTTTAAAGGTTTGCTTTTTTTTTTAAATTTGTTTATTTATGGCTGTGTTGGGTCTTTATTTCTGTGCGAGGGCTTTCTCTAGTTGCGGCAAGCGGGGGCCACTCTTCATCGCGGTGCGCGGGCCTCTCACTATCGCGGCCTCTCTTGTTGTGGAGTACAGGCTCCAGACGTGCAGGCTCAGTAATTATGGCTCATGGGCCCCGTTGCTCCGCGGCATGTGGGATCTTCCCAGACCAGGGCTTGAACCCGGGTCCCCTGCATTGGCAGGCAGACTCTCAACCACTGCGCCACCAGGGAAACCCGTGATTTGGGTATTTATTTCCAGACTTCTTCCGTGCAGTGGTGCCTTTGTCACATGTCCTGTCGGCTACCTGTTCCACCCACTTCTCTCTGGCTATAGATAACCACCCCCTCCTCATTGCCTGTTGAAGCCTAGGGGTGGTTACAGCCCCAGGATCACTAGTCTTATGGTCTCCTTTACCCTGATGACATCTTTGTAAACAGTCCCTGTATCAAACTTTCCTGAAATCCCCAAATTTAGGTATGTCACCTGTTTTCTAGATTCTGACTGATAACCCATTGTTGCTGTAGCTACATCTCTAAAGGTAATTTAGCCTCCAAGGCCAGCGAGGCAACAAAAGACATCTAGGTGCAGCAAGGAGGTCTTCCCAAATCTATAACAAGTTCTAATTGGAGGTCCTACAAAAACTCCCAAGGAAAGCCCTGACTGAGGGAGAAATTTCTCATATGGTCCCCACTTCCTAGATGTGGATCCAGAGCAAAAATGCCAGTGAATTCTGGAGATGACCTGTCAACGCAAATCCATGTTTACTTGAGAGGCTGCAAATTCATTGCAGCAGGTTTTGAGCAGAAAATATTTGTCTAAAGTGAAAAGCTGGAAGCCAACAATGTATGATTAGAAAACAGAAAATGTCATTTTTTTAATTGGGGAAGATGGATGTAAAGTGGAAGATTCTGTTCTGCCCTTAATTGTGGCTGGGTCTTCCTGCACTCTCAGTCTAGTCCGTGTAGATACAAAAATTACACAGCAATCTAGAAGCTTACAAAGAAAGAAAGAAAAGAAAAGAAAACAATGGCAGTAATTAAATGACAAAAAACGGTATTCAAATAAAATTAAGGGTTTGACTTAAAGCTATGGGGGGCATCTCCTTTTGTTTCTTCCTATGTAGCATTTAAAGGAGAATGAAACAAAAAGAGCTTTCTGGAAGAGTCTCAGCACTGACTTGTAGCCCTAGCCTGAGGAGCAGTTTGCTGGTCCAAAGTCCTCTGTGCATCCAGCTCGTCCATTTGACGACTTTGGGTTCTATTCCTATGCTTCATGTAAGAGCCCCAGAGAAGAGTCCAAGACTAAACTCAGAGTTTAGTTGTTATGTTTACCCCTCATGTCAAGAGGTTAAAGATCCATTCTTGATAAAACGGAAGTTATTATGATAATAATGGTTCAAAAAAGAGAAATATTTCAGATACACTAAAAGCACCCATATCTAGGCCCACCCATATTTAATAAACATAAACACCTTGCCATGTTGCTTCATTTTTTAAAGTAATGAGACCTTTTGGATATAGTTGAAGCTTCCATTGCAGCGCTCAGCCTTTCCATGTCTCTGTCCCTCTCTCTCCAGAGGTGACCACAGTATCAGTGTCAATGTTTCCCTTTTCTGCCTATGTTTTTTTTTTTTTTTTAATATTTTATTTATTTATTTATTTATGGCTGTGTTGGGTCTTCGTTTCTGTGTGAGGGCTTTCTCCAGTTGCGGCAAGTGGGGACCATTCTTCATCGCGGTGCGCGGGCCTCTCACTATCGCAGCCTCTCTTTTTGCGGAGCACAGGCTCCAGACGCGCAGGCTCAGTAGCTGTGGCTCACGGGCTTAGTCGCTCCGCGGCATGTGGGATCTTCCCAGACCGGGGCGCGAACCCGTGTCCCCTGCATTGGCAGGCAGATTCTCAACCACTGTGCCACCAGGGAAGCCCGTCTGCCTATGTTTTAATACTTTGACTACATAGCATGCGTTTATAAATAGTATACATAGTTGTGGTTTTTTGTGTTTTGCTTTTAGAATCTAGGTAAATTGTATTATATTCCATTGTGTTTTCAGGAATTATCTATATTGAGACAGGTACCTCTACATCATTCATTTTAAATGCTGTGGACTCTTCCATTATATGAGTATATACCATGATTTATTTCTGTTTCCTATTGATAAATATTTAGAATGTTTGCCTTTCTTTCTACGATTACAATGTTTTGATGAGCATCCTTGTAAACAATGTCTTGTGTACATCTACAAGACTTTCTCTAGGATATGTACTTTGGGATAAAATGTTGGGCTGTATGTCAAGTACACCATCACCCTCCCTGCCCATTGGCGTATCCTCTCTAGAGTGGCTGGACAATGTACATTGTCCTGCTTACATGCAGGACCTGAGAATATTCATTTCCCCCTGCCCCCCATCCCCATATTTTATATGATCAAACTTTTAAAATTTTGCTAATCTCATAGTGGTTTTATTTTCATTTCCCTGCTTACTAGTGAGGTTGTTTCCTCTCAGATGTTCATTGGTACTTCAAGTTTTCTCTTTTTCAGTGATCCTTTCTTTTCCTCTTGCCCCTTTTTCTTTTGGATTGCTTGTCTTTTCCTAACTGATTTGTATGGGTCTTTTATGCCTGATTCTCATCCTTAGGCAGTTACTGTGTATCAAATAGCCATCTTAGTGGGAAGTTCCAGGTTCTGTACACTAAGCAGCAAGCATCATGTTTACCTATCGTAAATGACCCATTATTCCAGGTTGACTCTCGACTTTGTCAAAAGGAAGAAGCAGATGTGTCATGATATATATTAAGGTGAACATGATGATAAAGCAAGTCACAGCCCTTTGGGGATGAGGGCCTGAGTTATTGGGGAGAAAGCCTTGGAAGATACACAGCGCAGGGAATTAGGAATCTGTTGGAGAATGGGTCAAAGCTCATATAGCCGGGAGAAGCCTGGAAATTGACAGAAGGGCAGAAGCAGAGGGTTTTCTAAGAGAATGTGGCTGGTGGCAGGTGCTGTGGGCTCTGGAATGAGGAGGATGGCTACCTTGAAGGACGGCCTCTAATGGCTTTTGGGACTCAGAGAAAGGGGCATCCGAATCCCTGATGGTCAGCCCAGTTCACAACATGCCAACGTGGGTGGGTAGCAAGGAGCGAAAGCAAAAGGGATTCAGGAAGGAACTCGTCATAGTCAGCTGCCCTTCCCCGCTATCAGAGCCCCTTAGGGCTTTACCGTGACCAGCCTGTGAGGATGGCGAAAGCCCCGGCCAGCCTACTGTCCTCCGCTGCAGAGTGTGATACCTAAGAACGGGTAGGAAACTAGAGCTCTGATCTGTCACCAAATTGTAACTTGACTTCTGAACGTCAAGCTTTATTTTATGCTGCCTCTAACCTCCAACCAGCAAATTGCAAAACTGAGTGATTTGCATTTTACCTTCTTTGCTTTCCCTTCCTATCCATGTAACAGAGGTGGCGTGAGTGACAAAATGAGCCTCAAATTAGGTGGAGGCAGGTAAAAGGAAATCCTATGCAGATGGCTGGCCACTGAATGAGGGGTTGATGATAATCGATTAGGAATACTGCCCCTATCTTCTGCCCTGAGTGCACGGACTTGTGTGTTATCATCCAAGAAGACAGGTAAAGGCTGAAAAGCGGTTAATGCTAAATTCCCCCATCTCTTAGGTTTCTAGCTGTTTCAGGCCCAAAGAAACAAAACTAAGTCTGTTTTCGCTTGGGCAGTGAAACACTGTCTCAAAAATCAACCAAGTGAGGGAATTGAATCAATCCCAGTGTCTTGGGCACAATTAGCTATGGATACATTAAAGAAGGAATTAAGAGGCACTCCTGTCTTGCCTATTTTACCTAAATGCAGCCTTTCCTTGTAAAGCCAGACATCAATCTTTGTTGTTGTCTCTAGTCTTCTTGCTGATACACGTGAGGGTTGATGTTCTCACCTGAGTGTAGACTACATAGCAGTGAAATAGAATGTGCAGCAGACTTGGGAAGGCTTGCTGTAAGCATGTAAATAAGGATGCTAGTGCAGAAATAAGCAAACTAGTCCTGCAGTATTGATGAATTCTGCGGACTTGCTTCCTTTTTTTCTGTTTCATACAGCAAAGTCTGTATTCTCTAACTTCCGCCTTCGTGCTCTATCAGTACCAACTCCACATGTCCTCGAAGCAGATTTGGAAAACAAACAAAGGCAGATCAGAAAATTCCCAGATTTCTTTTTCGGCAGCATCAAGGGGCTATTCTCCCAGAGCCAAGCAATGTTGCCAGAGACTATTTCAAAAAAAAAAAAAAATCAACAGATAAGGGAGAATCAAACCAATCTAGTGTCACAGACTGCAGGGAGTGAATTAACATGCCAGAGGATGTCTCCTGCCTTTTCCAAAAGCTAGAAATAAACAGACAAAAAAAATCGTGGGTTAACGTGAAATTTCAAACAAAGCAAATGCCTCACTCACCCTTGACATTCATCTTTACAATTCTATTAAAAGATTTTTCATAAGAGTAGATTATTGGGTTTCCAGAAATGAACTGACAGTCATCACTACGCAATTTCTTTTCTAAGGGTATCATTTGCGCCATTTTTGGAGTTTCTCCTTCATTGCAACTTGAAGCAAAATTTACTTTCACACAGCACAGGGCTATGCTCCAACTTATAGTGGGCCCTTAAGCAATAGCCCATTGTAAGTTCTCTATATCCATTTTTCTCCCACCTGTTTTACTGTATTTTTTTAAAATTTATTTTATTGAGGTATATAGTTCATTGAGAATGTCATGTTAATTTCTACTGTATAGCAAAGTGATTCAGTTTTATATACATTCTTTTTCATATTCTTTTCCATTATGGTTTATCAATATCCATTTTATAAGGGACCCAACTCTCTCTTTACTTATACTTCTAAGCAAAAAAAAAAAAAAAAAAAAAAAAAAGATATGTTTTAAATTAGATTTTTCTTAACATTTCCAAATCTGTTCCCAATCATATCCTGATCACCTAGTTATCTGTGTCCTTGGAAAATATTTGTATTCAACAAAGCCATTTTGCTGCTTTCTCTGGAACTGTGTAGTGAACCTTATCCCCTTAGGTAAAAAGTACTGACGACGTGAAGGAGACGGAGGACTGTCTCCTTCCTGTGTGGAAGAAAAATGCAGGCCGTGTTGGTCAGGTGTGCATAGGGAAAGGCTTCTTGCCCGGCTCAGTGGTTCTCCAGCCTGGATGCACATTGAATCACCTCAGGAACTCTGAAAAATGAATAATACTCAAGTCACACCACATACTAATTAAATCAAGAGCACAAAGTGAAGTCCCCGGACCAGCAGCACCCAGGAACTTGTCAGAACTGTATATTCTCGGGGCCCTGCCCCAGATCTGCTGAATCAGACGCTCGGCAGGTGGGACCCGGGATCTGTGGTTTAACTCCATAAACCAAAGCTCCAGGTGATTCTGATCTCATCTAAGTTTGAGGAGAAGTGCCTCTGCAGTTCATATTTTAAATATACCTCTAGATGACTCTGATGTGCAACCAGGGTTGAGAACTCTTAGATCTTTCCTTCCAATTGTATTCATTGTGCTATGACATTTTATATAAGGGGCTTGAGCATCCTCGGGTTTTTGATATCCGTGGGCTCACCTGTGGATACTAAGGGACATTACTTCTGTTTGGTTTCAACTATGAAAAGGCCAACTGCCTGTTTTGTTTCTGGTCCTTTAGATCAAATAGCCATAGCCAAGAGAGTTCTGGTTTCCTATGCCATGACTCTAAAAAGCTCAGTCTAAAATGTGTCTGGGAGAATCTTCTTCCTTTGACAGAAATGAAACCTCATCCCAGAGTACCAAGAAGTACTGCAAGATCACTGAAGAAAAGCAGAAACACAACATTATTTGTTAGTCACTGTAATATTAATCATGACCTCTTTTTTTTTTTTTCATTTTGACAGTGTTCAAAATCTCAAGACCTTTTAGGGTTTTTTGTTTGCAACGGATCTGAGTGGCTTCCTGACGGATATTCACTTAATAAAATCTCAGACTCCATATCACTGAGCTTGAAGTCTGATTGATAAGCAGGCTTGCGGCTTTAAATAGGAAGCGCTGTCCATGAAAGCATTTCCTCCTCTCAGCTCAGGTTTCTCACAATTTTCATCCTCTCCCTCTTCCTTTCCATTAACCCTCCCTACACTCCATTCTTCTCCCTTTTTTGGCAAACTTTTATCCCTGCGGGAGACAACAAATGACTCTTACCAGAAGGACAGTTCCCTTTCCGAAATGCTTAGAACCAGCTATGTTTTTTTGAAGTTCCTTCTCTTCAATTTTACAAGAGTAATAGACTGTGCATCCCGTATGTTAAGGTCTGAAGCAAAAGGTAGATATTCGGACTAAAGAGAATAGAAACTATAAATAGCTTCATGATGGTTAGGTTTAGGTTTTACGAATTAAAAATCAAGCAAATGAAAAGCAAACCTTGTGGGCCTCCGGAGCTGTTTGCATTTCAGCGTGCTGAATATGAGACTGTGGGCAATAGTCCATTCTTGAACCAGGAGGCAAAACAGCCCCAGCAGGAATGAAAAGTCCCAGGATCTTAAAACAAGTTTAAAACATCTTGCTTATATTAAGTTTAGATCGTTGGCATTTAAGGACAGAACTTATGAATATGTAGCTTTGAATATTAGTGCCTAGGGTCTGCGATTAAAGCAGCCAGGCTTGAAACATACTTTTTTTTTTTTTTTAACATCTTTATTGGAGTATAATTGCTTTACAATGGTGTGTTAGTTTCTGCCGTATAACAAAACGAATCAGCTATACATATACATACGTTCCCATGTCTCTTCCCTCTTGCGTCTCTCTCCCTCCCACCCTCCCTATCCCACCCCTCTAGGTGGTCACAAAGCACCGAGCTGATCTCCCTGTGCTATGTGGCTGCTTCCCACTAGCTATCTATTTTACGTTTGGTAGTGTATATATGTCCATGCCACTCTCTCACTTTGTCACAGCTTACCCTTCCCCCTCCCCGTGTCCTCAAGTCCATTCTCTAGTAGGTCTGTGTCTTTATTCCCGTCTTGCCCCTAGTTTCTTCGTGACCTTTTTTTTTTTTCCTTCTTAGATTCCATATATATGTGTTAGCATATGGTATTTGTTTTTCTCTTTCTGACTTACTTCACTCTGTATGACAGACTCTAGGTCCATCCACCTCACTACAAATAATTCAATTTCATTTCTTTTTATGGCTGAGTAATATTCCATTGTATATATGTGCCACATCTTCCCCATCCATTCTTCTGTTGATGGACACTTAGGCTGCTTCCATGTCCTGGCTACTGTAAATAGAGCTGCAATGAACATTGTGGTACATGACTCTTTCTGAATCATGGTTTTCTCAGGGTATATGCCCAGTAGTGGGATTGCTGGGTCGTATGGCAGTTCTATTTTTAGCCTTTTAAGGAACGTCCATACTGTTCTCCACAGTGGCTGCATCAATTTACATTCCCACCAACAGTGCAAGAGGGTTTCCTTTTCTCCACACCCTCTCCAGCATTTATCGTTTGCAGATTTTTTGATGATGGCCATTCTGACCAGTGTGAGATGATATCTCATTGTAGTCTTGATTTGCATTTCTCTAATGATTAATGATGTTGAGCATCCTTTCATGTGTCCGTTGGCAATCTGTATATCTTCTTTGGAGAAATGTCTATTTAGGTCTTCTGCCCATTTCTGGATTGGGTTGTTTGTTTTTTTGATATTGAGCTGCATGAGGTGCTTGTAAATTTTGGAGATTAATCCTTTGTCAGTTTCTTCATTTGCAAAACATACTTTTCTATGAGAGGTCACATTGCCCCTGAGCAAGTGGTGTTGGGACAGTGGCTATCCAGGTGGAAATGGAGTGAAGCTGGATCTCTCACTCCCTTAACTATAGTTCATCCCAGATGGAGCCATAAACATTCTAAAAAAATAAGAGTGAAGAGTCTTACAATACTAGAGTGGAGAGGACTTTTCAAACATAATGAAAATCCCCAAAGTCATAAGAGATAAGCATCATAATGTTTGCTTAAATCCCAAGTATTTCTTTAGGACAAAAATCATTATAAAAAAGCCAAAAGTGACCACAAAAAGTATTTGTAACACACGCTAGATAAACATGCATAAAAAAGTGTGTTTATAGATCACTAAAAAAGACCATCAACCTAACTGGAAAATGGGCATATAAGCAAGATCAAGAAAAAAAGAATTGCAAACGTCTTTGAAACAGGAAATGTTCTCAACCTCATATTCCATTAAATAAGACTGAATGTGGAAAACAATCAGTTGTCAGATTGGCAAGGATTGTACCATTTGTACCATGTACAAACAGATTGTACCATCTGTTTTTAGGACTACCTTACAAATTCTAGTCACACAAATGCGTGAAGATATATGTACAAGAATTTTCAGTGCCACATCATTCTCAATAGATTAAATGTTGGAAGCAACCCAATTGTCCTTCCATAGAAGATTGGTTAAATAAATGAATGTACCCACAGGCCACAGTATTCTGCGGATGTTAGAAGGAATGAGATGAATCTACACGTGCTGACATGGAAAGGTGACCACTGCGTTGGTTGCAGAATAGGGCGTGGAGTGTGATTCCATCCGCGTGAATGTTAGTATAAGCATAGAAAATGTGTGGGATCATGCACAACATCCCTTATAACAGTGGTTATACCCCAGTGAAGGCGAACGCAGAGGAGTGTTTAATACAGTCTTCTGAACTGTTCAATTTATCTACAATAAGCATGTGTGAATTCAATGATATTCTACTGAAAACTTTTAAAATCTGTGTACCCTTCTTGCAAATCAAAGACAGTCTGGCACCGGTCTTGTTTTGGTAAACTCATCTATGGCTGGACGTAGATGGAGATGGGGTTGAAGGGATAATGTCCTTTGGCAAGGAGACCTTATCATCCATTTACAGGAATACCTTGTTATATTGACTTATTGCAATAACTTTAGTTAGTGAGTCAGAGCCATTTGCAAAGGTGTCCCAGATTGTGAACAGTGGCCTCACCCAAAAGAGACTTAACGGAGTTCAAGTTTTCTTTCTTTTTTTTTTTAAACTCACGCTGTAGAGTTTTGTTTTGTTTTTTTAAAATTTATTTTATTTATTCATTATTTTATTTTTGGCTGTGTTGGGTCTTCGTTTCTGTGCGAGGGCTTTCTCTAGTTGCGGTGAGCGGGGGCCACTCTTCATCGCGATGTGTGAGCCTCTCACTATCGCGGCCTCTCTTGTGGCGGAGCACAAGCTCCAGACGCGCAGGCTCAGTAGTTGTGGCTCACGGGCCTAGTTGCTCCACGGCATATGGGATCGTCCCAGACCAGGGCTCGAACCCATGTCCCCTGCATTGGCAGGCAGATTCTCAACCACTGCGCCACCAGGGAAGCCCCCTCAAGTTTTCTTGACTGAGGAATATTCTTCCTTTCACTCCTTATAACATGTTCTGTGTTCCACAGTGTGTCAGGGCCAGAGGGAGGTTGTGGAGACACAGTTTTGTCTGAGTGTCTAAGGCCGATGCAAACCCAGTCCTGGGTTGGGGGGGCTGTGCGAGCACCCCACCTGCGGACTTCTGTCTTCCCTGCCCTGCCTAGCTTGTCAGTGTGCGCAGGCTGTGTGGGTTCCTGTCAAGCCACCTTGCCCAGGCCCTCTTCTGGGAGCTTTCACAGGTTGCCTACAAGGACATGACGAGGAAGTTGGGAGCCAAAATGGAGATTACACAAGAGAGGAAAAATAGAGGTGCCAGCTACGAGACCCTGTTAGTTTTGTCCCTGATGGTGTGGGAAGAACACAGCTGACGGGCACTCATAATACAAGGCAGTCCTCCCACAGACCACACTGTAGCTATGACAGACTCAGAACACACTTTAAACCAAAACGCTACTGTTTCCTTACCTGCCAGGGCCTCGGCCCAAAGGGAGCCAGTGGGCTTGACCCTGGGAGTAAAACCTGAGTGGAGACCCCAGTCCCACAAAGAAAGCAGCCACTCTCCCTGTCCCAGCTGGCAAGGAGTGGGGTCCAGTAGCCAGAGGCCCAAAGGTACAAAGTTTGGGACTACGTGGATTTTCTTGTCATCTTCTCTAATTTTACTTTTTTTTTGGTTGGGGGGTGCTATTTGAACCTGTTTTAAGCTTTAGCATGGAGGTTGGGTTTCTATTAGTAGAAGCCAGCTGCACTGTTCACAAAATAATTGATGAGTCAAAAGGGGTTCTACTACAAAAATAAAAGCCATGAAGTTTTTTTTTAATCACCATGATTTGCATCACTCGCTTCCTAGCAATCCATCTGATTTACTATGACGTCTTCACAACTCCGAATTTAGAATATTTATTTGGGAACTTTGCTTCAGTCTCTTAACAGCTACCTCCTGACAGGACACAGAGAAGTGGATGCTGTCTGTTTTGGGTCTGCTCGTGCAACAGTCATTTCTGAGATCCATACAAAGGAAAAACATAGCAATAAGACACGAAACCCTTAATTACTCTAATGCATGTACGAAGCTCTCTCCTCATAGCACCTCCCTCCCTGTCTCCCTCCTCCCCAACCTTTGTTAACTCCTCATGGGCTTCACTAGTTGAAGCCTCCAGCCCATCACCGCTCACTTAAACGGCTGCAGGAAATTTGTTTTACAAGGCTGGTTTTAACTGAACTACCTGCTGTGCGGCGCATTGCTACTGTTTGTGAAATGAATGATGGGAGAGGCAAGTCTGTGATTTCATTTGTTCAGACCGATGACTCACATGTTGCACACGGTATCATTTGCTTGTCACTTAATGACTGACCAGCCTGCCTGAATCATTAGTGCTGCGGCGCAGTGAAAGGGAGCCCTCGGCATAATGAGGAGCTGCAGGAAGTGGAGTGCTGCTTTACCTCAAAGAAATGGTGTGCAGAAATCCAGCACAGCTGCAGGTGTTCCGATGACAATGTGGGAAGCAGTTAGCTTCCAATTTAGCAGAAAATTAAGAGCGAAAAAACTGTTATTTGTGAGAGAAGATACTCACGGCAGGCAATCATCCTCGCTCTGTATCCACAAGATGAGCTTTCAGCTGTCTTTGTCGTGACTTAAAACAATTGGTGTCTTGGGCTGCGTTCAACACCAGATTGGTGCTTATTATCTGCAGTTTATTCTTTCTTGGGATATTTTGTTTTGTTCCCCCTCTATTTTATGGTTAATTTGCTTGCTTGAATGTAACGCCATTTAAGCTGAAAAATCTGGATTGTGGCTGATCATTGTGCCAGGGCTCTGAGCTGTATGATACAAGATAATTGGCAATTTTCAAATTCATAATCCATTTTGTTTCACTCATTTCCCCCCTCCCCCTTTGTCCCTCTGCTAGCTTCTCTGCCCTGTTCTTTGGCATCATCTTTGAAACTGGTAACAGAGGGAAGGTGAGGGAAGGTGAGGGAATGTAAATTCCTCCACTCAAAACCTCAGACTCCTGAGACTCACCTTTGGGGAAAATAAAGAGCAAAACTCCATGATGCAAACCTATCCACCTCTGGGAAAGCAGTCTCAAAACCAGACAAATACTTTCCCATGAAAAGATGCTATTCCATTTGGAACCAAAGCTCCAAGTTCTGTTGGTAGGATAATAAAAAGATTTTGCTTTCACTTGAGGGTTTGCTGTTCGAGGCAGACAAGAAAACCCAACATTCTATAAACCAACTGCCAGTTTCCCGTTTGGTGGTGGTCCAATGGCTCGATCTAACATAGCACATTCTAGTCCTGTTATCCCTTGCTATGTCAGTCAAGGTGATAATAGGTAAAGATGCCTAAATCTCTTTACTGGTTAGATAGCTCTAACATAGCATATCATATGCATGTTACCCCTTGCTCTGTCAGTCACAGGGATGATAGATAAAGAGGCCCAAATCTGTGTCCACTGATATCCTTCTCTATTTTAAACAAGTCTAGCCCAGGGGATTTGATCCTAATAGTGTAATCTCTTCTTGTTTCATTTTTTGCCATTTTCCTGACAAAACAATATCATCAGAGTTGACTCATTTCAGTCAAGTTATTCCAGAGCAACAAAGTTTCCCCCAGGAGATGTCTTCAGAGATGAGGTAGCATGCTCTGGTTACTCTATCCTACCCTGAACTCAGGCCAGTGGGAGTACTCTGCGGACTTCTCCACGGAATTTGTAAGGGCGGTAACAGCAGTATGTTAACGAGACAAGGGGAATGTGAACAACGGTCTTGCTGCTCCAGCTAAACAGAACAATCAGAGAGTCTCTCTCATTAAGAGGAGACGCTTTTTGATGATACATAGTTTTTCATTCTTTGCAGTGGCCAGACCTTCTTTTCTTGAAAGCAGGAGAGGAACACCCTTGCCACTTTCCTTCTATTTATCGATTACAAGGCATTTATTTTCCTATTCTGTCATTCTGATATTTCTATGGACATGCTTGCTAACAACACCAATTAAAACTGTGAGACATTATGCTTCTCCATTTTGTAATGATTTTCCACTTGAATTGTAATGTTATTTTCCAGGTACATTTGTATAAACTCGCAGAAGGAAAATGCAAAAGAAAAAAATAGAGAGCACGAACGTGGTGACCAATCATAGACCAAACAAGCAACAAATTAGTAGACAGAGGAGGAAACCAACCGGAGAGAGGGGATAAAAGGCTTTCCACCCTCAGATGCTATTTGGTGTTTATCTTTCATTACACTGTCTTTCTACTTTCGCCTTCCTCCCCAACTCAGATACTCACATTCCCTTTTACCATAGCCGTGTTTAGTTTTTGCAATGCTGGCAGGCCTAAATTTCCAATTTGTGCCCTGCTTTCTGTCGTAGAACTTGGATATCCAAGCACCCCCCATCCCATGTGTGGATTTTCATTTTACTACTTCCTCACGCGGACACTCTGCTGTCACCAGCTGGCCTGAGAAAATGCTCAGCCACGCTCTATTTTAGCGTCCACTAATAGTCACTCAGTCTTCTGTTCTGCCAATTAGGTTCATAATATTTTCATTTTCTCTATATTCATTTCCAATACTCCTGTCAGCTTGCAGCATCTACTTCATTAAGCTTCTTCTCTGGTTGAACAGCAATCAGCAGTGAAGGATCCTTTGTGAGGCCGAGGGGGAATTGATCTTGTTTTCTCCCCACACTTGTGGACCTGCCAGAGCAGGAGGATTTACTGCCCGTCACCCAGATTGCTTGGAGGACGCTCTGTGTCCCCATTTGTCACACAGCTTCCGTTGCTCACCAGGCGAACAGGCTTGTAAACTTATTTCAGAAAATGTGAAAGGATTATCCTCGCTCATAAAATGCAAAATTTGCTTAACTGCTTTAGAAGATTTAAGGCTGCTGCACTTGTTTTTCAAGAGAGGCTGATTTGAATTACAAAGTAAGATCACCGTGGTGTGGGAAAGAGGGCGGTGATGGCCACAGACCGGTCATCCTCTCCTTAGGGAGAAAGCCAGACAACAAGCAGCTCCATCAACGGCACAGAAAGGAAGCTAGCATGTTGCCTTATGTGTGATTCCACACTGCAGAACCAAGCAGTGGATAAAGCCATCTATTTCTTTTTAATTTAAGGATTCTTGGTCCAGTCTGCCTAATTTTCCTAAAGGGCAAAGAAACTTCAGTGCAAACAGAGCATTTGAAAAGAATTACACTCCAGTCGCTATTTCACTTTCATTAAGCTCCTAAGGAATTATAGATTCTAAGTAGAAGACACAAAGACCCGGACCAAGGATAGTGTCTCCATATTCAGTAAGTCCAGTAACAACTCCCTAAATATGCATGTGAAAGCTTTCTTGCCGTTCATCATTTGCTAAATCCCACAGTTAACCTATTTGTATACTCAACAAACTCCTACGAACTAAGTTGGATGTGACATTTATAATGGACTCCAGACAGAACTATATTTTTGTAAAACCATCAATCAGCCAAAAAAAAGAAAGCCTGGTTCCCTTATTAAATCTAGATTCTTCAGAGAACACCCCTTTGCACTAGCAATAAAACAAAAATAGTCATGAGATAGGGCAGCTCTTTCTCCTGATAATCCTTTCTTCAGGGCAAATTTAGAAAGGTTGACTCACTTACCCATCTCTCCCTGAAGATTCCTTGGCAACAGTGACTATGTCTTATTTGGAATCTGTATCCCAAGCACCTATATTGGTGATTGATACACTGTAGGTGCTCAGTACCTGGCTGTCTGAATAAATGGATGAGGGGTGTGGTTTGGGGGTCATTTATTTCTTCTTCATTCTCCATGGTAATTTCAACTCAGTTCATTCAAGGTAATTAGTAAAATCATAAATTTATAAAAGGATAGGATAGATCTTCCAGTGAGGAGAAAACTTTTGTTGAGGGAGTATGAAAATGTGAAGTTGAAGATTTATACAAGGGGATATGGAAGAGAATTTTCAGGTGTAGTCTTATGGATGAAATAAATGATAGATATAGAGATGGAAGAAGGAAACAGGGCTGTTATGCAATCAGTTGAGCTAAATGTCCATCCTCTTCAGAGGTGAGAGGAAGAAAACTGATTTTAGCAGCTGAAAGTGAGGCATTTCAGAACTGGGCATCAAACTTGTGAGTCAGGAATCCAGAGCCTCCTCTAAGCCCCATCTTGACTGTATTTGACCATTGATTATTTTCTTTAGCTTCCATATTATGGGACTCAATTTTCGTCCCATCCCCTTCACTGGTTTCATTTTTTTAAATTCAATCTCCTTTTAAAAAATTTTTTTAGTTGATTTCCAATGTTGTGTTAGTTTCAGTTGCACAGCGAAGTAAGCAGTTATACATTTACATATATTCATTCTTTTTCAGATTCTTTTCCCATATAGGTTATCACAGAGGATTGAGTAGAGTTCCCTGTGCTATACAGTAGGTCCTTGTTGGTTATGTATCATATATATAGTAGTGTGTGTATGTTAAGCCCAAACTCCTGATTTATCCCCCCCCCGCCAACTACATTTCCCCTTTGGTCACCATAAGTTTGTTTTCAATGTCTGTAAGTCTGTCTCTGTTTTGTAAATAAGTTCTCTTGTGTCATTTTTTTAAAATTAGATTCCACATATGAATGATACGATATTTGTCTTTCTCTGTATGACTTCACTTAGTATAATCTCTATGTCCCTCCATGTTGCTGCAAATGGCATTATTTCATTCCTTTTTACAGCTGAGTAATAGTCCACTGTATATATGCACCACATCTTCTTTATCCATACCTCTGTCAATGGACATTTAGGTTGCTTCCATGTCTTGGCTATTGTAAATAGTGCTGCTATGAACAGTGGGGTGCATGTATCTTTTCGAACCATGGTTTTCTCTGGATATATGCCCAGGAGTGGGATTGCTGGATCATATGGTAGTTCTATATTAAGTTTTTTAAGGAACCTCCATACTGTTCTCCTCTTCATTCTCCTTTGAGTGGCACTCTCCTGACTATCAAATCAGCCCCACCTCTCATTTGGAGATCTGGTGTTCTATACCCAGGCTTCCTTTGAGTTGTGCAGTTCTATGCTTTACCATTACTGTCAGTGGTGCCGCCCTCATCCCAGTGCCCTACATTTGCAATTATGAAATTACCTGGACTCTTCTCACTCCTTTTTCCCCATCAACTAATCAGTCTCACCAAGAGATGTTGTCAGGTCACTGTAAAAGTCTTTTCCATTTTTCTCCATTCTTACTGTCACAACCGCGATCTAGACATTCATAGCTTTATACCTAAATTACTGTTTTCGCCAATGCTCTATTCTCATCACCAACACTGCTCCCCCACAAACATGTACACACACCTTCACATTCTCATGCATGCGACTTGTAGTTGTCAGGTTAATAGTGCAAAAACACCATTTCCATTAAGCTTATCTCTTTCTTAACAGCCAAAAAGTTTCCCAATTGGGAGAACAGCGTAGATTTTATTAACTATTATCCCTCAATATAAATTTAAATTTGACAATTTTTTTGTACCTTAATACCAAGAGTTTTACTCTCTATAGTTTGGAATGCAGCTAAGAGAACTACCTATTGGTTCAAAAAATCACTTCTCTCCTTAGAATTCAAGGATCTCCAAACTCCAATTACATTCATCTGAAAGATGCTTTTGTCCACACAATTCTTTCTGCATCCCTTCAAAGATAAAACTTTTCTTTTATCCCTGTAGATGGTTTTCAGTGGAAAGAAGAAGAGCATAGATATACTCAGAGGATACAGAAATTACCTAAAAATTGGTATGTGTTCCTTTTTACTTAGGACAAGCTTAAGTAAACTGGTTTTACTGACATCCATCTAGTTCGTTCTTGCCAAATTCTGCCAATTTCTGGAGAACCATGTGCTTCATAGAAACTTAACTTATTGAAAATTTGTTGTATGTAGACTACGTAAGATTGTATTTAAGATTATATTTTCAGTGCCCTCACTAATAGGTTGAGATATTCAAGGTCATTGAATATCTTTTTATAAAAGGACAATGGATATTTCTCATTCTGATTATTTTAAAACACATTTGAAGAGAGGAATTTTTTAACTATGATTTTTATCATAGTTTTCCATGGGATGGCGGGGTACTAGGGAAGTAGAGGGTCCTTTTGCTCAGCTGAGGTCTTGAGTGGTTTTGTAACTATACAAAGTCAAGTTGGGACTTGTGTTTGAGAGAAGGGACAGAAGCGCTAAACAGCTGTGCTTAATAAGGAGAAAAGACTTTGGAGCTCCAGAAGGCCAGTCTGAGAGGAAGGGGATGAGGAAGCAAGTGGACAGGGGAGAGATGAGTTAGACTGAGATGTGGAGTGTTGTGTAGAATGGATCCGCCAATGAGAAATCCCTAGTGTCAAATGAAAGGTGAATGGAAGGACTTTCAACAACAGGAATGATGGAACACCCTAAAAGCCCATCAAAGGGATCAATATATTGGGGCATATTCATATAATGGAAGGCTCTCTAGCAGAAAAAGTAAATGAATTAGAGCTACATAAATTAACATGAATCGTGTAAGCTTGATATAGAGTGAAGCCTTTTCAAAAGCAGGTGTCATATGCTGCAATTTAGACAAAAATTTAAAACATGCAAACAATATGTCCTAAAGGTATTGATAAAGGCGTCAGAATAATTAATACCAAATTCAAGATAGTGGTTATGTCTGGAAGAAGGGATTTGGGAGTATAAATGAGGAGGGATACACAGGGAACTTCAACTCTATTGGTTAGCATAATTTATTGAGCTGGGAAGTGGATACATGGTGTTAATTTGATTTTTAACATTTTTGGTATCTCATAAATACCTTATAATGTATTTTTTAGGATAAATTTTATTTCTTCAAATTTTGACTTACAGAAAAATTGCAGAGAAACTAGAGAGTTCCCATATACCCAAACGCACCTAGTTTCTTCTATTTAGCACCTTACATTAGTGTGGCACATTTGTTACAATTGATGAACTGGTATTGATACAGTATTATGAATTAGAGTCTATACTTGATTCAGATTTCCTTAGTTTTTACCTAATGTACTTTTTCCATACCAGGATCCCATCCAGGATACCATATTACAGTTAGTCATCGTACTTCCTTAGGCTCCTCTTGGCTATGATTGTTTCTCAAACTTTCCTTGTTTTTGATGACTTTGAGAGTTTTGAGAGTATTGGTCAGGCATTTTGTAAAACGTCCCTCTATTAAGATTTGTCTGATGTTTGTCTCGTGATTAGACTAGGATTATGTGTTTTGGGGAGGAAGAGGCAAAGTGCCATTTATATCACAACATATAAATGGTACATGACTTCTCACTATTAATGTTGACCTTGATCACCTGTCTGGGACAGTGTTTGTCACATTTCTCCACTGTAAAGTTATTCTTTCTTCCCTTTTTTTATATTTTACTCTTTGGAAGGAAGAGTATGCAGCCCCCACTTAAGAAGTAGTGTGTTACCATTTACTTATTTCTTCAAAAATTTATTTATATCAGTATGCACTCACAGATATTTATTCTATATTTTGGATTATAATCCAATGTTACTTTATTTATTTTGTTACTAAAATTTTTTCAGCTTTGGCATTGGAAATACTTTCAGTTGGCTCCTATGGTTGTGTCGTGCTGTGTTATTTGTTTTAAAAAACGTGTCCTTACCTTGTGGTACTACAAGATGCTCCAGACTCCCCTTGTATATTTCCTGTCCTGGTCCTAGAATCAGTCATTTCTCCAAGGAGCCTTGGTTACTTTTATTGATTAATGGTATTAGAAACCAAGGTCTAGGTGCTAGGTGTGCTCAGTGCTACTGATATGTTGTTGCTTCTAGGCCCTCTCAACAGACAGAGCAAGATATAATATACCAGGCATAGACATATATCTATAAATATTTTCTATATATAGTCATCTGTATCTATATTAAGCTAAACATGAGTTCATACTGATGTCTCCAACTCTAACTCATTATCATATGGGTCATCCTCTTCTCTTCCCCTTGCTTATCTGTAAATTCTCACTCCAACAGTGAGAAACTTGGCTCCCACCATAATTCATTGTTAAGCCAGTCTAGAAATTAGAAGAAGAAAAAAAACTGTATGCATATGAGGAATGGGTATTAATAGTTGTTCTGCTACAAAAAGTTAATTCTGCTCATCCTCAGCCTATACAAAGAAATGAAAAACACAGTAACTGAACTGTCATAAGACTGTAAATAGCCCAGAAGCAGAATATATGTACATCCTACTTTAATATACAAACTACACACAATTTTAATACAAGATTACTGAACTCCTATTTACAAAAGAATAAATTCATAAAACCTAGTAAACCTAAACACTTACAAACCAATTTTACAAATAATCAATTAAATTAAAATTAAAACAGTAATATTATTTTGCCCTAAACAATTAAGATATATATACACACAATATATAACAGAAGATTAGCAATAACCTAAACATTCATCAGAGGGAACTGGATAAATAAATTACAATACATCCAATGACTAGCATGCACTGAGGCAGTTCTGTATGATTATATGTGATCTCAGAGATTCAGTGTTTAGTGAGAAAAGCAAATTGTGGTATAATATTTTCTTCTTTTTTTAAAAAAGATAACATTTACATAATTTTTATACTCATAGGCTAGCTCTTAAGGATATACAAAAAACTAGTATGAGTAGTTACCTCTGGGGAGGGGAACTGGTAGCCAGAAAGTCAGGGGTGGGAGGAAGAACTTTGACTTTTTTGTCTTTTGCATATTGTCAAATATATTGCTAAAGGTATGCATTGTCTTTTAAAATAAAATATTTTAATTTTAAGTAAAGAATCAAGTATATCTAGTAAATAATTTTAAGTGGTTTGCTGTGTTGCAGTCCTGTAAACATCTCTCCCCCAAATCCCTCCCAGACATTCAAATTAAGGCTTCACTCAAGGGTCTTCTGGGAGTGGGATTTTTTGGTTGTTGTTTGCTTGGCAATCAAGGAAAGCAGTTGAATTTCCCATGTAGGCTTAAACAATTAAGAAAGGGAAAGCAGTTTTAAGAGAGTAAAAACATTCTCAGAATCAACTAAAGCCACAGAAGAAGCTCAAAGAGCTGGGGATAGCCATAAAAGTGTAAATCCCTCAGAATTAGATATCTTGGGGAGGGCATCAGAATTCACGCAAGACATGGAAATAGATGGAAGGGTCGCTGAGCTCATTTTGCCTAGAAGGGTGAGTGACACCATCTGGCGGGGGGTTGTGGGGAGAAGGTATGCCTATTTCTATCTGAAAGCTGTTCACACCCTCATTGACAGTTTCTCAAGGAAAACTGACCATAGAAAAATAACCAGCAGGAACTATTATCAATCTTATGGATAATAAAACAATAGATTAAGCTGGGTTCAAAAGTTTTTCTTAAAATTCCAGGCAATGTTTGAGACTGACTCACTCATTGGAATTCTTCAATAATTTTTTTTAGCACATGAGAAAATTCCTTATGTGGATGGATGCATGGATCCTATTACTGTACAAATCTGACAGAAGACTCACAAAATCTTATAAATCCATTAGAAACCCAACTAAAATATTTACATCTGTGGTAATTAAAAAAAAAAAACTGGCTCTAAATGCAAACCAACAATTTAGCATGAATAGGCTCTTGGGAGCTAATGAAAGAACTTCAATGCACTACTGGTAATATTTACTAATTTTTTGATAGATTACTAATGGTTCGTAGTAAAGGCCAACAATAGAAGCTAGAAAAGGATAATTGATTGCTTATGGGGCCAATTACTTTTAAAATTTGGGATGTCAAGAAAACTTTCAAACAACTAACACTTTGCAATGAGACGTACAGCACACAAAATAATAAATGGTCGTATGCCTTTGGAATTTCCAAAGAATATATACCAAGGATAAAGGAGACATATGACCTTTCCACCAGTCTTCTTTGCTCTTCTGTGGAACTACTAATAGTTGTGTAACTGGCATAACATTATAGTTCCATACAGTCATCATGTTTGGTCAGGTCATGAAGGTATTAGTCTGTTTACAGATGGTGTTAGATTACCACTGCTCTCAGACTAATAAACAATGCTCTGTTGTGTGTAAGATTTTGAAACTGTCAGAAGCTCTTATGTTTGTGACCACTGCAGAGAAGAGCCAAAAGAAATCCTGTGGTTCCATTATAAGAAATCATAATGTGTTGGAGAACATGGGGCTTAGTTTGAGGCAGAAAAAAAATAACTGAACTGCATATGAACTTCCTTTTATGCCTGAACTGATTAACAGTAAGTATAATTTGTGAATTATTACTATTTCCTACTCCAGGCAGGTTTTATGATTTTCCACAATTATCTGAAATGTATTTTACAAACTTTTGACAGCAATAAAAATATAAAGGTCTACAATTTAGGTAGGTAAAGACAAGCTCTGTAGTAAAACAATTTGACAAGTTTCCTCACCGACACAGAGAAGGGATTTACAATACAGTAACTGAAATAAAAAGTGATTTTTAGATCCATGGAGACTGCTTCATAGTTTCCCTTTAATTAGAAGTTGAATCCCTTCTTAAGTGGAGATTCATATTTCTGATATCATATTATATTTTCTAAAAGGGGATTTATATTATTTTTAACACACTATCAAATTTACTCTAAAAAATAATTTTTCTATCCACTGGCTGCAAATCTCAGATTATAAAATCAATGATAACAACTCAGAATTTGCAGCAATGCACTTAGTTAATGATCTCCTTTGCTACTGCTAGTTATGAAAATTTGTGACTTTGGAAATCACTGAGAGTAAATATGTCCCTTTAAATCTCTAATTTGGTCAGCTTTTATACAAAATTATTTTATTCAATCAAAAAGCCCAATTGCATCGAACAATTCTCCAAACATCATTAGTTAGAAAGATAGTTATATAGCTTTAAATTTTATTTATCTTTTTATTTTTATTTTATTTATTTATTTTTTGGCTGTGTTGGGTCTTCGTTGCTGCGCGCAGGCTTTCTCTAGTTGGGGCGAGCAGGGGCTACTCATCGTTGTGGTGCACGGGCTTCTCATTGCGGTGGCTTCTCTTGTTGCAGAGCACGGGTTCTAGGCAAGCGGGCTTCAGTAGTTGTGGCACTCAGGCTCAGTGGTTGTGGCTTGTGGGCTCCAGAGCGCAGGTTCAGTAGTTGTGGCACACGGGCTTAGTTGCTCCACGGCATGTGGGATCTTCCCAGATCAGGGATCGAACCCGTGTCCCCTGCATTAGCAGGCAGATTCTTATCCACTGTGCCGCCAGGGAAACCCTATTTATCTTTTAAAGTACCATGTAATGTATGTATTGCTGCCTAACAACCAACCCCCAAATTATTCTACCAGGCCCATGTGAGCTCACTCATTCAGCTGCATTCAACTGGTGGGGCAGCTTGGAGCTGAGGTTAGCAGGGACAGAATGGGAGGGCCATTATCTCTATATCTGATAGTATCCTGGAGGTGTCACCTGCGATACCTCAATTCTCCTTCACAGGGTCTCTCGTCCTCCAGTAGGTTGGACTGAACCACTTTAGAGAAGGGCTCCAAAAGGGCGAAGGCAGAAACCTACACTCCTGAACTTGGACAAATCACTTCTACCACATTCTATTGGTCCAGTGAAGTTCCAAGGCAGTCCAGATTCAAGAGGTGGAGAAATAGACTGTATCTCTCTTGACTGGAATAGCTACAAAGTATTCTGGCAGTGTTTCCCAGGCTACCACAGCCATATAGTCAGAGATGCCAAAATTCAGTCCCCACTGCAGATTATGGAGATTATGCAAAAGACGCCTCAAGACGCTTTACTACCATCTTCTAGAAAATTGTAATAACTGCACAGATCTATCAGGAAGGATGTCAATAGGAATGATGTCTCCTGGAGCCATGCAAAGCACATATACCCAGTTGAAAATGGTTTTCCTGCCCAATTTCACATTGATGGGCGCTGCAGTGATGGTAATGAGGGCTAGAATATCAGTAGACAGTTGAAGAGGACAATATAATAACAAGGGTTTGGACACCAGAAATCTTATTCTCAAGTATTGATGATGATAATAAATTGTAATGATCAAGAGCTCAGACCACAGAGTCAGACTGTCTGAAATGAAATTCTGGCTCTGTTGTTTATGAATTGTGTGATCTTAGGCAAAGTACTTCATGTCTCAGTTTCCTTATCTATAAAATGCGGGTAATCATGATACCCCACATCTACTTGTGGAAAGAATTGATTGACGTAAAGCACTTAGAAAGTGGCTGGCATCTAGGAAGTGCTGCATAAATATTTGCTGTTTTCATCACCATCACTGTCATCATCGTTGGTAGAAGAAGGACTCCAACTAACTGGGTACACTTGAAAAAGGGAGAGAGATTTCTTTTAAAACCAAAATAATCATTCTACAGTACATCAGATCCCGTCTTCATATCCAAGCTAAATGTTTGGGACAAAGAACAAAAAGAAAGTTTTGAGTATTTCTGAGATAGAAAAAATTTTAACCAGGAATATATCTAGAAATCTTCAAAATCTGAAGAACTAGTCTGTTTCATCAAATAATTAGGAATGACACAATGCTAAAAAAAAATACATAGATCTAAAATGTGAAAAGCAGGAACTGTCCAAGACTTTGGTTTGGATATTTTATTCAAATATCTGAAGTTTGTAAGAAGTCTCTGAGTAATCTCTTAGCAACTGAGGTATTCCTAGTGAATATCAGTGAGTTTCCATATGTATTTACATGTTACGTAGTAGTAATCTTCTCAGTCCTATCCCCTCAAAGTTCTGTTCCATAAACATGGGTACGTGTGTATTTGCTTACAATTGGTGAGAGTTCAGGAATCCATGTCTTTTTTTTTTTTAACATATATGTATTTTTTTAATGCCTGTGGATTTTCTTTTATTTATTTTTTAATTTATCTTATTGAAGTATAGTTGATTTACAACATTGTGTTAATTTCTGCTGTAGAGCACAGTGATTGAGTTATACAGATTATATATATATGTATGTATATATATATGTGTGTGTGTACATTCTTTTTTATATTCTTTTCCATTAAGTTTATCACAGGATACTGAATATAGTTCTCTGTGCTATACTGTAGGAAATTGTTGTTTATCCATCCTACATGTAATAGTTTGCATCTGCTAACTCCCAGTGCTTTTCCTTCCTCTGCCTTTTAAGAAACATTAAAAATTTCAGTACTTTAAAATTAATTCCCCTTTAATTATGTTGCTCAGGTGTATATCACTTCACTACTAAATAGAGTACCTTAGTGGGTAAGGCATAGTGTAATCTCTTTTTATGACTTTTTCCCCCATCTATCCATTCATTTATTCATTCATTCATTCATCTAACAAATTATTACTGAGTTCAACACGTTTCAGGCTTTATATTCATGCAAGAGATACAGAGGATAACAAAATACATTCTATGTCTTTGAGAACATCAATCTAATAGAAAAGACAGGTAACAAAGTCAGTAATCATAACTAGATTCAATAAGCAGTTTAATAGCACTTTAAGGGGTACAGAAGAGAGGCTTGAAACTGGGGAGCGCTCAGGTAACACATAGAATGAAATGACCCATAAGTTGAGTCATAATAGATGGGCAGAGTTAACCAGGGGGCATGGTGAGGAAGGGAGCTACAGACAGATGAGGCAAAACAAGTGACAGTGTGAAATAGCCTGATGTGTCTGGGGATTGGTTTAGTATGTTTTGGAGTAAAGTACATGCAGTTGTTTAGGCGTGTCATTGAAAATGTTGGCAGAGGCTGGATTGTGAATGCCAGGCTAAAGAGTTTCAAAATTATCCTGATGGCAATAGCCAGCCATCAGAGGGTTTCTTTAGGGGTTTGAGATCATCAGAAGCTCAGTTTGGAAAGGTCACCCTGGCAAATGTGTGGAAGATAGAACTGAGACAATGGGAGCAGCATTGAATAAGTCTATGGGCCAGAGCAGGGGGCATAGGGAGGAGAAGACAAAATTAGAAGTGTAAAAAGCAAAATGGACATGGCTTAATGTCCAGTTGAGTTTAGGGATGCAGAAGAGGGCCATCCGACCCTAGGATGACTCTTCCTAGCTGGCGGAGGTCCTGTCAAATAGGAAGAGCAGCCTTGGGAGGGGATAAGACATGCAGTTGGGAGCAGGTTGAGTTTGAAGAGTCTGCACCTTACCCACTGGAAGTGTGGGGTGCACAGATGGTCTAGGGCACAAAGGAGAGGCGCCCATTTATTTACGGAGTGTCTACTGTGTGTGACTGACCAGGAATCATTCTAATTCTCATATATAACCATCTCAGCTATCACATGCTGGGAAGGGGCTTTCTTCCCCTTGCATACCATTTTCTTCTTTAAGCAAAGCTCTACTGCAGGAGTTCTGTTAATTGACCTCCCTTTAAACAACATACAAAATTAAGCAAAACTCTCTGTTTTCTCTTGTGAATCATGAACATTGACCCCACTGAACACCCCCAGGTACAGGCACACCTCGTTTTACTGTGCTTCACTTTATTGCACTTCACAGATACTGCGTTGTGGGTTTCTTGGTTTTGTTTTATTTTTGTTTTTGTTTTTTTACAAATTAAAATTTTGTGGCAACCCCGCGTCAAACAAGTTTGTGCCATTTTTCCAACAGCATTTGTTGACTTCATGTCTCTGTGTCACATTTTGGTAATTCTCACAATATTTCAAAATTTTTCGTTATTATTCTGTTTGTTATGGTGATCTGCGATCAGTGATCTTTGATATCACTATGGCAAAAAGGTTATGACTTGCCGAAGGCTCAGATGATAGTCAGCATTTTTTAGCAGTAGAGTATTTTTAAATTGAGGTATTACATTTTTAAAAAGTCATACTGCTATTGAACACTTAATAGACAACAGTACAGTGTAAACGTAACTTCTGTATGCACTGGGAAAACAAAAAATTCGTTTGACTCCCTCTCTTGCAATATTCGCTTTGTTGGGGTGGCCTGGAACTGAACCCATAATGTCTCTGAGGTCTGCCTGCAGTCGGTTTCTTTTAAATGTAACCTCCCACATCCTCTCCCACCAGTTGAGTTGAATATCTACCAAGAGTTAGCTGTATTTGTTCCCAAACCTATATATCCCAGTCGTAGTTGCTATTATAATTATATAGTGTAATTAAATATTACACAGGGCAATGAAATATGAATGTGAGAATAAAGAAGGTTGTGGTTTCTGTGAAAACCAAAGCTGAAACTTTGAGAAGACTTAATAAAAATACATGTTCTTTAAAAACTGCTGTCAAATTAGTGATGAGACAAATATGATAGAGGAAATAATCAGTCTCGAGGTATTCAAGTATTCAGTTGCTTCGCCTGTGTACTAATTCTTCATTCCACTTTGAGGAAAGCGGGCTGGAAACTGCATGAAGGATCGTGTGTATGATTAATGCAAGAAAGATATTGAGGAATTCTCATCAGAAGACCCATTTTCAAAGACAAGGTCTTGGCCCTCCATCAAAAAACTGAATTAGCAAGTTAATGTTCATTTATAATTTTACATGAAAAATAAATTGTTTAAGCTATGAATGTAGCTTAATGCGAAACATTTTTAAACTTTTAAAAAATGTTTCCCCACTTTAATTGACTTTTTGGATTAAGTAACCGATACAGGTCCTGATCCCTGTGAAGAGAGAGTTTCTAGTATATATGGCATCTATGTCAGATACCATCTACAGCTTGAGCTTCTAAAGAAACAGAGTGGCCCCAAAGAACCTAACCTCAAGTCCTCACAAAGCCTAGGATCCTCTGGTTGGCCTTTCATTATAAGTTTGGGCTCAGACAACTTTTTTTCTACCCTCTACCCATTATTTCTCTTGAAAAATGGTAATTCTAAAGTAACTACGTTAAAAAAAAAAAAAAAGTTTAATGTGCCAGAGGCAGTGAAAATTTTGCTTTAACAAAACAAGGCAACAAATTGTACAAGCTCCTGCTCATAAGAGATGTCCTCATTTAATATCATTTAGAATTTTCTGCAGGCATATTGATGTTGGGAGCTAAAGATGCCCTAGAACATGATCGTGCTACCTTATTTGATCTCACTATTTTAAAAATGTGCATACATATATGTATACACACATATTTATGTGTGTTTATGTATGTATTCATAAATATATATACTGTTTGTTCCACTGAAAGCAATTAGGTGCATTTAAAGCCTGTCAGTCAACATTTCACGCATCACGCCACATTACACGTGCCTGCAATGAGGGACTAATGGGGCTTAAGTGACACCCCACTGTTTAATCCATTGGCTAAATTTGGAAACATGGGGAAAACACTGCAGCTGAACCTATCTGAAACTCAAGCATCTCTAGAAGGTATGCCTTCAATGATTATTAAGGGAATCAGCAAAGAAAGTTTTTTCTTTCTTTTCTTTTGCTTTTTTCTTCTTCTTAAAAATCTTTTAGGACTTCCCTGGTGGCGCAGTGGTTAAGAATCCACCTGCTAGTGCAGGGAACATGGGTTCGAGCCCTGGTCCGGGAAGATCCCACATGCCGCAGAGCAACTAAGCCCGTGTGCCACAACTACTGAGCCTGCGCTCTAGAGCCTGCAAGCCACAACTATTGAGCCCACCTGCCACAACTACTGAAGCCTGCGTGCCTAGACCCCGTGCTCTGCAACAAGAGAAGCCACTGCAATGAGAAGCCCATGCACCGCAACAAAGAGTAGCCCCCGCTCACCGCAACTGGAGAAAGCCCACACAGCAACGAAGACCCAACGCAGCCAAAAATAAATAAATTAATTAATTTTTAAAAATCTTTTAAATAATATATATTCTAACAAAAGATTACAAACTAGTAGCTCATCGGTCAATGATTTTACTTGTTCTATAGGACTGAGTGCTTTTTATTTTTAAAGATTGGGAAATTTCATATAAGAATGCAGATTTTTTTTTTAATGAAATCAAGACTGACAAGAAGCAGCTAGAGCTGAGCTATGTCTGCCCATTTTCTCAGAGGATATGCTCTTCCCAGTCAAGTGCCCACACACTTACCTTTCTGTTTGCTGTAGATGTTTCAGTTTGTAACTCTACCAGGTTTTAGAAAGTTATCATTTAAAATTAGCCCTCAATATAAAATTCTGCCCCAAACTTCACATTCCTTGTGCTCTTTCATTTCTTTCAATTCACCTCTATCAGTAATTGGGTTTTGTCTATATTTGCCATGTGTCAACTTGTACCTTTTCTAATCTAGATCTTTATTTTAATTGCTGTCTGTATTCACCTACTTAACTGCTACATTGCTGCCTGCTTCTAAGATGTTTTGAGGGCTTTTCCGTCTCTCGTAGTTTTTTTTTTTTTTAATATCTTTATTGGCATATAATTGCTTTACAACGGTGTGTTAGTTTCTGCTTTATAACAGAGTGAATCAGCTATACATATACATATGTCCCCATATCTCTTCCCTCTTGCGTCTCCCTCCCTCCCACCCTCCCTATCCCACCCCTCTAGGTGGTCACAAAGCACCGAGCTGATCTCCCTGTGCTATGCGGCTGCTTCCCACTAGCTATCTATTTTACATTTGGTAGTGTATATATGTCCTTGCCACTCTCTCACTTTGTCACAGCTTACCCTTCCCCCTCCCTGTGTCCTCAAGTCTATTCCCTAGTAGGTCTGCGTCTTTATTCCCGTCTTGCCCCTAGGTTCTTCATAGTTTTAGTCTCTAAATATGGTTTGGGAAGGTGGTCAGGCTACATCAGGGTCAGCAACCTTTTCTGTAAAGCACCAGTCAGTCAGTTTTTTTGGTCTTATACCTCATACAGTTTCTATCCAACCACTCAATTCTGCCATAGCCCCAAAGCCGCCATAGACGAGGTCCGAGTCTGCTCAGGCTGCCATAACAAAATACCAGAGACTGGGAGGTTTAAACAACAGGCATTTATTTTCTCACAGGTTTGGAGGCTGGTAATCTGAGATCAGGGTGCTGGCATGGTCAGATTCTGGTGTGACCTCCCTTCCAGGCTTGCAGATGGCTGTGCCCTCACATGACCTTCCTCTGTGTATGTTCCTGGAGAAAGAGAAATCTCCTTCTTCCTCTTCTTATAAGGCCACCAATCCTATCAGAGTAGAACCCTACCCTTAGGACCTCATTTAACCTTAATTACCTCCTCAAAGCCCTATCTCCAATACAGTCACACTGGGGGTTAGGGCTTCAACATATGATTTGGGTGGAGAGAGCGTGAGGATGGGGAAATACAATTCAGCCCATAGCAGACAATATAATAACAATGAATGACCATGACAGTATTCCAAAAAAACCTTATTTATAAAAACAGGCAGCAGGCTAGATTTGGCCTGTGTGCTGTGTTTTGCTGACCCCTGTTGTAGATCACTTCTTGATTTCTTTTGAAACTTTACTTTTAGGTTAGCTTCTTTCCTTCCATCTTTTCTTGCTATTAAAATTGGTGTCTCTAACCTGCTACATGGAACATGGGCTATGAAAAATGAAATGTGGTTTTCCAATTGCAAAGACAGCTTAGTGTGTGCAATGTGTATTGATTAGCCTTGGAGAGAAGTGGAGAAGGCCAAGAGGTGGGGTTGCTCCTTAGCCTAAGTGGCCTAACTCTCCCATTCAGATGAGTTGCATATGAGGTCCCAAAGGACATAGGAATATCTGAAATGAACCAGAAGGTTACATCAAAAGCACTGACATCCAGATGCTTACAGCATTGGCAGGCAGTTTAACAGGGATTGTTCCTGCCCTCAAAGCTTGGTCTTTAAATGACTGTCAGTACCTTTAAAATGAGGCCTGAACAACAAATTAGCTGTACAAAGTAACAAAGCACATCTTAGCCTAATGTTCCCAAACAGGATCTTTTAATCTTGTGGGATGGTGGGGCTGGGAGAAGGAAGCGTTTCATTTCCAAGAAACCCAGAGTGCTTCACAAATTTCCGGAGATGCCAGGAGATGAGCTGGGAATATTTTTCAGCACTGGGGAACAGCGTCGCACCCTTGGCAAGGAGGGGAGGGAAGGGACCCGTGGGGTTTCCCTATCTCCACCCCAGTCTGTGAGGCACCACGAAGAACAGGCGACCGCCCTGTGTCTCCTCCTCCCCTTTTTACATTCTACCCACACGAGCTTCAGCCATCGGCTCAGCAGTGTCACGGCAACATTCGCTGTTGTTTTCATGGAAAGGGTGTGTTGACACCAGCTACCTAGCTGCGAATGTAAACACGATGATGTTGACAACAGCCCGTGCAGACGGGCTAGCAGGTCCCCGTGCTTAATGCGGGCAGATGTTTAACCTTGACGTGAACGGTAATTAAGCAGAACCTCCGTAACCAGTGCCTCCCCAGGAGCCAATTAATAATTTGGTGGGGGGAGATGTTAGATGCAAATTTCCCCCACAAACCACTGCGGTGTGCCTTTCCACCCTCCCTGCAGTGGACGGGGCTGGGCAGTCATTTGTAACAAAGCCCCTGCGGGTGTGAACACACTGTAATTAGGCAAATTAAATGAACGTTGCATGTACATCAATTAATTTCTGGTCACAAGATATACAGCCATCAGTTGCAAAACAAAGGCTTCATCTTGCAGCCAGCGCTTACCCACCTCTGCCCGCCCTTCTCTCTTCTACACCCACCCCCAGGAAAAGCCTTGGCCCCCGCTTAATTCTCCTTGAGTTACTTTATCCCAGTTTACTTCTTCTTGACACCAATATACACATTCCAAGGAGTCTTCTGACTTTTAAAAGAAAAAAAATCCCTTAGCCTGCTTAAAAAGATGTTTAGAAAGTGCTTGTTTCTAGCATATACTGCTCTTTCTAGGTCCAACAGTGATAACATTCAATTCCCCTCCCTCTGAGGCAAAGAAAATAAGGCTTCTGTGAAAGGATAGGGGGCACAAGTTGGGGACTTCCCTACAGAGTAAATTGTACAGGGAAGGCACATGATTCAATGTAATTGTCCCAAGTAGGTCCCCCTCCTGTGGATTTCTGTGGGACTGAGTCATCCCACTAAGGAAAAAGCCTCACAGGGGATGGAGTTCAAGAAGCCACCTCTCAGTTCTTGCTGCTCAGCCAGATTGTGTGGCATCGACCCCCCCCCTCAACGCTGTGGTCGCGCCCCTGTAGAACTGCCTAAATTTGCACACTAACATTTTAAGGAAGAAAAACAAAATAATTTTTTTTTTTTTTTTTTTTACTATATAGGGCCTGGCAAGAACAGAATAAATAAAAGCAAATTTCAGGCCTGCACTATAATTTAGCCCTAGCGGTCCCTTCGTCTTTGATGGAAGGTCCTGGATGCTAAACATTACTTCATGTGCTGATTCGTTTATTATTATAAACAAATTATTTCGTTTTCTTCAGGAGTTGTCATCTATTTTTTTTACTCTGGCAAAACTGACCATTCAAGAGTTGAAGAGTAGTTCTTCCGTCCTAAGTGGTTTGAAGCAGAGGGTGGTAGAGACCATGAACAAAGGGACACAGGACGACCTGCTCAGCACTCATAGCAGGACCAATGTTTCTCCCACAATCAGAGCTGCAAACTTAGCAAAAGGCCCAGCTTCAATTTAGGGATGCCCTTTACAGCTAAGCACTTTTTATTTATATGTATTACGTCAATATAATCTAAATAGGTTAGAACATAGGGATGAATGGATGGATGAGTCTTCATTTATATCAAAGCCCTCCTTTTCTGCCTCCCATAGTGCTTCCCACCTGGCCTCCACTTGGTTCCACCATCCTGCAGTAGACACTGCCGTCTCGCTGCGCCCACAAGCTCCTCAAAGGCAGACTCCAGCCCTCTCCTTGCTTTGGCATCACTTCCCTGGCCCCGTAGCATCTAGTGCAGTGCTGAGTATAACATAGCAGGGGTGCTCAGAAAACACTCCTTGAATTGAATATAGCCGAGGAAAGTACAATCCTGAGGAATTTGAGGAGTTAGGGAAGTAGAGTATCCTGGATACTTGGGATGAAGCCCCAGCTTTGGGGTGTGCCCCGCGTGGCTTCTGCCAGCATCATCAGTACCCCCTCTTCCTGCTCCCTACCCTTACTTTCTCTTCTAGTCATACTGAGCTTGCTTTAGTTTTTCAAAAATTACCACGTGCTATCCTGATACTAGATCTTTTCTTTCCTGTTGCGCTTCATCCTTGTCACACCAACTGATGGACAGCTTCTAATTGTTCTCCACGTCTCAGCTTAAAATTTCTCTCCTCTAGAAGCCTTCATTGCTTTCTCAGGGAGGGGTTAAAGTCTCCTTTTAAAGGAGTGATCTGCTTTCCTCCTTTGTAACCCTCATTCCGTATGTAATGTTCAACAACTGTCCTTACTGATGTACTTCTTTTTTTTTAAATTTTTATTTTATATTGGACTATAGTTGATTTACAATGTTGTTAGTTTCAGGTGTACAGCAAAGTGATTCAGTTATACTGATGTACTTTGGATTTGATGAGCGAGAAGGGACGGTGGCTATCATGTCCATTTTATTCCCGGATAAATAGTAGATGTATATGTTGGATGCCTGGATACATGGATGGGTAGATGGATGGAAGGATGAGTGGATGAAAGGATGAATGGATGTATGGGTGGTGGGATGGATGAGTGGATGGGTGGGTGGGTAGATGGATGGGTAGATTTGTCTGTTTTGACCCTCACCCCCCGTTTGGAGCTGGAGACCCAGGGCTCTGCTGTGGGCTGAGCTCTCTGAAGCTGAGGAGGGATTTGGACTGTGGAGGTCATCCCTGCAGAGAGTAGATCAATGGGCAGAGCCAAAGATGTGGAGGCAACATGAAAAACCAGAGGACTAAAGAGAAGACCAAGGTGGGGAGAGAGGTGTGTTCTGAGGATGAGGGACTGCAGCCAGCCTTCCCAAGGAGGAAGAGGAGTCTGAAAACTGCCTGGTGGTAGGGGGCAACTAAACTAAAATATTTAGTTTTAGGCCCTATTAAATAGAGGTTTCCTGGTTTCTTCTGATGATGAGAAAGGAGCTGTTGATCACACTGAGCTGTTTTAGACAAACACATAAACTTGGGGGAAGAGTCACCATTTAAAGTATTTTCTGCCAGAAGTTTAACACAGGGATATCCTCTGTTGTTCCACATTTCTGATTTCAATTATACTCCATCATTAGTAGCCTAATGACGGAGTATAAATCTCCAATTTATCACGCCCTAGCTAAGTGGTTCTCACACCTGGCTGGAGATTGGAGTCACTAGAGAGCTTTTAAAAAACATCAATGGGAGCTTCCCTGGTGGTGCAGTGGTTGAGAGTCTGCCTGCCAATGCAGGGGACACGGGTTCGAGCCCTGGTCTGGGAAGATCCCACATGCCGCAGAGCAACTAAGCCCGTGCGCCACAACTACTGAGCCTGTGCGTCTGGAGCCTGTGCTCCACAACAAGAGAGGCCGCGATAGTGAGAGGCCCACGCACCGCGATGAAGAGTGGCCCCCGCTTGCCGCAACTAGAGAAAGCCCTTGCACAGAAACAAAGGCCCAACACAGCCAAAAATAATTTTTAAATATATTAATTAATTAATTAATTAATTAATTAAAAAAAAATCAATGCCCAGGCCCCACCCACAAAGACCCTCATATTCACTTTGCAGAATTATCCCCAGTGATGCTTGTGTGAAGCAAGAATTGGGAGGCAGCTACTCTCACTGCTCAAGAAGGCTACGGCCTTGCTACTCAAAGTATGATCTGTGGACCAGTAGCATCAGTGTCACCCAGGAGGTAGTTAGAAGTGCAGGATCTCAGGTCTCACCCAGACTTACTCTATCAGAATTGCATTTCAGCAAGATCCCCATGTGACTCATATTGAACATTGACGTTTGAGAGCAAGGCTCTAGTTAATCCAAAAGTTATGAGACTCCATGGAATATTCACTAAGGACTGGCCCAAGATACATGGGTATCTATTCTAGTTTGCTAAGGCTGTTTTAACAAAGTATCACAAACTGGGTGGCTTAAACAACAGAAATGTATTGTCTCACAGTTCTGGAGGCTAGAAGTCCAAAATCAAGGTAGTGGTAGGGTTAGTTCTTTCTGAGACCTGCGAGGCTGGGCCCTGTTCCAGGCCCCTCTCCTTGGCTTGTCAATGGCCATATGCATGTTCACATGTGCTCTTCCTGTTTGAGTGTCTGTGTCCAAATCTCTCCTTTTTATAAGGACACCAGTCAGATTAGATTAGGGGCCCACCCTACTCCAATATGCCTCATCCTACCTTAACTAATTATATCTGTAATAAACCTATTGCCTCATAAGGTCATATTCGGAGGTACTGGGGACTCCTACATTTGAATTTTTGGAGGACACAATTCAACGCACAACAGTGCCCAAGGCAAGGCTTATAATTTGTCATCCCTTTAAATACTCTTTATATATTTTTTTGCAAACTGAAGTCTAATCTAAAGCAACTTTTCTAAGTCATGAAAAAAAGAAAGGAGAAAATGAGAATTTACTAGCTCTGCTTCCATGGGATAGGTGCCTCCCACCTTTCATCTGCCTCTTCTCTTCCGGATTTCTTTATTTGCTTCCACCGCCAGCACTAAATAATTGCAAAATGCTATTCTTGTCTTAGCAGAGACTTAACTAAACCAGCAGGAAAATCCAAATTTTCTCCCCTAAATACCCTTTAAAGTACCCAGGCAGCATTAGTCCAATAAAGAAACAGCAGTATTTTCAATGAAAAATAGCAAGCTAGGAATAAATTAGGAGTTTGGGATTAACAGATACACACTACTATATATAAAATAGATAAACAACAAGGACCTACTATATAGCACAGGGAACTATATTCAATATCTTGTAATAATCTATAATGGAAAAGAATCTGAAAAAGAATACATATATATGTATGTATATATATAAGTGAATCACTTTGCTCTACACCTGAAATACTGTAAATCAACTATACTTCAATTTAAAAAAAATACCAAGCGATTTACCCAGTGGGCAAAATAAATGGTTTGCAATCAATTCATTTTGTAAAAAATGGCTTTACAGAAAGTGATTTGTCTCTCATTTCTCTTCTACCAAACTGTGAAGGGGATGGGGAGGTGGGACTACCATGTGCCAATGTAACACCAATTTCTCCTTTGTGATGGCCTCCTCAGGGTGTATTTTGAGGACAAAATCACGTGAGAGACTTTTAACCATAGGGAAAGA
This sequence comes from Balaenoptera musculus, assembly GCF_009873245.2. Lineage (NCBI taxonomy): Eukaryota > Metazoa > Chordata > Mammalia > Artiodactyla > Balaenopteridae > Balaenoptera > Balaenoptera musculus. The sequence goes on along the minus strand of NC_045793.1, from coordinate 75,804,943 downwards.
TTTTGTAGCGTTAAACCAGGGTTTCTCAATCTCAGAATGTTGACACTGGGGGCAGGATAATTGTTTGCTGTGAAGGCTGTCTCGTGCATTGTAGGGTGTTTGGCAACATCCCTGGCCTCTGCCCACTAGATGCCAGGAGCGGCATTCTCAGTCATAACAAACATGTCTCCAGACATTGTCCAATTCCCCATGGAAGCCTATAGGGCAAAAGTCACTCCTGGTTGAAAACCATTAAGTTAAACAAACAAAAAGAAGGACTTACTCATCAGCTCTGTCCTGGAAATCTCATTCTTAATTCTCCTTATACACTGTGTTCTTATTTTTTCAGTTGTGTAATAAATTCCTACTTCAGTTACAAGGAGTTTTATGCTGGTGATAAAGGTAATTTTTTCCCTCCTTCCTTGTATCAACCACAGTTGTTCTGAACTTTAGAGAGTTAATAAGCAAAGGACAATATGATTGATAATTCTAAAACTACTGGCAAAAGATAAAGGCATCTTAAATTTGCCACAATTCACCTTAGTCTGATAATATCTCTTCTTCAGATTCAGCCAGAAAGTGTCCTTAAGCCCAAGTGAGTCTCATAGGAAACAAAAAAGAGTCAAGACAATAGTTTTTAAGTTTATTAATTTAATGAGTTCTAAATTTTATCTAAAGATAAGAGAGAGTCAATTTAAAAGCTGCATTAAAAGCAGCATAATTTCCGGATCCATATTTTGGGCTCCTTTGTTTGGGTCAGGGTGAACCAGGAGGAATGGGATTAGAAGAGTGAAAAAGGACTAGCTTTTGTTAAGCAGGGAAAGAAAAAATGATGTTCTTAACCAAAAATTCCTTTAGAAGAACTGTTCATAAAAAGCCTATAGCTTTGTTCCCTTGGAAGTTTCTTAAAACAAATTTTCCTACTAAGCTATCGTGTCTTATCACAAACGATAGAGGTCATAGTTTTCTGCAGTTAAATATATATACGTATATCAAGTGTCATGTTTCATATGTATATGAAAGATCCTTCTCTGATTCAATTTTGTGCTGCCTCAAATCCTATGGAATATGATGCTATAAAAATAAGCATGCAATTATGTCTATATCTATATCAAGATAGATACTTTTCAATTGTATATCTTCCCCATTGCACTGCACGTAAATAAATGGCCTCAGGAGAACAGAAGGAGGAGGTTGAATTCCCCAGCTGGCTGGACTGATGATGAAATTTAGAAATCAAGTCAACTTAGAGAAAACACAGCATACGATATGCTTGTACATGTGAATCTATGGACTGAGAGTCATGCTAGCTATGTATACATAGTCTATGCTTCTGTGAGACGTAACAAAACCACAGAGAGTTGCCATTTGTCTATTTGGAAGCCTCTCACATGATGGTATGTATGGAGATTGTGGAGATAATCTGGTCCAGGGAAGACCAGCCCTATCAAGTGTGGCAGGCAGACAGGAGCTGCTTTGTGTAGCCTACAACATCATCAATGTCCAGCCAGTAATGCGGACCTGAATGAGCACATTACAGATCAGAGATGATGAAGACACAACCGCTGCCCTCGGGGAGCCCATAGTCTCAAAGGAGAGATGGATTTTAAAAATATCTATTCAGTGGTTGCATAGGGAAGTAAGTAATAAATCGTTGATGAGGACCAAGGGAAGGTCAAGGAAGTTTTCCACAAGAGACAACTTTTAGGGCTTCCCTGGTGGCACAGTGGTTAAGAATCCGCCTGCCAATGCAGGGGACCCAGGTTCGAGCCCTCGTCTGGGAAGATCCCACATGCCACAGAGCAACTAAGCGCATGCGCCACAACTACTGAGCCTGCGCTCTAGAGCCCACAGGCCACAACTACTGAGTCCGAGTGCCACAACTACTGAAGCCTGTGCGCCTAGAACCTGTGCTCCGCAACAAGAGAAGCCACTGCAATGAGACGCACACACACCGCAATGAAGAGTAGCCCCCGCTCTCCGCAACTAGAGAAAGCCCGTGCGCAGCAACGAAGACCCAACGCAGCCAAAAATAAAATTTATTAAAAAAAAAAAAAAGACAGGGAGATGACTTTTATATCAAACCTTGCAAATGCAAACCCAGTGTTTACCTGGGTGGAAGGGGAAAGACAATATCAGGCAGAGGAAATCATGTGTGTGAAGACAGAGGGACGTAAAATAGCAGTCAAATTCAGGAAATGATTCAGTATTAGGTGGGATCTGGCAAGAGGCAAGACTTAATACAAAGGAAATGGGCAGACAATAAAGGGCTTATAAGCCATATGAAGAAGTGTGGACGTTATTCTAAAGGCAGTAGGAAGCCACTAAAGGAAATGAGAAAAGTAGTAAAACACTTATATTGATTTTATTATTTATTTATTTATTTATTTGCTTTTTAGATTTTTAAGAAATTATTTTTATTTTTTGAAATTTATTCAAGTATAGTTGATTTACAATGTTGTGTTAATTTCTCCTGTATAGCAAAGTGACTCAGTTATACATATATATACATTCTTTTTCATATTGTTTTCCATTGTGGTTTATCACAGGATATTGAGTATAGTTCTCTGTGCTATACAGTAGGACCTTGTTGTTTATCCATTCTATTTATAATAGTTTGCATCTGCTAACCCCAAACTCCTCATCCATCCCTCCCCCACTCTAATATTGATTTTAGAAGACAAGGCAGCAAAGAATTCATGGTCTAGTCTAGCTGTCAGAGACAGTGAGAATGTTCATTTCCATGACAGTGGTGGTAATGACATAACAACAGTTTTAGACCCAGGACAGATAACACGAAATGTATCTTCAAATCAGTAAGAGCACGGGTCAGGAAGAAGAGAGGCAGGAAGAGCAATCTGGGCTGGCATCTCCCAGCTCTTGATCTTGGATCACGAGTTGCCTCACGGACAGTCCGGGGGTCAAGGGAGAGTTGGAGACGAGAGTGGAGAGCAAGGCAGGGGGATACTGTAGAGCAGCGGTTCCCAGCCTTTTTTGGCACCAGGGACCAGTTTCGTGGAAGACAGTTTTTCCCCGGTTACTAATAGGCCGAGGACCACTATTAGTCCGAGGCCCGGGGGATGGGGACCCCTGCTGTAGAGGACATCAGTGAGGTGGGTGCTCAGCTCCAGTGAGCACCCCTCCTCTGGGAAGCTCTGACACACAGCAGGGGGCGCTGTTGTCAGCCTGTGCTGTGTCCCTTGGTTACAGCTGACTGATGGACGAGTGGGCACCTGGTCACAGCTGAGCCTGGACTGTGGGCATCATCTTGGAGACACTTGGAAACTGGAGTGTTTGGAGCCAGATCTCATTCATTTCAGGTCTTGAGGGAGAAAATCCACAAAGTCCATCCTGTAGCTGAGGTCTCAGAATCCTGGGGAAGGGGATCCCCCTACAGTTCTGGAAGCTGGAAGTCCAAGATCAAAGTGTCAGCAGGTTGTTTCCTCCAAGGCCCCTCTCCTTGGCTTATAGATGGGTACCTTCTCCGTCTTCCCGTGGTCTTTCCTCTCCGTGTGTCTGTGTCCTAATCGCCTCTCCTTATAAAAAGACCAGTCATATTACATTGGGGGCCACCCATATGACCTCATTTACCTGAATTGCCTCTTAGAAGGCCCATCTCCCAATACTGTCACATTCTGAGGTATTGGGGGTTAAGGACTTCAACATATGAATTTTGAGGGGATACAGTTTGGCCCTGGCAAACAATCAAAGTTGGTTTCAGCTGCTTGAAAAAACCAAACCACAAAAGTAGTGCAGAGGATCCATATGTTGCAGACTCTTTAATCATTTTCCTTAAATTGTGGCTCTTCTAAAATTCAGAGCCGTGGTTCCTAACAGTCCTCACCTACTGGGAGGAGACCAGGTCTTGTGTAGCAACAGCCCCTTCAGCACCAACCCTGCATCTTAATAAGCCTGACCCAGTGTTTGGTGGGCTAGGACCTCCAGGTGAGGACTGGGGTATGGTCTTCCAGGGTCCCCTCTTTTACTCTCACTGGGATCCCCAGTCCCACGGAGAGAGCTGTGGTCACAGAGCTGATGTGGATACAAAGCCCTGTTCGTCAAAGCAGAGTGAATCCAGCTGCCGGCACCAGGGCACGGCTCTAGGCTTATATCTGTTCTTCTTCAGCACTTCGTCCTCAGATTTCATAGAAACTGTCAAGTTGCTTTTCTGACCAGTTTCTCTGTTACTGATACTTGAGCAGCAAGAGAGAAAGACATGGAACAGGACAGACTAGCAAAAGGAGAAAATCTGAGATGAATTTCTAACTAGATGGGCTTTCCACTTTCACGTGTAGCATTAATACCCATTACAAAATTTCCTATCAAGGGAAAGGCTGGGAGGTTGAGGGTACCCCTACTCTCCATTAATAATTTTTTTTATTTTATTATTTTTTTGGCTGCATTGGGTCTTCGTTGCTGCATGCGGGCTTTCTCTAGTTGTGGCGAGCGGGGGCTACTCTTCATTGCAGTGCGCGGGCTTCTCATTGTGGTGGCTTCTCTTTTTGCAGAGCACGGGCTCTAGGCGCACGGGCTTCAGTAGCTGTGGCACACGGGCTCAGTAGTTGTGGCTCGTGGGCTCTAGAGCACAGGCTCAGTAGTTGCGGCGCACGGGCTTAGTTGCTCCGCAGCACGTGGGATCTTCCCAGACCAGGCATCGAACCTGTGTGCCCTGCATTGGCAGGTGGATTCTTAACCACTGTGCCACCAGGGAAGTCCCTCTCCATTAATAATTTGTTTGAATTGTGTAGCATTATGTTCAAAATCTGAATTTTAGATGAATTCTTGTTTAATATGGATCCCATGATATGTAGAACCTAATTAAAATTCTTAATGTTAGTTAATGTATCTTCACATACATTTCTATAATGTGTAGGACTACTTAATTTAGCATAATTATCAAGATGAACCACATCTAACATTACAAGAAAATTACAACCTGTCATAAAATAAGAGGGACATATTATAGCAGAGTCCTCACCCTCTGAGATATCTTGTTAGAAAAGCCAAATAATGCAGATAAATCATCACTCCCCAATCTGATGCTGCTTTGGCGATTTGATTAATTATTGTGAAGTGAAACAGCTAACAAAGAAGGATAAATAAAAATAACTTCTTGCATCCAAAAAAGGGTGTAAATTTTAACTCCAATGCATGACAGCAAATGTAAGCAAGAATTATAAACAGTGGGGCTGGCTGAATGAATTAATATGCATCAGCCTTTATTGCTAGAAATAGGCCCCTGTATTGTACTGGTACACTGGTTTCACTCGACTGCAAATTTGGCTTTTCTTTTCCACTTCTCCTGGGAATTCAGAAACTGTGTTCTTATTAACGACAGTGGGGGAACACCGGTCAAAGGGGAGCCTGGAAGTGTGTAATGTCTCATTTCTTTGGGTGCTTTGCCCTTTTTCTGACATCCTGCTATTTTTATACAGCATTTCTGGGTTTCATTTTGTTTTTGTTTTTTGTTTCTCTGCATTTCTTAATATGGACCGGCTAACTCTGCAGACATTAACGTCCCACCACAAACCCCTGCTGTCCAATTTCCACTAGGCAATCACTGATCTGTCCTTCGGTTCATTGTTTGTTAAAAGTCAAAGCTTAACCCCCAAAGCTATTTCAAATGTTTTACCTTCCTTTAAACCTCTAACCCAAGCTGACCTCTAGGCACCTACTTTATTGATGGCTGCCAAGCAGAGACCCAGCACCTATTAGGCACTTAATAGGTATTTGTGGAGTGACAGATCACCCCAGTATATATCTATCCACACCTAGACTTCCCTTAATGCTCTGCCCTAATCACATCCCTTTCTGGTTCCAGGGAGAACTTACACGCACATACTTGCATCTTCTATAGCTTCTCACCTGCTCTCTCCTAACTGCTTTCTTTCAGCCTCCAAACATGTTGCCAGGAAAAAATTGGTTTGCAAAACAACCACAAAGCAACAACAACAGAAGCCAACCAACCAACCTACACGATAAACCAAAAAACATTGTAATCTTGCCACTAAGTCTCTCCATCCCCTTAAAGCTAGGCAACCTCACTGCATCACAGAATAGGCCAGCCCTACCTGTGGGTGCGTGGGTATTTACTCGCATCCCGAGCAGGGTGTACAGCTTCCTTTACTGAAAGTTTCAGCCCGGAAGAGGCCACTTTCCCTGAGTCTCTCCCTCATTCCTTTCTTGCCTATCTGGTTATAGCAAGCGTTCCCTTTCTCGCGCTTCTTGGATCTATGCTAGCAGTTCCCTTGTATCCCAGATTCTCACATTCAGCACCAACAGCCCTCTCCATTGCTGGTATGACTCACTTCTCACAGCATAGCATGGATGTGTGATGTTGCTAAAAGGCTCCCATCCCACAAAGCCGGATGCCAAGGGAGGATGAAGAAGGAGAGGGACAGGTTCACCTGACCTGACTGCTCCTCTCATCTGCCTTTCTATTTCTCTTTATTTCCTGATAAATTTCTCTGTATGGTCCCATTCCCTCATTGTCCATGACTGGTTCTGGCCCAACTACCACTTCTCTCTTCCTGTCTGCCTGGGGCCACGCTCTAACACCTTTCTGAGTGTGCACTTGCCCTGGCTCCCACTTTGACCCCAGGGCACCCCTTCCAAATCTGCTCTTGGCCCTTAGTCATCCCCTCTTCCTCACCCCGTTAAACACTTCCAGTGCCCATGACTTAAAAAGTTTCCCATTTCCCCTCCTCATCAAAACTTCCCTTCCCATTCCTTTGGCCCAGAAATGGCTGGGCTGCAAATTGTAACCCTTCACATTTAATAGCTCTGCCTGGTCTGCTAGGTGCAGAGGGCTTATGGATTGTGACTTCACCCAGACTCAAACCAGCTTGTCACAGGGTCGTCAGACTCTGTCGCCTCTCCAAGAGAACAAGATGCCAACATTTTCCTTTGGCATTCTCTTTAGTGGGCATCTGGTCTTAGTACTGCTAAGCACCCAATTTCCCCAAGCCAGTCATGCATCCCCACATCATTCACTAAAGCCAGGAGTAGAGTAGGCATGCATGTATGTGAACAAACACACACACACATGCACGCAAACACACACACACACACACACACACACAGCTACTGTGGGAAACTAACCTTCTCAGATTGGAAGTCTTAATGCAATATGGAGAAAATGCAACAATGGCATAGTAAGGTGTCCAAAAATATGTGATATGTTTTCATTTTTCCTACTATAACTGCAAAGTGAAAAAGCCACAGCTTCTATATTTAAATTTACTAACTATCCTGTGTCACTCAATTTCCATTAACATTTTATTGTTGGCACCAACCTTACTTTTGTTAGGGTATTTTTAACCACCTCATGCTCAGGTGACAGCTACACCATGAGCCTTGTGCCAATGTCATCCTGTGGCCATCACCAATATCACATACATTTGGGAGTGCCATGGTGGCACGCTATTGAAGAGCTTGCGTGCCAAGGTGTATGAGGTGAGGATCTTGCCCTATAGGAGCTATAAATACATAAAATGGTAAACGCGTACATAAAATAATAACCAAAAGCTCAAAGTATTATAGAAGTGGAGTGGTAGATGGGAGCAAAGCCATAAACCAGCACATATGGATCCGAGCAGACAGTAGGTGAGACAGAAAGGACTCCAGTGCTGAGTACGAAGGGATTATACCTGGTGGGTTAGTAACATATCTAAAGAAATAAGCTGTTGGTCAAAAAGGAAGTAGGTTAACAAAGAGGACATGGCCCAGGGAGAGTTCAAGAGATAATGGCTTGCAGGGTCCACTGGAAACTGCCAGGGAGAGAAACTAGTGTGAGTAGCCCATCTAGCATGAGGATGGAGGCAACAGGCTAGCAGAGCCAGATGCCGTGATGCACTAAGAAGTTCTGATTCTTTGCTCACCGAGTAACCCTCTGATACTTTGCACCCTACCCCCCATGACCTGCAGCTTACATACATGAAACAATTGTGTTTAAGACAACCCATCCATCCAGTCTCCTTGGAAGTAATATTTTTCATAGTAATTTTTATTACATTCTGATTTATACATCAGGATCTCATGAGCTTTTCAATGTGAGTCAGCTTCCAAGAGCATGATCAACTGTGGGACACTGAAAGGATCAGACTCCTCTGAACTTTCACAGCTGATGCCAAACTATATCTAGGGCAGAGATTTATATTTCTTTCCTAAAATTGATTTTCCCTTCTTGTGTTAGTAACAGAACTCCTGAATTTTATCTACATGGCCTCACAAAATACAGACCATATTTCTCAGTTTCCCTATACCTTATGGCTATATGATTAAGTTCTGACAAAAGAAATAAAGGTAGAAGTGATGTATACAAGTTCTAAGTTATGTCTTTAAAAGTAAAGAATGTACCCATGTACCCTGTCCTGTCCTTTTTCTCCTTCCCACTTGCTGGAAGGTGGACCATCCACCTAAAATGAGATGAAAATGGCCTAAAGAATGGTGACTTCAGGAACCCAGGTCCCCAATACCATGAAGTCAATTCATCCCTGCACTTCTTAATCTCAATGATTGCATGAGAAATAATTAACTCCTATGCTGTTTAAGCTATCATTATTTAGTTGGGTCATTGTTACAGCAAGAGAAACTATATCTTAAGTGTGTACCATAATCAGTTTCTCTCGTAGAGGACAGCCATTAAATCTTCTCCAGGCTATTTGCTTCCATTCATCTCATTGGGGGCCTTTCCACTGGAAACATCTACAGTAAGTCCAGCCAATAGTGTAATCAAACAAACAAAATAAAATGGTGAAAACGGAATAACAAAGTGCTAAAGGGAATTATGCACAGGGACAATTTAAAAGGGAAAACCAATTGCAACCACCATTATTTTTTTAAAATTTTTATTGGAGTATAGTTGATTTACAGCAGAGTGATTCAGTTATACATATACATATATCCACTCTTTTTTTAAGATTCTTTTCCCATATAGGTCATTACAGAGTATTGAGTAGAGTTCCCTGTGCTATACAGTATGTCCTCATTAGTTATCTATTTTATATATAGTAGTGTGTATATGTCAATCCCAATCTATCCCTCCCCACCTTTATCCCCTGGTAACTATAAGGTTGTTTTCTACATCTGTGACTCTATTTCTGTTTTGTAAATAAGTTCATTTTTACCATTTTTTTAAGATTCCACATATAGGAGATATATATTTGTCTTCCTCTGTGTGACTTACTTCACTCAGTGTAACAATCTCTAGGTCCATCCATGTTGCTGCAAATGACATTGTTTCATTCTTTTTTATGGCTGAGTAATATTCCATTGAACATCTGTACTACATCTTCTTTATCCGTTCCTCTGCCGATGGACATTTAGGTTGCTTCCATGTCCTGGCTATTGTAAACAGTGCTGCAATCAACACTGGGGTGCATGTATCTTTTCAAAGTACGGTTTTCTCCAGATATATGCCCAGGAGTGGGATTGCTGGATCATATGGTAGTTCTGTGTTTAGTTTTTTAAGGAACCTCCATACTGATCTCCATAATGGCTGTACCAAGTTACATTCCCACCAACTGTGTAGGAGGGCTCCCTTTTATCCATACCCTCTCCAGAATTTATTGTTTGTAGATTTCTTTTAAGATTTTTTTTTAATGTAGACATTTTAAAAATCTTTATTGAATTTGTTACAGCTTCTGTTTTAAGTTTTGATTTTTTTGCTGTGAGGCATGTGGGATCTTAGCTCCCCGGCCAGGGATCGAACCCACACCCACTGCATTGGAAGGCAAAGTCTTAACCACTAGTCTGCCAGGGAAGTCCCTGTCTACAGATTTTTTGATGAGCAACCACCATTATTAAACACTCATGTGTCAAGTACATTAAAGGATTAGAATAGTTAATCTTCACAACAACCCGGTGTGGTAGATATTATAATCACTGTGCTTACAAATAAGTAAAACAAGGCAGGGAGTTAAAAAAATTGCCCAAAGTAACAGAGCTAGAAAGTGGCAAACCTAGCATTCAAACCCAATTCTGTTTGAATCCATCCCATTATGCTGGGCAAATCATGCCCCATGAATGAATGAAATTGATAAACGGCAATGCTCATATCTTAGATATCAGCATCATGGCTGTAGACTGGGAAAAAGTCAAGATTATATACTTCAGAAAGATTTTTAAGTACACTCTTCAATCCCCTGACAAGGAGAGGAATTATTCAGGACATCAAATACAAAAATATTCATCAGGTCATTAACTTGTAGCACAACTAACACTTTAATTTAGAACTTCCTATGGAAAAACGCAGGCATCTTGAGCAACCTGTGCCTGAAAGCTGTTGTTCAACTGTGTCATTAAATCTCATCGTGACCACCACATCCATCAGCTGCAATCGTTTTAACAAGCCCCCAGAAAGATAGTACATGGTTTGTTTGGGGTTTTTTTTGCATCTTTATTAGAGTATAATTGCTTTACAATGTTGTGATAGTTTCTGCTGTATAACAAAGTGAATCAGCTGTATGTACACATATGTCCCCATACCCACTCCCTCTTGAGCCTCCCTCCCACCCTCCTTATCCCACCCCTCTAGGTGGTCCCAAAGCACCGAGCCAATCTCCCTGTGCTATGCAGCTGCTACCCACTAGCTATCTATTTTACATTTGGTACTGTATATAAGTCCATGCCACTCTCTCACTTCGTCCCAGCTTCCTCTCCCCCACGCCCTGTGTCCGCAAGTCCATTCTCTATGTCTTAGTCTTTATTCCTGTCCTGCTACTAGGTTCATCAGAACCATTTTTTTTTTTTAGATTCTATATATATGTGTTAGCATATGGTATTTGTTTTTCTCTTTCTGACTTCACTCTGTATGAGAGACTCTAGGTCCATCCACCTCGATACAAATAACTCAGTTTCATTTTTTTTATGACTGAGTAACATTCCATTGTATATATGTGCCACATCTTCTTTATCCATCCATCTGTCAATGGATACTTAGGTTGCTTCCATGACCTGGCTATTGTAAATAGTGCTGCAGTGAACATTGTGGTACATGTCTCTTTTTGAATTATGATTTTCTCAGGGTATATGCCCAGCAGTGGAATTGCTGGGTCATATGGTAGTTCTATTTTTAATTTTTTAAGGAACCTCCATACTGTTCTCCATAGTGGCTGTATCAGTTTACATTCCCACCAACAGTGCAAGAGGGTTCCCTTTTCTCCACACCCTCTCCAGCATTTATTGTTTGTAGATTTCTTGATGATGGCCATTCTGACTGGTGTGAGGTGATACCTCATTGTAGTTTTGATTTGCATTTCTCTAATGATTAGTGATATTGAGCATCCTTTCATGTGTTTGTTGGCAATCTGTATATCTTCTTTGGAGAAATGTCTATTTAAGTCTTCTGCCCATTTTTGGATTGGGTTTTTTGTTTGTTTGATATTGAGCTGCATGAGTTGCTTGTATGTTTTGGAGATTAATCCTTTGTCAGTTGCTTCATTTGCAAATATTTTCTCTCATTCTGAGGGTTGTCTTTTCGTCTTGTTTATGGTTTCCTTTGCTGTGCAAAAGCTTTTAAGTTTCATTAGGTCCCATTTGTTTATTTTTGTTTTTATTTCCATTTCTCTAGGAGGTGGGTCAAAAAGGATCTTGCTGTGATTTATGTCATAGAATGTTCTGCCCATGTTTTCCTCTAAGAGTTTTATAGTGTCTGGCCTTACATTTAGGTCTCTAATCCATTTTGAGTTTATTTTTGTGTATGGTGTTAGGGAGTGTTCTAATTTCATTCTTTTACATGTAGCTCTCCAGTTTTCCCAGCACCACTTATTGAAGAGGCTGTCTTTTCTCCATTTTATATTCTTGCCTCTTTTATCAAAAATAAGGTGACCATATGTGTGTGAGTTTATCTCTGGGCTTTCTGTCCTGTTCCATTGATCTATATTTCTGTTTTTGTGCCAGTACCACACTGTCTTGATTACTGTAGCTTTGTAGTATAGTCTGAAGTCAGGGAGTCCTATTCCTCCAGCTCCGTTTTTCTTTCTCAAGATTGCTTTCGCTATTTGGGGTGTTTTGTGTTTCCATACAAATTGTGAAATTTTTTGTTCTAGTTCTGTGAAAAATGCCATTGGTAGTTTGATAGGGATTGCATTGAATCTGTAGATTGCTTTGCGTAGTAGAGTCATTTTCACAATGTTGATCCTTCCAATCCAAGAACATGGTATATCTCTCCATCTGTTGGTATCATCTTTAATTTCTTTCATCAGTGTTTTATAGTTTTCTGCATACAGGTCTTTTGTCTCCTTAGGGGTAGATGTATTCCTAGGTATTTTATTCTTTTTGTTAAAATGGTAAATGGGAGTGTTTCCTTAATTTCTCTTTCAGATTTTTTATCATTAGTGTATAGGAATGCAAGAGATTTCTGTGCATTAATTTTGTATCCTGCTACTTTACCAAATTCGTTGATTAGCTCTAGTAGTTTTCTGGTAACATCTTTAGGATTCTCTATGTATAGTATCATGTCATCTGCAAACAGTGACAGCTTTGCTTCTTCTTTTCTGATTTGGATTCCTTTTATTTCTTTTTCTTCTCTGATTGCTGTGACTAAAACTTCCAAAACTATGTTGAATAAGAGTGGTGAGAGTGGGCAACCTTGTCTTGTTCCTGATCTGAGTTGAAATGGTTTCAGTTTTTCACCATTGAGGATGATGTTGGCTGTGTGTTTGTCATATATGGCCTTTATTATGTTGAGGTAGATTCTATGCCCACTTTCTGGAGAGTTTTTATCAGAAATGGGTGTTGAATTTTGCCAAAGCTTTTTCTGCATCTTTTGAGATTATCATATGGTTTTTATCCTTCAATTTGTTAATATGGTGTATCACACTGATTGATTTGCGTATATTGAAGAGCCCTTGCATTCCTGGGATAAACCCCACTTGATCATGGTGTATGATCCTTTTAATGTGCTGTTGGATTCTGTTTGCTAGTATTTTGTTGAGGATTTTTGCATCTATGTTCATCAGTGATATTGGCCTATAGTTTTCTTTTTTTGTAGTATCTTTGTCTGGTTTTGGTATTAGGGTGATGGTGGCCTCAAAGAATGAGTTTAGGAGTGTTCCTCCCTCTGCTATATTTTGGAAGATTTTGAGAAGGATGGGCGTTAGCTCTTCTCTAAATGTTTGATAGAATTCACCTGTGAAGTCGTCTGGTCCTGGGCTTCTGTTTGTTGGAAGATTTTTAATCAGAGTTTCAATTTCAGTGCTTGTAATTGGTCTGTTCATATATTCTATTTCTTCCTGGTTCAGTCTTGTACTTTTCTAAGAATTTGTCCATTTCTTCCAGGTTGTCCATTTTATTGGCATATAGTTGCTTATGGTAGTCTCTCATGATCCTTTGTATTTATGCAGTGTCAGTTGTTACTTCTCCTTTTTCATTTCTAATTTTGTTGATTTGAGTCTTCTTTTTTTTTCTTAGTGAGGCTGGCTAATGGTTTATCAATTTTGTTTATATTCTCAAAGAACCAGCTTTTAGTTTTATTCATCTTTGCCATTGTTTCCTTAACTTCTTTTTCATTTATTTCTGATCTGATTTTATGATTTCTTTCCTTCTGCTAACTTTGTGGTTTTTCTGTTCTTCTTTCTCTAATTGCTTTAGGTGTAAGGTTAGATTGTTTATTTGAGATTTTTCTTGTTTCTTGAGATAGGATTGCATTGTTATAAACTTCTCTCTTAGGACTGCTTTTGCTGCATCCCATAGGTTTTGGGTGGTTGTGTTTTCATTGTCATTTGTTTCTAGATATTTTTTGATTCCTCTCTGATTTCTTCAGTGATCTCTTGGTTATTTAATAGTGTATTGTTTAGCCTCCATGTGTTTGTACTTTTTACAGTTTTTTCTTGTAATTGATATCTAGTCTCATAGCATTGTCAGAAAATATACTTCATACGATTTCAATTTTCTTAAATTTACCAAGGTTTGATCTGTGACCCAAGATATGATCTATCCTGGAGAATGTTCCATGTGCACTTGAGAAGAAATTGTATTCTGTTGTTTTTCAATGGAATGTCCTATAAATATCAGTTAAGTCCACTGGATCTAATGTGTCATCTAAAGCTTCTGTTTCCTTATTTATTTTCATTTTTGATGATCTGTCCATTGGTGTAAGTGGGGTGTTAAAGTCTCCTACTAGTACTGTGTTACTGTTGATTTCCCCTTTTATGGTTGTTAGCATTTGCCTTATGTATTGAGGTGCTCCTATGTTGGGGACATAAATATTTACAATTGTTATATCTTCTTCTTGGATTGATCTCTTGATCATTATGTAGTGTCCTTCTTTGTCTCTTGTAATAGTCTTTATTTTAAAGTCTGTTTTTTTCTGATATGAATATTAATACTCCAGTTGTTTTTGATTTCCATTTGCATGGAATATCTTTTTCCATCCCCTCACTTTCCCCTTTTCCCTAGGTCTGAAGTGGGTCTCTTGTAGACAGCATATATATGGGTCTTGTTTTTGCATCCATTCAACCAGTCTGTGTCTTTTGGTTGGAGCATTTAATCCATTTACATTTAAGGTAATTATTGATATGTATGTTCCTATTACCATTTTCTTAATTGTTTTGGGTTTGTTTTTGTAGGCCTTTTCCTTCTCTTGTGTTTCCTGCCTAGAGAAGTTCCCTTAGCATTTGTTGTAAAGCTGGTTTGGTGGTGCTCAATTCTCTTAACTTTTGCTTGTCTGTAAAGGTTTTAATTTCTCCGTCGATTCTGACTGAGGTCCTTGCTGGGTAGAGTAATCGTAGCTGTAGGTTTTTCCCTTTCATCACTGTAAATATTTCCTGCCACTCCCTTCTGGCTTGCAAAGTTTCTGCTGAAAGATCAGCTGTTAACCTTATGGGGAGTCCCTTGTATGTTGTTTGTTGCTTTTCCCTTGTTGCTTTTAATATTTTTTCTGTGTATTTAATTTTTGATAGTGTGATTAATATGTGTCTTGGCATGTTTCTCCTTGGTTTTATCCTGTATGGGACTCTCTGCACTTCCTGGACTCGATTGACTATTTCTTTTCCCATATTAGGGAAGTTTTCCACTATAATCACTTCAGATATTTTCTCAGGCCCTTTCTTTTTCTCATCTTCTTCTGGGATGCCTATAATTCGAATGTTGCTCTGTTTAATGTTGTTCCAGAGGTCTCTGAGACTGTCCTCAATTCTTTTCATTCTTTTTTTTTTTATTCTGCTCTGCAGAAGTTATTTCCCTTATTCTGTCTTCCAGTTCACTTATCTGTTCTTCTGCCTCAGTTATTCTGCTATTGATTCCTTCTAGAGTATTTTTAATTTCATTTATTGTGTTGTTCATCATTGTTTGCTTGCTCTTTAGTTCTTTTAGGTTGTTGTTTAACGTTTCTTGTATTTTTTCCATTCTATTTCCGAGATTTTGGATCATCTTTACTATCATTACTCTGAATTCTTTTTCAGGTAGACTGCCTATTTCCTCTTCATTTGTTGGTCTGGTGGGTTTTTACCTTGCTCCTTCATTTGCTGCATATTTCTCTGTCTTCTCATTTTGTTTAACTTACTGTGTTTGGGGTCTCCTTTTTGCAGGCTGCATGTTCATAGTTCCCATTGTTTTTGGTGTCTGCCCCCAGTGGATGAGGGTGGTTCAGGCTTGTGTAGGCTTCCTGGAGCCTGTGTTCGGGTGTGTGGGGCTGGATCTGTTTTCCTCTGGTGGGCAGGGCTGCATCCAGTATTGTGTTTTGGGGTGTCTGTGGCCTTATTATGACTTTAGGCAGCCTCTCTGCTAATGGGTGTGGTTGTGTTCCTGTCTTGCTAGTTGTTTGACATGGGGAGTCCAGCACAGGAGCTTGCTGGCTGTTGGGTGGAGTTGGGTCTTAGTGTTGAGACAGAGATCTCTGGGAGAGCTCTCTCCAATTACTATTACATGGGCCCAGGAGGTCTCTGGTGGTCCACTGTCCTGGACTCAGCTCTCCCACCTTGGAGGCTCAGGCCCGACAGCTGGCTGGAGCACCGTGTCCCTGCCGGTCACACAGCATGGAAGAAAAGGGAGAAGAAAAAGAAAAAAAAAAAAAAGAACAACAGACAGAACTGCAAGGCAAATGGTAAAAGCAAAACTAAACAGAGAAAATCACACAAAGAAACACACACATTCACAAAAAAGAGAAAAAATAAATAAAAGGAAGAGAGCAACCAAGCCAATAAAGAAACCCACAAATGAAAACAAACATTAAAAGCTAAAGTAAGATAAATATAAAACCAAAAACAAATCAAAAGCAAACCTCAAGTCCACAGTTGCCCCCAAAGTCCACAGCCTCAATTTTGGGAACACTCATTGTGTATTCAGGTATTCCACAGAGGTAGGGTTTACCAAGCTGATGGCAGGGATTTAATCTGCTGCTCCTCAGGCTGCATGGAGAGATTTCCCTTTCTCTTCTTTGTTCCCACACCTCCTGGGGTTCAGCTTTGGTTTTGGCCCTGCCTCTGTGTGTAGGCCACCCTCAGGCATTTGTTCCCTGCCCAGGAAAGAGGAGGTTAAAGCAGCAGCTGATTAGGGCTCTCTTAGTCACTCAGACTGGGGGAGAGGGAGGGGTACAGTAGTCATAATTGGGATGTGGGGAGTCCCTGCAGTGGCAGAGGCCGGCGTGAAGTTGCAACAGTCTGAGGCACGCTGTGTTTTCTCCCAGGGAAGTTGGCCCTGGATCACAGGACCCTGGCAGTGACGTGCTGCTCAGGCTCCCGGGAGGGTGTGGGTAGTGACCTGTTCTTGTACAGAAGACCCTTGGTGGCAGTGGCGGCAGCAGTAGCGGTCTGTGCCCACCTCTGGGGTCGAGATGATAGCCGTGGCTCGTGCCCACCTGTGGAGCTTGCTAAGGCAGTGCTCCGCCGTTTATGGGCACGCAGAGCAAGGAGCGCCTCTCCTTGCGCACCCCAAAACAATGGTCTCTTGCCTCTCTGGCAGGTCCAGACTTTTTCCCAGACTCCCTCCCGGCTAGCTGTGGTGCACTAGCCCCCTTCAGGCTGTCTTCACGCAGCCAACCCCAGTCTTCTCACTGGGGTCTGACCTCTGAAGCCTGAGCCTCAGCTCCCAGCCCCCGCCCGCCCTGGTGGGTGAGCAGACAAGCATCTCGGGCTGGTGAGTGCTGGTCGGCACTGATCCTCTGTGCGGAAATCTCTCCACTTTGCCCTCTGCACCTCTGTTGCTGTGCTCTCCTCTGTGGCTCCGAAGCTGCCCCCCTGCCGTCCTCACCAGTGAGGGGGCTTCCTAGTGTTTGGAAACTTTTCCTCCTTCACAGCTCCCTCCCAGAGGTGCAGGTCCCGTCCCTATTCTTTTGTCTCTGTTTTTTCTTTTTCTTTTGCCCTAACCAGGTATGTGGGGAGTTTCTTGCCTTTTGAGAAGTCTGAGGTCTTCTGCCAGCTTTCAGTAGGTGTTCTGTAGGAGCTGTTCCACATGTAGATGTATTTCTGATATATTTGTGGGGAGGAAGGTGATCTCCATGTCTTACTCCTCCTCCATCTTGAAGGTCCTCCTTAGACAGTACGTCTTTAACCAAATCATTTTAGTTAGTGATTACCTGAAATAACTCCCATATTTAAGGTGCTTTGATTTTTTTCAAGTAACTTTTTATTTTTTTTAAAGCTGCTAAGTTAGAGTCCTCTTTCTTCCCCTATTGCTTCTTAGGACAAATATTAAAATGGGGTGCTCAGCACGCCTGGTGTTCTGCTAGGCTTTGGGGACACAGGGATAAAAACAGCAGAGTCTTAACGTGGAGGGGTCATCAGAGTGGAAAACATTCATTCCTCTCAATAGAGAATCACAGTAAAATGAGAGAGGTAGAGTCACGGAAGTAAGGTGCAACCACACATGGAAGGCTTTCTTGGGCCCTTTCCCAAAGGAGTGAGGTCTTCAGGGCAGCTCAATCTTCTCTCCTCTTCTCCGTATCCAACTATTCTCTGTTCCATTCCCCCGAGTCTCTCGGGAGAGAACACCTGGAGAGAGAGTGACTGCAAGGCAGGTTGATAGTTCCTTATCAAACACATTATAACAAGGCATATTTGTGCCAAGAAATTTAAAATTAAAATGCAAGCAAACTGGTCAATGTCTCTTCTGAACTATTGGCCTATCCTTGTTGTGGGAGAGGTAAACTTAGTTTCCCGAGAAAAATCTTCGAAGATCAATTACCTTAGTAGTTTTTAGAAAATATAATTTGCTTAATTAATTTTAAGACTGTTGCCAAAACTCAGCCTCTGTTCACTGGTGCTGAATAGAAATGCGGAGACAGAGTTTTAGGTGAAGTAGAAAAGAATATAGCTTTATTGCTTTGCCAGGCAAAAGGGGCCACAGAGGGCTAAAGCCCTCAAGACTGTGTGCCCCACCCTTGAGGGGGTAGCGAGGAGTCTTACAGGGTCCAGGGAGCAGGGCGTGATCAGCTCGTGCACAGTCTCAGATTGGTCGGTATCAAGGTGAAGTTTCAAGCATCATCAACCTCCTGGTTTCAGCCAGTCTAGGATCTACGTTCTTGTGGTCAGCAGTTTTCTTCTGGTGGGCTCTGCTTCCTGTAAAAACAACTTAGGAATGTGTGTCAGGCCTTTATCTATAGCTTTCAGGGAACTGGGAATTCGGTGATTAGGGTATGCGGCAGATTTATAGTATAAATTGTTACCAGTTCCCCAGCCCAACAGCTATTCTTTGTTTCTCCATCTTCACATTTCCTAATCTTTAACTCTTGAGTCAGCCTTTCACTTCAAAAGACAAAGACACAGGGGCTTGTACACGGTTTCAGGACTAGCTTTGTGTATCATGCTGCTTATCTTTATGAAATACACCTATTGATACATGGTATTTGTTAGTAATTTGTTAAAAGCCTCACTAGGAAAGAGGAGGCAACTCAGAAAAATCAATATTGAATAGAATAATCTTCAAAATTATTTTAATTTTAACCTTTTAACTGTAGAAAATTTGCCAAAGCAGTTAGGTGGCCAAGCCACCAAAGAGAATTGAATGTGAAGTACTAAAGGTAAGAGGTCTGTATTTGGAGAGTCATAGCATCAGTAAAGATTTTTTGACAGTATAACTATTTATGGGAAATATACAGTACATTGATTTTTGATAAGTTCTGTTAAAGTCATATTATAATCATAATCACAAGTATCACATAGTGGGGTGGTAGAATGAAAGTTGTGGCTCCAAATGACCAATAACCAATAGAATATCAAATGTTCAAACATAAAACCTCTTATTTTCAAAATGTGTATTAAACTTTTTATTTCCCGGGCAGGTAATAGCCTCATTTGTATGAGTATATTTGAATATTGAACCAATTCTGGTTTGTAAGCAATGTGACATTTTATACTAAATACAATATAATTTCAAGTGCTAAATATGTTCCATATATGTTACTACTACCTTTTGAAAAATCACTGAAAGAGTAACACCTCAGAGGAGAAGAATATCTATTTCAAACAGTATATGAAAATAACCAGGAACTTACAATAGGAAAATGGTTCAAGAAGCAATGGTATTGCAATATATTCAAAGAGTAAAATAGTATCTAGCCATTAAAAATGTTACTTTCAACAGTTTGAACTTGTGAAAGCACTGGCAGTAAAAGGTGAATTTAAAAGGCAGGAAACAAAGTTGAATACATATCGGTGTGATCTGAACTTTGTAAACAATGAAACAGAAAAGTAAACACAGAAAATGGCTGGAAGAGTACAGAGAACAAACCATTAACAAACGTTATTTCTCAGTGGGATTTTGAGTAATTGTTTTCTTTTTTGTACCTTTTTACGTTTTCCAAGTCTCTGTAATGAGCACATATTATTCCTTTCCTCCCTTTCTCTTTCTTCCCCCTCTTCCCCTTCCTCTCTCTCCTCTCCTCCTCCTTCTCCTTCCTGCTTTCTCTCTTTCCTTCACTTCTTCCCTCTTTTTATTAATTACCTACTAAGCGCGAAGCACTATGCCAGATTGAGAGAATAGCCAGATATAAATAACAGAGTCCCTGATAATGTATCCACACAAACCTTAAAACTTTCAAACTGTAGCTATAGACAGATTAAAAGAACTCCTTGCCCAGTGTGGGGATATAAAGAATGGGGGCAGAGAGTGTTATTCCGAAACATATAATAATAATTTTAGAAAACTCTTTAGATTTTCAAGTGAAATGTAGCCAGTGGTTATCCTGTTGTAAATTGCGGACACCTTAGGACCTATACAGACTACAGATTCTTCAATACAGAAATGCACTGATTAGAGAGACCCTGGCACCTCTTCCTGAAACCGGTGTTGGGAAGCACGATTCATTTTGTGTTCTCCCCAGAGGATCCTGGAGAAAGTCCGCTGCACTGAAGTCTCAGCAGGGGTGAGCAACCCCCATTAGGAACACTCAGCTTTGGTGCTCTCGCCACGTCACACCCAGCTTGACTGACTACCGTGTGACCCAACTGCAGGGACTCAAAGGGGACAGCAGGGTATCAGGATCCTGCTCGGTTCTCCTGACCCTTTGCATCCTGGTGACCTCTGATGATTGAAAGCACCGTCTGTGGCCTGTTCTCCTCCTGGACTCCACTCATAATGTCTGAGGTACAAATTCTCCAACACTCACCAAGGCAGCCCTCAGCAAGGACGCTGAAGGCCCAGTGGCTGGCAAGACAAAAGCCATATATACCTGGTATCTGAACAGCTGAAATAAAAGCCCTTCTGTTTCTCAGATCTTACCATACAGCTTTCTTCTCCTTTCATACTGTTATTTTTTTTCTTCTTTTTTCTTTTTTTGGGGGGTGGGGAGGAAGAGGGGGGTTCTTAGAGGCTGTTTTCAAAGACCACCTGAATTGTAGCTCAGGAGAAAAAACAAATTGAAAAGACAAGTAAGCATCCAGAAATCTGGAAAGAAGAAAGATAATCTCATGACTAAACTCTGACCTCAGCTGACTCAAATAAATTAGAACCACCTACACAGGACAAAGTGAATTTCTAATCAACAGGTAGTAATAGCAAAACCCCCTCAATAGCCAAGAAGCATTAGAGTGGATTATCCATGAAGAGAGGATTAGAAAAAGAGAGACCTGGAATCCAGCAAAGGAAACCCCAGCGGGCCAGCTGGCTAATGTTTGGGATAATAATTCCAAACGTATTAAAATAAATTGTAAGAAAGAAAAGGCTGAAGGCAATAAAAGCAAGCTTCACACGATACCGTATATTGTGGATAAATCGTGCACATTTGCAGTAATCACGTCCCCAGGAGCAAGTGGTGAAGGCACCACCAGCAGAGACTGGTAGAATTTAAAGACACAAAGTCCTCTGTATGCGAACAAGAGTTACTAGAAGTGGGGGAAGTTATCGTGGAGTCTGCCTGATAGACACCATCCTGGTCTGTTTTTTTTCTGTGGCCTGAGTACTGCTTCACAAACACGGTTGAAATGGTAAGGAAATAGCAGGGTCGACAGCCTCACTCCCTCACAGTCTTAAATGCAATCTTGCTGAAGATCTTAAGCAGGGAGAGAAGTGCCTTTTCTTTTTTTCTCATTTAAGAGAAAACACCAGCAACACAAATGTAGAGCATTGAGAACCCCTTTGGCCTCTCAGCTCTTGTCCGTCACGGGAAGGACTAGAATTCAGAAGCTGACAGAGTAGAATGGTCCATTTTTCTTTTACCATATCCAGAGCCCGCCATCATTTTAAAATCTTGAATATCTGCCATTTTCTCTTTAAGTTATTGCTGTTGTTTTGCCTATTTAAGGTGGCCTTGTTACTTCTAGGACAGCTGCAAATGGTATTTAAATGCTCCTCATAAGTTTTTCTATTTTTAGTCTGCATCAGTGAGATATAACAACTGGCCTGAACTGGGTGTGGGTGGGGAATCACTGGGCCAAAGTTTCCTGTAAGTATGGACTCCTTCTTAAATGTTTTCTTCTTGAAGCTGGAAATTCCTTTATCCTTAATTCTTGAGCAATTGATGGTGCTTTTCCTGAGGAGTTTCCTTCCTGAGTTGTTTCAAGAGTGTGTGATGAGTCCTTGATTCAAGTTAATACCATCCATCCATCCATCCATTCAATTGTTGAGTACCAAACCTGTAGTAGGCACTCTTCAAAATGAAGTGAGTTCAAGATGAATAGAATATGATTCTTGCCCTCCAGTCTGCATGGTTCATCAGGGAAGCAGACCTGCAGCAAGGAATTAGAGCAGTGGTATCAGGAAAGGAATAAAGGCTTTCAGAGGGTTCAGTGGAAAGTCCAAAGAGAAAGCTCCTGATTCTTTTAATGAGGACTCAAAGGAATCTCTGGAGAGGATCTGAATGGGAATTAACCTTGAGGAGAGAGTGACAAGCCAGAGGTCAAGGACATATGCAGAAGGACATGCCAGGGAAAGAGCGAGAGGCAAATACTTGCGTAGTAGCTGGGAGGTCAGAAAGAGCCTGACTTGTGTAGGGGGAGCTGCAAGAGCCTTGTTGTGGACGGATTGCAAGTGGTGGTGATGTTTTGAGATGGGGGGAGGGGAGGGGGGGAAGGGGAGGTTGAAGGAGATGACAGAAGGAAGGGAGTCAGGGGCCAGACCTTGCCCACAATTATGCCCCAGAAGAGAATGTGGCCAGAGCAGTTGGCTGGTTATTGAATGCTGCACTTATCATGCTTTGCTCATAGTCTACCTTCCAGCTAATCACATCTTGCTAAATATTCCAGCATCCTCCTTTTTGGATAGCTGTTCATCTGGTTGGTCTTGATTCATGCTGACGTAAGAGGACATCATGAGGGCCTTAAGTAACTTACCTCCTTTTTGCAGATTTCTCAAGGAATCAGACCAAGGTTAGACCAGTCTGTTTTCCCATAACCTTGTGTTGCCTTGTACAACCTTCCAAATGAAAAGCTGCAAATCCATCAAACAGAACTTAGAATAGAAAACTGGGGATCTGGATCCACCAAGTCAATTCAAACCTGAAGGATCCTTCCCCAAGTTTACCAGCCTATTGTGCTGCATGGGAAACGATGCAAGAACTGTGTACCTTTGTAAGCGTTAGGAAAAGGCAGTGCACTGGGTTCAGCCTATTAACATAATAGTTATGAGTAAGAACTTTTCTTTTTGAATGAGAGTTGTTTATTTATGGAATAACGCTTGTTGAAACAAGTGAAACAGCAATCTACAGATGTGTATGAAGGCAAAGTTATAATTCAGATTCATCTACACCAAACACAATAAAACAATGTAAGCATGGAGGTAGTCCAATGGAATGGTTAATGGCCTGGGCATATTGGTCAGACTGACCAGGTTTAAATTCTGGGCACACCACTTACCAGCTGGGTGACATTAGACAACTTACTCAGTTTCTCAAAGCATCAATTTTCTCACCTGCAAAATGGGAATAATAGTACTACCCCTAGAGAATTGTAGTGAGGATTAAATGAGATAACGGGTCTTAGGTGCATGCCTCATGATGATCAGGTCATGATCATGTGCTAGCTGGTGCTATTTTCAACCTGATGGGATAGGGAATGTATTAGCTCATCTATCCATTCCTCCAGAAAAATTGTTGATGTTCCCCACCCACCGTTTACCCCACAAGGCTGGGCTGGTGCCCCTTCTAAGAAATATATCCCCCTAGCATCTTAGTCTACAGTACTTGGGAACCCTTTCCATTCTGCACTACAATTTCCCATTAGTGGTCTGACTCTCCCTTCTCCCAAGCCTGTGAGCAACTTGAACTCAGGGACTGTGTCTTGTTCACCATGGACTCTCTAGGCGCTGGCACAAGGTCTGGCACTGGGTCCGCTCAAACACAAACACTCAGAGAATGACATAGCTTAAAATGAGCTATAGTTTAAAAAGAAATTTGTGGTACATCACAATCAGAAGTGCGTCTTTTGAACTCTGAGCCAAACCGTTGTTCTTGTATGAGATAAACAATGCAACAAGGTTAACTTCAGTTTGCTTTGCTGTCATCTAGCTTGTGGCTGGAACGTCTGCAGGCCTTAGCAGTGGGGGAGCCTGGAGTTTCAGCCAGGCTTTGTCACTTGGTGGCTGTATGGGCTTAAGAAAGTTACTTAATTTTTCTGAGTCTCTGGTTTGCCATCTCTAAAACAGGGATAAAAGAGCAAATAAGAGAAAATCTGTAATGTGTCTGGCATACGGTAGGAACCCATCAAATGGAAATTGCTGACTTGATGAATGTCATTTAAATTGTGTTAATGCCTTTGCTGATGTTTTTGAGTACTTGAAATAACTATTAGTATATGATTTTATTGACCATGTAGATAATGATAGCTAATATTTATTGAGGGATTTTTTTTTTATCTGCCAGGCACTGTTCTAAATACTATATTAGTTTATTTAATCATCATAACAATTCTATGAGATTATGTACCATTATTGTCATCATCCCTTCTTACTGGTAAGAGCACTGAGTACAGAGGGATCAACTTGCCTAATGCACCGTTAAGGAAAGCACAGACTTTCAAAAGACTCAAACCCAGGCATGCAGGTCCACACCCTTGACTATTACCCTGGTCGAGGACAGGCCAAGAATATAACTTAAGAAAAATGCGGGCTCCCCTGGTGGCGCAGTGGTTGAGAATCTGCCTGCCAGTGCAGGGGACGCGGGTTCGAGCCCTGGTCTGGGAAGATCCCACATGCCGCGGAGCAACTAGGCCCGTGAGCCACAACTACTGAGCCTGCGCGTCTGGAGCCTGTGCTCCGCAACAAGAGAGGCCGTGACGGTGAGAGGCCCGCGCATCGCGATGAAGAGTGGCCCCCGCTCGCCACAACTAGAGAAAGCCCTCGCACAGAAACGAAGACCCAACACAGCCATAAATAAATAAATAAATTAATTAATTTTAAAAAAGAAAGAAAAATGTACTGTGGAAGGAAGATGGAGGGGTGGCCTCTGCTCCGTTTCTTGTGAGACAAAGTCCCTCGTGCTCCAAGACTTCATTTGCCTTCTGTAATATATGACGAATCATGTTTGTCTTCACAGAACTCTAACGACTGAAAAAAACGTGACGCTTGCGGGGCAAAATGAGGACTCTAGCTGGGAGACAGCCTCGCAGGGAGCTCCGAGGAGGTAGGTAGTGGAGGAGGGCAGTCTATGTGTGATTCTGGTGAAGGAGCTATGTGTAGTCAAGCACACATTTTGGCAGAAGGTTGCTGCTGGTCACGAGGAGCAGTTGTTTCTGTTAATGATTG
The DNA here is from genome assembly GCF_009873245.2 of Balaenoptera musculus. Lineage (NCBI taxonomy): Eukaryota > Metazoa > Chordata > Mammalia > Artiodactyla > Balaenopteridae > Balaenoptera > Balaenoptera musculus. Next base: position 75,779,851 of record NC_045793.1, on the reverse strand, counting down.
TAGTGCTTTTCTAGGTACGAGAAGATGCAAGAAATTGGGTTCACAAAATTTTCTCCTGAAAATGTCTAACTATCTGAAGGCCTGTTCTGTCAGTTCTTCCCAGAGCACAGAGTGCCTCATTCCTGATCTCACACCCTGAACTCTTTCCAGAGTGTGTTGAAGGTCAGTGACTGCAGCAGCTGATGACTTCATTCTAGTAGAAACAGATGGCAAGTGCCAATTTTTAGTTGGCAACTCCAAAATCAAGTACAGACACGCTACTTTTTATTTCCACAATGGTCTCCTGGAAACCACTTTGTGAAGTAAATCATTGCTAAGTGTTGCATATTCTCCCAAAGGAATGGTATTGTAGTTGGGGGTTGTATTCCTGAACAGGGCCTCAGAATCAAGTAAATCATTAATACGAGCCAAAATGTGTCAAAGAAGTAGATATAGAACAACCATACACCTATAGCAGCCTTTAAAAAATGAAATTATCTTCAAAGTTCTACAAAATAGGCACATATACTCCATACCCAGATCAAGCAAACACGTAGAGGAAAGGGCACCGCTAACCAATTGAACCCATAGGCACTGAGGATCTTTGCTTTAATAACACCTAACTGGTAATAATACTGCTCTTTTTAGAACTTTGAATAATTTTGGAGGAAATCATTCAATGGTTTGTGGCTTATAAATTTCTTTATGAAAAGCAGAGCCACTCAAGATAATTCCAGAGACCTCCATGTTCCTCTTAAAAACTGGAATTAGTCTTTTACAATGTACTCCTTCCCTACAGTTGCTAAATACTTGAGGAACCCCTGAGGACTCATGGTTCAGAAACTTTTTGAAACTGGTCTTTTCATTTATTTTCTGTTTTGTGATTCAGCCTCCCCACTTCCCCTCTTCCATGTGAAGGAGTCTGAAACAGGGGGGACCTAGAAAGGGGAGAAGTATTTACTTTCTTGCCATCTTATTAATAGAAGATGTTTTAGGGCTGATTAAACAGATAAACACCTATGGGAGAATCAAGTCCTCACTTAAAGATGTTCTGAGACCCTGTTGTCCAAATGAACTGAAATGTAATAGTGATGTGCATTGACCTTAAACCATAAGAATTAACATTTTTGGGACAATGGTGAATATAAATAATAATTATAATGTTATTACTATTGCTAATGGAAGGAAGAGTTTATAGGACAACATACAGTATGATACTACAATTGTAAATAATAAACGCCTAAAGAAATCTAAAGGGTAAGCTATTAGTTACCAGAAGAATTATGGTGGCTATGTAGCCCTTCGGCCTCTCTAAATGTTCTTATCTTTCTACAAATAACAATTTCTTGGCAATAATTTATTTTCAATTTCAAAAGAAAAAGAAACTCAGACTCCCAGATGCGCGTCTGTTTCTATTTGTTCCAATATGAAATCCTTGAGTAACATTTGTAGGCTGTTGTGTGGTTTTAGTGCACACCCAGGATTTGATTAGGGCTTTGCCCCCTACTGACGTATTTGTTAATAAGATGGAGCCGTGGGTAACAGTAATGGAGAATGGAGATCTTAACTTTTTAAGCTTGTTTTAAAAGTGAAGCAGAAAACAGACTGATAATTTCTATAGTGTCCTGTAATTCTGAGTCATTCCAGTAGATGGCACTGTTGTATAAAAACAGCCCATCAATTAGGGCTAAGGGACCGAAGAAAGATTTTTTGCTGTCTTTCTAGGAGAACCCTCCCTCCCCCAATAGACAAATAGGAAAAAGATGAATAATGAAGAGAGTATTTTCTTCTATGGTACAATATGAATGGTGTTCTTGGGAAAGTCGTTTTATTTATTTGACTATGTATGTATTTGGTAATTCCGGGGGCCATGCGCTTTTATCTATGTTATTAACGAAGCTGGCAAGTTTACCCCTCCTCCCTCCCTCCCTCCCTCTCTCTTTCCCTCTTTTTCTCTCTTCGTGCCCTACCTCCCAAGTTTAACAAAGTTTTGGTTTAAAAAAAGAGGGGTGAGAAACCTGAGCTGTATTTTCATTATTTCTCTCCCCATTATTATGACTGAGATAAAAATGTGGAGTGAGGAATTGACTTCTTTTTGGGTTGCTGCTGTTAACGTTTTCTTCAGCTTGTTTGTGTCTAGAATAGTGGGGTGGAAAGATCTTATGCTTTGTACCCTTTTTTCGCCTTGCTTGATCCCTCTGAGCCCCTTGGTCCTTGTCTGGAAGAAATGGAGTCAGTAACAAGTTCCAACTGTGTGCCTCTAAGGGATTAGAGGTCTTCTTATATACAGCCTGGTGATGTACCCTGTTCAGGGCAGATTCTCAATACCTGGTGGCTGTTGATATGAAAATGGATATTGCCGTAGGATGTGAGTAACTGATTGAATTGTTCAGTGATTAATTTCTGGTCTTATTCAATCTTCCAACCTTGACTTGAGCTGAGGTAAGAAAATGGCCAGCCTTTAGGAGGGATCTGGTTCATTTCTTAAAGAAACACTGACCCCAGCAACTACTTCAAAGTAATGTATGTACACTGGAGTGCTTCCTTCATCAGAAACAAAATACTTTTTAGTAAATCAAGATGATCATTATTGCTCAAGCACATGTTGATGGAAGAAGGGTGATGTTTGTTTAGCGTGGTGATTGGTGATTCATGATTTCACATCCAAAATAGAGCTTAGAAAACAGAAGGTGCAAACCACTCGTTTTTTTGATAAGGAACCTCAGGTCCAGCAAGGTTTTAAAAAACAAAACCCCTTTCTTCTTTTGAAATAGTTTTACACTTGTAGAAAAGTTGCAGAATTGTACACAGAATTCCTGTATATCCTTCACTCAGTCTCCTGAATTGAACCTCTTCCACAACCACAGTAGGTTATGTAAGGAAATTAAATATTAGCACTATACTGTAAACTAAAGCTACTCACCTTATTTGAATTTTCACTAACATACTCTTCTGTTCCAGGACCCAGTCTAAGATCCCACGTTGGATTTAGTTGTTGTTTCTCTTTAATCTCCTCCAGTCTGTGACAGTTTCTCAGTCTTTCCCTTGACTTTTGTGGCCTTGTCACTTTTGGAGAGTACTAACTATTTTGCACAATGTGCCTCATTCTACAAATCTGGGTTTATTTGATGTCTTCCCATGCTTAGATGAGGTTAGGCATTTTTAGCAGGAGTACTATGAAAGTGATATTGGGCCCTTTCTGCATAGCATCAGGGAGTACATGAGGTCCATGTCTTATTACTAGAGATGTTAACCTTAATTGCTGGTTAAGGTGGTATCTCCTAGCTTCTCCACAGTAAAATTACTGTTTTCCCATTTATCATCAATAAATATATTTGGGGAGAAATTTTAAGACTATGTAAATATCCTGTTTCTTCTTAAACTTTCACCTACTAATTTTAGCATCCCTTAATACCCACAACAATTATTGTTTCTGTGGAATTTTTTCCTTATTCCCCCATTCCTTTTACACTTATTAATTGAATTTCTGCTGTAAGGAAGGGTTGTCTCTTCTACCCTGTTTATTTACTAAATTTTTTATATCAGTGTAGACTCACTGATATTTATTTTATTCTATAGGTTATAGTCCAATGCTATCTTTGTTTCTTTTCTTGCTCAAAATTATTCCAGCTTTGGCCACTGGGATCTCTTTCAGTTGGGTTCAATGTTCTGTTGACATGGCCCCATCCTTTCATGAGCATTTCTGTGTATTCTGGCATACCAAGATGTTCCAGGCTCATCTTGTATTTTGCCTACTCTGGTCCTGGAATCAACCACTTCTCCAAGGAGCCTGGTTCTTTTATTTGAGAATGGTATTTAGGAAACAGAATCTGAGCACTAGATGTGCTCATGGCTACTAGGGTATCATTGTTTCTAGGCTGTCCCAGCAGACAAGGAACTTTGTGTATGTATACTAATCCATACATATATCTATATTTTTGTATTTATCTATCTATCTATACACACACACACACACACACACACACACAAATGAGTTTATAGTGATACTTTTGACCCTAATCCAATACCATAGGGGTCATTCTTTTGTAATTGTCTTTCCCCTTTCTTTATTTGTACCATCTTTCTGACAGTGAGAAACCTGGCTCATTTTATCTGTATGTTCAATTCTAACGTACACATAAAATAGTTTCAGAATAGCTAACCCGCATCCCTGTTAGAAACAAATTTACTAGCAAGGGCATCTGTATACAGTATCTTTAGCTTTTAGCCTTACAGTATGAGGTCAAAATCATGTCTTCCAAATTTACTTAGGTTAGTTCCTTTTTTCCTCACCCCTTCAATATACTTATATTATTCATTTGTTATACATTTAGGTTCATATTACTGTTTGTATTCCATTTCAGGTTCCCTCCATGTTCTGATTGATTTTTTATATATATTTTTTTATTGGAGTATAATTGCTTTACAATGTTGTGTTAGTTTCTGCTGTACAGTGAAGTGAATCAGCTATATGTATACATATATCCCGTCCCGTCCCAATCTTCCAATTCATCCCACCCTCCCCTTCCTGCCCTGTGTCCACATGTCCGTTCTCTACGTCTTTGTTTCTATTCCTGCCCTGCAGATAGGTTCATCTGTACCATTTTCTAGATTCCACATATATGCATTTTTCAGTTCGTGAAATATTACTTTGGTTCTGAGTCAGAGCTGTAAAAAACATATACTCAGAGAAAAGTTGCTCTCTCCCCATTCCTGCTACCTCATTCCCATTCTCCCATTTTTTTCCAGTCCATCCCCACCCATGTTCTGTAGTAACCTACAGGGTTTAATTTCTGGTTTTATCAGTCCTCTGTTTCTCTTTCACAAGTAAGCAGATATACATATATTTTCTTATATCCTTCTTTCTCATGTGAAAAGTAGCATACTATAAATAGGCTTTTGAACTTAGTTTTTTATACTTAATATATCCTGGAAATTATACCATATCAACTCACTGAGATCTTCCTCTTTTTTACAGTTGTATATTATTCCATTGGGTAGATGAACTATGTTTATTCAACCCACTCTCCTACATGTGAGCATTGAAGTTGTTTCTTATATTGTCAGTTACAAACAGTATTGCAGCAAATAAGCTGTGCCTATATATTTTTTGTTTTGTTGGATGTGTGTCTTCCAGGTAGATTCCTAAAAGCAGAATTAGAATTTCTGGGTCAAAAGATAGCTGTGGAAAATAGTTTGGCAGTTCCTCGAAAAGCTGAACACACAATTCCTCTAGACCTAGCAGATCCACTCCAAAAGAGTTGCAAACAGGACCCAAACAGGTACTTGGACGCCTGTTTTCATAACAACATTATTCACAATAGTCAAAAGGTGAAAGCAAACCAAGTATCCATCAACAGATGAATGGACAAACAAAATGTGGTATGCACATACAATGGAATAATATTCAGCCATAAAAAAGAATGAGGCAGACTCTGGGAGGGCTCACGCAAGGAGTACTTCCCAAAACTTCTGCTGCCAGTGTCCTTGTCCTCACGGTGAGACAGAGCCACCCCCTGCCTCTGCAGGAGACCCACCAACACTAGCAGCTATTGTTTTAAAATATATAAATTTGTGGATAAAGTACCAGTACAGGAAAAGAATTCATAAGTAAAATCATGAGTGAAGAACTAAATTTCCCTGTGAACCAACTTATTTCAATCGTATTGAATTTTTAACATTTAAAAACTAATTTGAGACCGCGCCGTGCAGCTGACCTCACCGGCACCTCCCACCGGGAAGGCTCTGCAACATCCTTCTTCAACAAGCAGGGAACAAAAACCACATTCACAGAAAGATAGACAAGATGAAAAGGCAGAGGGCTATGTACCAGATGAAGGAACAAGGTAAAACCCCAGAAAAACAACTAAATGAAGTGGAGATAGGCAACCTTCCAGAAAAAGAATTCAGAATAATGATAGTGCAGATGATCCAGGACCTCAGAAAAAGAATGGAGGCAAAGATCGAGAAGATGCAAGAAATGTTTAACAAAGACCTAGAAGAATTAAAGAACAAACAAACAGAGATGAACAATACAATAACTGAAATGAAAACTACACTACAGGAAATCAATAGCAGAATAACTGAGGCAGAAGAACGGATAAGTGACCTGGAAGACAGAATGGTGGAATTCACTGGTGCAGAACAGAATAAAGAAAAAAGAATGAAAAGAAATGAAGACAGCCTAAGAGACTTCTGGGACAACATTAAACGCAACAGCATTCGCATTATTGGGGTCCCAGAAGGAGAAGAGAGAGAAAGGACCCGAGAAAATATTTGAAGAGATTATAGTTGAAAACTTCCCTAACATGGGAAAGGAAATAGCCACCCAAGTCCAGGAAGCGCAGAGAGTCCCAGGCAGGAGAAATCCAAGGGGAAACACACCAAGACACACAGTAATCAAATTGGCAAAAATTAAAGACAAAGAAAAATGATTGAAAGCAGCAAGGGAAAAACGACAAATAACATACAAGGGAACTCCCATAAGGTTAACAGCTGATTTCTCAGCAGAAACTCTACAAGCCAGAAGAGAGTGGCATGATATACTTAAAGTGATGAAAGGGAAGAACCTACAACCAAGATTACTCTACCCGGCCAGGATCTCATTCAGATTCGATGGAGAAATCAAAAGCTTTACAGGCAAGCAAAAGCTAAGATAATTCATCACCACCACACCAGCTTTACAACAAATGCTAAAGGAACTTCTCTAAGTGGGAAACACAAGAGAAGAAAAAGACCTACAAAGACAAACCCAAAACAATTAAGAAAATGGTAATAGGATCATACATATCGATAATTACCTTAAATGTGAATGGATTAAATGCTCCAACCAAAAGACACAGGCTTGCTGAATGGATACAAAAACAAGACCCATATACATGCTGTCTACAGGAGACCCACTTCAGACCTAGGGACACATACAGACTGAAAGTGAGGAGACAGAAAAAGATATTCCATGCAAATGGAAGTCAAAAGAAAGCTGGAGTAGCAATTCTCATATCAGACAAAATAGACTTTAAAATAAAGACTATTACAAGAGGCAAAGAAGGACACTACATAATGATCAAGGGATCAATCCAAGAAGAAGATATAACAATTATAAATATGTATGCACCCAACATAGGAGTGCCTCAATACATAAGGCAACTGCTAACAACTATAAAAGAGGAAATTGAGAGTAACACAATAATAGTGGGGGACTTTAACACCTCACTTACACCAATGGACAGATCATCCAAAATGAAAATAAATAAGGAAACACAAGCTTTAAATGACACAATAGACCAGATAGATTTAATTGATATTTATAGGACATTCCATCCCAAAACAGAAGATTACACTTTCTTCTCAAGTGCTCACAGAACATTCTCCAGGATAGATCACATCTTGGGTCACAAATCGAGCCTCAGTAAATTTAAGAAAACTGAAATCATATCAAGCATCTTTTCTGACCACAATGTTATGAGATGAGAATTAATTACAGGGAAAAAACTGTAAAAAACACAAACATATGGAGGCTAAACAATACGTTACTAAATAACCAAGAGATCGTAAGAAATCAAAGAGGAAATCAAAAAATACCAAGAGATAAATGACAATGAAAACACAATGATCCAATGCCTATGGGATGCAGATAAAGCAGTTCTAAGAGGGAAGTTTATAGCTATACAAGCCTACCTAAAGAAACAAGAAAAATCTCAAATAAACAATCTAACCTTACACCTAAAGGAGCTAGAGAAAGAAGAACAAACAAAACCAAGTTAGCAGAAGGAAAGAAATCATAAAGATCAGAGCAGAAATAAATGAAATAGAAACAAAAAAAACAATAGCAAAGATCAATAAAACTAAAGCTGGTTCTTTGAGAAGATAAAATTGATAAACCATTAGCCAGACTCATCAAGAAAAAGAGGGAGAGGACTCAAATCAATAAAATTAGAAATGAAAAAGGAGAAGTTACAACAGACATGGCAGAAATACAAAGCATCCTAAGAGACTACTACAAGCAACTCTATGCCAATAAAATGGACAACCTGGAAGAAATGGAGAAATTCTTAGAAAGGTATAACCTTCCAAGATGAACCAGGAAGAAATAGAAAATATGAACAGACCAATCGCAAGTAATGAAATTGAAACTGTGATTTAAAATCTTCCAACAAACAAAAGTCCAGGACCAGATGGCTTCACAGGTGAATTCTATCAAACGTTTAGAGGAGAGCTAACACCATCCTTCTCAAACTCTTCCAAAAAATTGGGGAGGAAGGAAAACTCCAAACTCATTCTGCGAGGCCACCATCACCCTGATACCAAAACCAGACAAAGATACTACAAAAAAAGAAAATTACAGACCAGTATCACTCATGAATATAGATGCAAAAATCCTCAACAAAATACTAGCAAACAGAATCCAACAACACATTAAAAGGATCATATACCATAATCAAGTGGGATTTATCCCAGGGGTGCAAGGATTCTTCAATATATGCATATCAGTGTGATAAAATATATTAACAAATTGAAGAATAAAAAACCATATGATCATCTCAATAGATGCAGAAAAAGCTTTTGACAAAATTCAGCACCCATTTATGATAAAAACTCTCCAGAAAGTGGGCATAGAGGGAACCTACCTCAACATAATAAAGGCCATATATGACAAACCAACAGCAAACATCATTCTCAATGGTGAAAAACTGAAAGCATTCCCTCTAAGATCAGGAACAAGACAAGGATGTCCACTCTCACCACTATTATTCAACATAGTTTTGGAAGTCCTAGCCACGGCAATCAGAGAAGAAAAAGAAGTAAAAGAATACAAACTGGAAAAGAAGAAGTAAAACTGTCACTGTTTGCAGATGACATGATCCTATACATAGAGAATCCTAAAGAGGCCACCAGAAAACTACTAGAGCTAATCAATGAATTTGGTAAAGTTGCAGGATACAAAATTAATGCACAGAAATCTCTTGCATTCCTATACACTACTGATGAAAACTCTGAAAGAGAAATTAAGGGAACACTCCCATTTACCATTGCAACAAAAAAATAAAATACCTAGGAATAAACCTACCTAGGGAGACAAAAGACTTGTATGCAGAAAACTATAAGACACTGATGAAAGAAATTAAAGATGACACCAACAGATGGAGAGATATACCATGTTCTTGGATTGGAAGAATCAATATTGTGAAAGTGACTGTACTACCCAAAGCAATCTACAGATTCAATGCAATCCATATCAAATTACCAATGGCATTTTTTATGGAACTAGAACAAAAAATCTTAAAATTTGTATGGAGACACAACAGACCCCAAATAGCCAAAGCAGTCTTGAGGGAAAAAAACAGCTAGAGGAATCAGACTCCCTGACTTCAGACTATACTACAAAGCTACAGTAATCAAGACAATATGGTACTGGCACAGAAACAGAAACATAGATCAATGGAACAAGATAGAAAGCCAGAGATAAACCAATGCACCTATGGTCAACTAATCTACAACAAAGGAGGCAAGGATATACAATGGAGAAAAGACAGTCTCTTCAATAAATGGTGCTGGGAAAACTGGACAGCTACATGTAAAAGAATGAAATTAGAACACTCCCTAACACCATATACAAAAATAAACTCAAAATGGATTAGAGACCTATATGTAAGACCCAACACTATAAAACTCTTAGAGGAAAACATAGGAAGAACACTCTTTGACATAAATCACAGCAAGATCTTTTTTGATCCACCTCTTAAAGTAATGGAAATAAAAACAAAAATAAACAAATGGGACCTAATGAAACTTAAAAGCTTTTGCACAGCAAAGGAAACCATAAACAAGACGAAAAGACAACCCTCAGAATGGTAGAAAATATTTGCAAACGAATCAACGGACAAAGGATTAATCTCCAAAATATATAAACAGCTCATGCAACTCAATATTAAAAAAACAAACAACCCAATCCAAAAATGGGCAGAAGACCTAAATAGACATTTCTCCAAAGAAGACATACAGATGGCCAAGAAGCACATGAAAAGCTGCTCAACATCACTAATTATTAGAGAAATGCAAATCAAAACTACAATGAGGTATTACCTCACTCCAGTTAGAATGGGCATCATCAGAAAATCTACAAACAACAAATGCTGGAGAGGGTGTGGAGAAAAGGGAACCCTCTTGCACTGTTGGTGGGAATGTAAATTGATATAGCCACTATGGAGAACAGTATGGAGATTCCTTAGGAAACTAAGAATAGAATTACCATAGGACCCAGCAATCCCACTACTGAGCATATACCCAGAGAAAACCATAATTCAAAAAGATACATGCACCCCAATGTTCATTGCAGCACTATCTACAATAGCCAGGACATGGAAGCAACCTAAATGCCCATTGACAGATGAATGGATAAAGAAGTTGTGGTACATATATACAATGGAATATTACTCAGCCATAGAAAGGAACGAAATTGGGTCATTTGTTGAGACGTGGATGGATCTAGAGACTGTCATACAGAGTGAAGGAAGTCAGAAAGAGAAAAACAAATATCGTATATTAATGCATGTATGTGGAACCTAGAAAAATGGTACAGATGAACTGGTTTGCAGGGCAGAAAGAGACACAGATGTAGAGAACAAACGTGTGGACACCAAAGGGGAAAAGCAGTGGGGAGGTGGGGATGGTGATGTGATGAATTGGACGATTGGGATTGACATGTATACACTGATGTGTATAAAATTGATGACTAATAAGAACCTGCTGTATAAAAAAATAAATAAAATAAAATTCAAAAATTCAAAAAAAATTAATTAATTTAAAAAAAAAGAATGAGATTCTGAAACATTATGTTTAATGAAATAAGCCGTACACAAAAGGGAAGAGATTATATGATTTCACTTAAATAAGGTACTTATAGTAGTCAAAATCATAGACAAGAAATAGAGTAAAAGTTATAAGGGGCCTGTGAGAAAGGGATTGGGGAGTTACTGTTTAAAGGGTACAGAGTTTCTATTTGGGATGACACAAAAGTTCTGAAAGTGGATAGTGGTGCTGGTTGCACAATGATAATGTACTTATGGCACTGAATTGTATACTTAAAAATGGTTAAAGTGATAAATTTTGTCATGTATATTGTATCACAACAAAAAACTTAAAAAATAAGTACACATAGTTTTGTAGGTATTGCCAAATTCCCCCCAGCAGGATTCGATCAGTTTTCAGTCCTATCAGTTAATATATGAGAGTGCCTGGTTCCCCACAGACTCACCAACAGGTGTTACCATACTGTTTAATTTTTGTGAATCTGATAGTTGAAAAATGGTATCTCAGTATTGTTATAATTTGCATTTCTCTAAATATGACTGAATTTGGATATATTTTCATGTAGTTGAGAGCTATTTTTATATCCTTTTTTGGGAATTGTCTCCATATCTTTTCCTCATTTTTCTAGTGGATTTTTGGTCCTTATCTCCTCAATTTTTAAGAGTTAAAAAAGTATAAATACATAAAGGCTATTAGTCCTTCACCTATAGTATATGTAACAAATATTTTCTTCCAGTGTGCCTGTGGTCTTGACTTTGATTATAATGGTTTTGCCATGCAGATTTTTTTGATGCAATAAAATTTATTGATTATTTTCCTATTTGCCTCTCTATTTTGGGTCATAGTTAAAAAGCTTTTCCCTACACTGACGTTAAAGAGGAATTCACCATGTGTACTTGTATTTGTATTGTTTCTTGTTTTACACTTAGATTCCATAAGTTTATGCTTATGTATTTTGTGAGATATGGATCTAATTTTATCTTTTTTTCCAAATATTTTCCCAGTTTTTACCCACTATTTATTAAAATGTCCATCACTTCAGTAATAATTTGAGGTGCCACCCTTATCTGATACTGAGATGCTAAATTTCCATATGTACTTAGGTCCTTTTTAAAATTTCATTCAAACAAATTGCAGTATGCTACTAATCAAAATGGAAGTAGTAGTTGTCAAATATATCGTTTTTTATATGTACACAGTAACTGAAATGCAGAATTTTTGTGATGAAGCTATTGATTTAAAGAAAAAAAAAAACAAAACGCAGCTTGGCAGTATTCACTCTCCTCCCTGCCTTCAATTAGCTTTTAGAAACTTTTAGCTGCTGAAGAACTACTTTGTAAATCAACCTAAATATTCAGTGATGGTATAGAACTTTTTCATAAATTAATCCTCTACATTTTCGTTGGATTATGGTGAAAATCTTTAAGGCACAATCTCTAATACACAAAAATAGAGCATCAGAAAAGTTCAGCTTTTGAAACATTTAGCGTATTGCAATTACTAAAAACAAAGCTTGAGAACATTTGGAGGTAGAAACGTGTTCCTACAAAAGCAAAGGGAGAACCTGAACTAATAAATTAATAAACACTCAAATGGTGTGCAAGATACAGTTTTTAAATTCTCCACTTGTTTTTTGGAATATCTCCACATGTAGAAAGAATATTTTGATGGTGATCCTAATTTTAATTGGATAAATTTATATTCTCTGCTAGAACAGAACATCAGTAGCCTCTTAATTTGTCTGAATAGTCAATAGAATTATAAATAGAGACAAGTTGTTTGATAAATGTTATCTTATAAAAATATTTAAGAAAGACGTTATGAACAGAGATGAAACAGGACCCATGAGGCTCTTTGGGCTGAGATGTTTTCACAATTTAATATAAAAAATTAGAATTGCAGGTAGCTTTCATTTATCAGCACTTGCTCTGACCTTACCAGGTATGTCAACACTTGGAGAGAAAATATTTTCTAAATGAAAATATTATGACTTACAGAGAATGGTCGGTTTCAAATACATCAACAATAAAATGTAAATGTGAAGAAGATCGATAGCAGTTTTATGAAAAAGTTAAAAGTAGAACCACATATACTCTTTGGAAAGATACTAATGACTGTCTAGAGACTGATACAGCTAAGAAATGGATTAAAAATAAAAGAATATGTACCCAGAATGATTTTTTTCCTTCCCCCCAGAATGATTTTTTAATGCTTATGTTATTTTTAATATCATTCTGGGTACAATCTGGAGGATTATTTTGGTAAACAGTATAAAAACATTTTTTGTTTCAGTATACACAGATATATGCTATTTTTATTTTTAGAAATAATTTTATATGTAAATAAAATTTGAATAGAAATATGTTTACCAATTTAATAAAAACAGTTTCTTGATCAGTAAGTAAATATTCTTTAAAATTATACATTTACTTTGTAATATCTTCTTTCATGCTCAAAAGTGTCCTGGGTGGTAAAATACATGGTTCTATACTTAAAGATCATCTCGCCTGTAAAAGACAAAATGTACCAGACAATGAAAAGATGCTTTTAGTCAGGCTGTTACAATAGGAAGAATGATAATTAAGAGGAACATCTCAAAGAGAAGGGAGGGGCCAGGATTTTATAATCTAACTAGGTAATACCATTCAGAGAAAGTATTATACGTTGACCCAATGAGAGGTAAAGACTTTTCTAAATTACGTAAAAACATACAGACAAGGCTTCTGGCTTCACTACTAAAATTTCAGCCATGGATAAAACGTAAACATAGAATTACAAAATTCACTGAACCATATCAAAGAGCTGTTCTCTTCCTAGTGGGTATGACTTCTTAAGTGATTTGAGCTCAAACCAGATAGATAGACAAACCAACAGGGGAGACTAACCAACAAGACTCTCTCTCATCTTTCACCCAACTCAACAGATGTAAGATCTCTATGAACCATCATTCCATTTACAGAGATCACCAAATGGTCAGACCATAAAACCCAGAGAAGCAGGCACTAGAAATGCAGCAAATACTCAAAGAGATTCCATATGAAATCTTTGCCATGCTACCAATGGGCGAGAGTTTGCATTACAAGACCAGGAGTTGGACTCACCACTGGGTCCTTAGGTCACCAGTCAGGAGCAGAGCACAGAGGCTCTGAGAGGCCTCATTAGTCAGCTGGAGTTAATGGAGATCTGAGGGTGAGGTCCAAGCCTATCCAAGTCATACAACGAAAACTGGGCCAGATAAAATGCCCCAAATTAAAGAGATGATTTTATTTAGATGACAGCATTGCAGAGAACCTTCATTAATGTGGGACACCTCAAAGAAAAGAAAGGGGTTCAGGGAAGCCAGTTACACTTGCTTATATGGAAGCAGGTTATTTTCTGAAGAATTCCTTTTATAACATCCAGATAAGCTGTTTTGCAGCCTATTCTTTTATTGAAGTATAGTGGATATACAATAATATACAAGTTACGGGTGTACAATATAGTGATTCACAATTTTTAAAGGTTATACTCCACTTATAGGTATTATAAAATATTGGCTATATTCCCTGTGTTTTACAATATATCCTTGTAGCTTATTTTTTTTCCTTGTAGCTTATCTTATGCATAATGGTTTGTATCTCTTTTTTTTTTTTTTTTAAATTTTATTTATTTATTTATTTATTTATTTATGGCTGTGTTGGGTCTTCGTTTCTGTGCGAGGGCTTTCTCTAGTTGCGGCAAGTGGGGGCCACTCCTCATCGCGGTGCGCGGGCCTCTCACCATCGCGGCCTCTCTTGCTGCGGAGCACAGGCTCCAGAGCGCAGGCTCAGTAATTGTGGCCCACGGGCCCAGCCGCTCCACGGCATGTGGGATCCTCCCAGACCAGGGCCCGAACCCATGTCCCCCGCATTGGCAGGCAGACTCTCAACCACTGCGCCACCAGGGAAGCCCTGGTTTGTATCTCTTAATCCTCTACTGCTATTTGCCCCTCCCCCTTCCCTCTCCCCACTGGTAACCACTAGTTTGTTCTCTATATCTGTGAGTCTGTTTCTCTTTTGTTATATTCACCAGTTTTATTTTTTAGAGTCCACATATAAGTGATATCATACAGTATTTGTCTTTCTCTGTATGACTTATTTCACTTAGCATAATACCCTCCAAGTCCATCCATGTTGTTGCAAATGGTAAGATTTCATTCTTTTTTTATGGCTGAGTAATATTCCATTGTGTGTGTGTGTGTGTGTGTGTGTGTGTGTGTGTGTGTATACCACTTCTTTTTATCCACTCGTCTGTTGATGGACACTTAAGTTGCCTCCATATCTTAGCAATTATAAATAATGTTGCTATGAACATTGGGGTGCATGTATCTTTTCGAATTGATGTTTTTGGTTTTTTCAGATATATACCCAGGAGTGGAATTGCTGGATCATATGGTAGTTCTAGTTTTAGTTTTTTGAGACACCTCCATACTGTTTTCCACAGTGGCTGTACCAATTTACATTCCCACCAACAGTGTACGAGGGTTCCCTTTTCTCTACATCCTCACCAACATTTGTTATTTGTTTTCTTTTTGATGATAGCCATTCTGCCAGGTGAGAGGTGATACCTCATTGTAGTTTTGATTTGCATTTCCTGATGATTAGTGATGCTGAGCATCTTTTCATGTGCCTGTTGGCCATCTGCATGTCCTCTCTGGAGAAATGTCAGTTCAGGTCTTCTGTCCATTTTTTAATCTGACTGTTTGTTTTCTGATGTTGAGTTGTGTGAGCTGTTTATATATGTTGGATATTTACCTCTTATCAGTCGTAACATTTGCAAATATTTTCTCCCATTCAGTAGGCTGTCTTTTTGTTTTGTTCATGATTTCCTTTGCTGTGCAAAAACATTTAAGTTTAATTAGGTCCCATTTATTTACTTTTTTCAGGTTCTTCTTTTTTTTTTTTTGGAGCTGAAATTTTATTTTATTTTGTTTTTTATTTTTTTTTCTAGTAGGTTCTTTTTGGTTATCTATTTTAAGTATAGAAGTGTGTACACGTCAATCCCAAACTCCCAGTTTATCCCTCCCCTGCACCCTTCCCTCCTGGTAACCATAAGTTCATTCTCTGAGTCTGTGAATCTATTTCTGTGTTGTAAATAAGTTCATTTGTATCATTTTTTTAAGATTCTGCATATAAGTGATATCATATGATATTTGTCTTTCTCTGTCTGACTTACTTCACTTAGTATGATAATCTCCAGGTCCATCCATGTTTGCTGCAAATGGCATTATTTCATTATTTTCAATGGCTGAGTAATATTCCATTGTATATGTGTACCACATCTTCTTTATCCATTCCTCTGCTGATAGACACTTAGGTTGTTTCCATGTCTTGGCTATTGTAAACAGTGCTGCAGTGAACATTGGGGTGCGTGTATCCTTTTGAACCATGTTTTTCTCCAGATATATGCCCAGGAGTGGGATTGCTGGGTCATATGGTAGTTCTATTTTTAGTTTTTTAAGGAACCTCCATACTGTTCTCCATAGTGGCTGTATCAATTTACATCCCCACCAACAGTGTAGAAGGGTTCCATTTCTCCACACCCTCTCCAGCATTTACTGTTTGTAGATTTTTTGATGATGGCATTCTGACTCGTGTGAGGTGATATCTCATTGTAGTTTTGGTGACTTGTTTTGAAAGGGAAATCCCCCTTGGGACAGCTCATTCCCCATTTAGACAGTATTTATATAGAAAGTTTGAGTTGATATCTGTATCTCTGGAGCATCCACCCAGCTCAAATTCTCTTTTTTGGAGGAAACTGGGCCAGATCTAATAGCCCTCCTTCACAAGGCTTAGCCTTTCAGATACTTGAGAAAATTTGGTAACCTCCAAACCAAATGTCTCTCTAGGCTAGCCATCTCCAATTCCTTTCACTATTCCTCTATGCCATGATATTTACCCAGTCACACTTGCTCTGATTATAGTTTATTTTGTCTGCATATTCTTTTAAGTGTGGCATGCACCATCCCATGTGCTCCTCCAAACACAAAGTAGAAACTGAATTAAAGTTTATTTGGGCCAGCACTTCAAGTAATGTGTGATTTGGGGCTTAGGTTGATCTTGATTTTTTTTAAATTTAATTGTGGCAAAATAAACATACCATAAAATTTACTGTCTTAATCTTTTTTAAGTGTACAGTGCAGTAAAGTTCATGTTCATATTGCTGTGCAGCCGATCTCCAGAATTTTTTCATCTTGTAAAATTATGACCCATTAATCAGTAACTCCCCATTTCCCACTCTCAACCCCTGGCAGCCACCATTTCACTTTCTGTTTCTATATATTTGACTGCTCTATGTACCTCATAAAAGTGGAATCATATAATGTTTGTCTTTTCGTGACTGGCTTGTTTCACTTAGCATAATGTCCTCAAGACTCATCTATGTTGTAGCATGTGTTAGAATTTCCTTCCTTTTTAAGGCTGAATAATAGTCCATTATATGTATAAACCACATTTTGTTTATCCACTCATCTGTCAATATACACTTGGATTGCTTCTGCCTTTTGGTTATTGTGAATAATGCTGCTACATCTTGATGTTTTAAAGAGTAATTAAAAGCCTAATTGGCTGGAAAATACCAGGAGCTTCAACTCATACATTATTCATTTATTCATTTCTTCAACATTTATTGAGTACTTGCTGTGGTGAGGGCACTATTGAAAGGACCAAAGGGAGGAACAGAGATGAATTCAAGTAAATTCTACCCTCGGTGAGGTATGTCTAATAAACTTGACCATATACTGTTATTCTTTTTTTAAATTAATATATTTATTTTATTTATTTGGCTGCGTTGGGTCCTCACTGCTGCGTGCAGGCCTTTCTCTGGTTGCGGCGAGCGGGCTCCAGAGCGCAGGCTCAGTAGCTGTGGCGCACGGGTTAGTTGCTCCGCGGCATGTGGGATCTTCCCCGACCAGGGCCGGAACCCACGTCCCCTGCATTGGCAGACGGATTCCCAACCACTGTGCCACCAGGGAAGTCCCTATACTGTTATTCTTGATAAATTATGCTCTCCTCTAAATAAAACTTGTTAAGGCTTAATGAAAATAAGGCCAAGAGAGGAATAATAGAGATCAAGAGAAAGCAACTGAGATCAAAGGGAAAAGAAGAATTCCACAAAATGGCATTTGGGAGACTTGCTGTGAGCACACACTTTCCCACAGATGTGTGAATTCTTGTGCTTTTCTGTCCCTGAGTGCCATGTGCATTTATCAAAAAGTCCTAGCACTTTCTGAACTAACATATTTGAACTTGTGGAGCCCCTGAACTAGAGGATCATAATTATCCATAATTATCAATAACATTATGTTATTAGATAATACTGGTCATGTAATTAGATAATAGATTAACTAAAGTCATGGCAGAAGTTCCCAGGGAGAGGGAGTAAGGTTCAGAGTGGATATTGAAGAATACTCTTGGAAAAGTAAGTTATTGTGGAATAAGTACACGTATATCTTTGAAGATTCTCAGTTTTGCACAAGCTGCTTTAAAAATCAGAGGAAAAAGGGATTGTGGGCACATATTAAGTTGAATCAGTGGGTGATGACCCATTGATATTACTGATAAAGTCCCTCAATTCCCTAATCTCAGGCACAGTGCATATTTTATGCATAGAAAGTCAGAATTGTTTTTGCCTGTTTTAACATTTTTAAATTAATTTTGATAATTGTATGCTGCTTATTATTTACTCCTGCAATTTTGCAATGGTCTTTGGCCAAATGCATTACAAGTTCTGTCCCTTACCTGAAATCGTCTTGGAAGAAGGCAAAATATAGAGTATAAACAGAGAAGCAAACATTCTGCCCTGATAATCAAGGGTCTTTCTCCAGAGTGAAGCCACATGGCAGAGAGAACTGTATCAGGAAAGCCATAGGGCAGTGCCCAGGACAAATACCAGCAAGTCTGGCAGGGACCGAGTGTCCTGAGTTGGGGTCAACTTAGTGTCCCTCTGAGTGGCTGCAAGTGCTAGGTGTGGTCTCTGCCCTCAGGGACCTTCCTGTCCAGTTGGGAAAGCAGCTCTTGAATAAACATGAAGCAATGACAAGCAATAGAGAGTAAAATTAAATGCAAAATATTCTAGTATGGGACACAGTTAACTTACTAGAAATGTGACTTTGGGGATCTTAAAATTATTCCTTTCATTGACCAGTTACACTCAGGAATCAAAATATCATACAATTAAAATAAAGTAGCCAAGACTGAGCATTCCTATGCAGTACTCAAGCCAGGCTGGTCTATGGAATGATATTTGGGGTAGAGTCTAAACCAGTGGTTCTTGACCTTGGCTGCATATTGAAACCACCTGAGAGTTTAACAAAACTCCCATGGCCCCTGTGGTATCTCCAGAGATGGCAATTTACATAGTCTGGAGTACAGCCTGGCCTTCTGGATTTTTTAAAAGCTTCTCCAGTTAAGGTTGAGAACCTCTGATCTGAATGTTGGCTACATCTTCTTATTTGTTTCATGAATATTTGTTGGATGCCTACTGTGTGCATAGTGATAACTGCTGTGTGAGTGTGGTTGTCAATGAGGCTGTTCACAAACGTTTCATTTTTCCTTCCAGGCCCAGGGTAGGATTGTATTTCTTTGTCCCTTTAAATTAGATGTGGATAAGTGACATGCTTTGGCCAATGAAATTTGAGCAGAAATGATGTGACACGTCCAAGATGATTCTTTAAAAGACAGCACACAATTTATCATGTTCACTTTTTCCTGATTCAGTGATTAAGGAGGTAACTGTTGATATGGTCCCCTGTCATCCTGGGTCCCTTATGGCTACCATGAGCAATTGTCCCTGCTGACCTGTGCCGGGCAGGCGTGTAGCAAGAGTGAGCAAGTTTTGTTGGGTTAATCCACTGAGATTTTGGAATCATAATTGTAGCGTAACCTAAATTATTCTTACCAGTATGGTGTAATATAGAGATGAGTCAAATGTGAAGCTTGACCTCAAAAGATGCCATTCTTTGAAAAGAGATAGAGCATGCACATAAATATAATCCAGGGTGGTAAATGATATTATGAAAGTGTGAAGCATTAGAGTCTTGAGTTTGATTCCTTGTCCATTCGTTCATGTCATAAATATAATCCATGTAAGCACCTGGCCTCTGGTTTCTCAGATGTCCTACAGGACTGTCATACGGACGTGTGCAGCGTGTGTGTGATAAACAGAATCAGCCACACGAAGTGCTCAGTACAATGCCTGAACCAATTCGCACCCCTGATAAATAATACTGGCTAACATTTGCATAGCACTTACTATGAACCCAGTACAATTCTAAGGGCTTAATATGTGTTAGTTCATTTAATCCTCACATCAACTCTAATACTACGTATAGCCCCAATCAAAATTGAGGAAACTGAGGCATGGAAAGTTTAAGCGACTTCCCTATGTTTTCAGCTAGTAAGTGGAAGAGCCCAGGGCTCTAGAGCCTTTGCAGGTAACGGCCTCACTGCTATTGCTATTACACACAGGTGGAGCCGCCTCCGTTGCAGTCTTGTCCCGTGTTAATTAGCGTCTGGACTGTGATACTTACTTATCTGGGGTGAGTGGCACTTGTGGTTCTGAGTAGTAAGAGAGAACAGTGGCCCAAGAGTACGTGGGGAAGACAAACCTGGAAGCTATTATGAATCAGAAGGTGATTTTGATGATATTAGGACATTGACATTTAATAGCTATTGGTCAATATTCAAGCAATTCTAAAATCAAAGCAAACGATCCTTCTCTCTATTTCTCAGAATACCCTTGCCTGAGAGCCACGGCAGAATTTGGGGGAACAGAAAATGGTCTCTACAGGCCAAGCTGGGGCTTGCAACTCTCCTTCGATGCAGACACACACTTACCTCTCACTTCCATTGACTGCATTTTCTAGTTGTCCCCCAGTGACATAAGGGAGAGGAAAGCACGAGTTTGCTGTTTGAATTACCATTAACTGCAGGCCAAGCTCTCTGACTCCTGCTTCCCTTTCCTCAAGGCCACTGCTCTGTTAGTCTCCTTCCCCTAAGACATTGCTGGAAAACTTGAACTGTTTGCTTTCTCCCTTCTCTTCATTAGGTTACAAGCCTCCCTGAGCAGTGGCATCTTGCCTCATACTCCGCAGGCACTTTGAAGATTGTTAATTAATTAATGCTGATTACACTGAAAAGAGTTACATTTAATTCAACAAACATTTCTCAGGTTTCTACCGCATGCCAGATAATCTTCTAAACACTGGCGATGAGGGCAGAAAGATCTAGCCCGGGGATGTACAATTAATATCAGCTCAATAAATCTGTGTAGCATGAAGGAAGGGCACAGTTTTTGCTCTCAAGGAGCTCAGCCCCTGAGGGGAAGTGTAGAGAATTAAGAAGACATCTGCTTTTTATTTTTTAATTTAATTTTTATTTTATATTAGAGTATAGTTGATTTACGATGTTGTGTTAGTTTCAGGTGTACAGCAAAGTGGTTCAGTTATACATATACATATATCCATTCTTTTCCAGATTCTTTTCGCATATAGTTTATTAAAGAATATTGAGTAGAGTTCCCTATGCTCTTCAGTAGGACCTTGTTGATCTATTTTATGTAGTAGTGTATATATGTTAACCCCAACCTCCTAATTTATCCCTCCCCCACCACCTTTCCCCTTTGGTAACCATAAGTTTGTTTTTGAAGTTTGAGTCTGTTTCTGTTTTGTAAATAAATTCATTTGATCATCTTTTTAGATTCCACATGTAAGTGATATCATATGATATTTGTCTTTCTCTGTCTGACTTACTTCATTTAGCATGATAATCTCTAGGTCCATCCACGTCTCTACAAATGACCCAATTTCATTCCTTTTTATGGCTGAGTAATATTCCATTCTATATATGTACCACACCTTCTTTATCTATCCATTCATCTGTCGATGGACATTTAGGTTGCTTCCATGTCTTGGCTAATGTAAATAGTGCTGCAATGAACATTGGGGTGCATGTATCTTTTTGAATTATGGTTTTCTCTGGATATATGCCTAGGCGTGGAATTGCTGGATCATATGGTGGTTCTATTTTTAGTTTAAAAAGAAAAAGAAAGGTAAAATTAATCAATTTAATGATATTGTTATTGTACTGATATTGTTATTGTACTAATACCAATTTTATTCATTACTCTGTAATATTTATTTACCAAAAAATCAATGAATTATTATATATGCAAGGAAGACCATTATTCATCCACATAAATTAATCTAAATTATAATTTTTCTAGAATGGATCTTGTACATTGAGTTTCATAAATAAAAATGTTATTTAGTTGGAAAAAAAAAAAAAGAAGAAGACATCTGCTGCCCAGAGGGGATGTTACCGTGGGCAGAGGTCAGCGCTGTGTGCTCGGAACAAGGCCATGTCTGTACAAAGGCCTGATTTCAGGACAAGCAGAAGCCAAGTCAGATAAAAGGCTGGGGAACAGTGTCCCCGAATGTGGAGGCACAGGACTCACGCTGCATTCAATCCTGTCAGCAGGGCTGCAGAAGTGAAGGCGCGTGGGGGGAGAGGGCAGAGGCGGAGCTGCAGAGTCAGGCAGGGGTCAGCCCACCGTGTGCTCATTTGCACTTTATCCTGGGGAGGCTTTGAATGCATTTAAATGGGGGGGCTGAATGATCAGATTTGTGTTTTGGAGCTCTCTGGCAGCAGTTCAGAAGGGGAATGCTATGAGCTAAATGTTTGTGTCCCCCCACAATGTGTACTAAAGCCCAGTGTGATGGTATTAGGAGGCGGGGCCTTTGGGAGGTGCTTAGGTTGTGAGGGCAGAGACCTCATGAATGGGATTTGTGCCCTTATAAAAGAGACCCAGAGAAACCACCCTTGCCCCCTTCCCCCATGTGGGGTTACAGGAAACAGAAGATCATCTAGGAACCAAAAAGTGGGTCCACACCAGGTACCACGTCTACTGGCACCCTGATTATGGGCTTCCCAACCTCCAGAACTGTGAGAAATAAACTTGCATTCGCAAGCCTCCCAGTCTGTGGGATTCTGTTACAGCAGCCTGAACCGACTAAGACAGTGGATTAGGAAAGTGGGGCACAGGGCAGAAAACTGGTGGTAGAGAGACAAGTGCCAAGTTGTGCAGGCAAGGACAGGGTGTGACCATAACAGTGGCAGTGGAGATGGGTCAGAACCCAGAGACGTTGGAGAGGTAGGCTTGTCGAATGATGTGAAGGGGACGCGTGTGGGCAGAACAGAGGAGGTTAGGATGACTGTGAAGTTTTTTGCTTGAATCCTTGGGAAGAGAGTGATTAAAAAAAAAATGTCACCAAGAAAAGCTGAGTAGAAAGAGGAGTAAGTTTGGGAAAATCAGATAAGTCTTCTCAGGTGTGTTGAACATCATCCCCTACACGTTTAAAGGAGATATCCTAGAGGTAATTGGATCCCCCGTATGATGATAATGAAGGTGATGAAGATGGTGGTGACGATGCCATGAACGGGAGATGAGAAGGTGGAGCAATCACCTTTATTCTTTAATCGTTATTTTTCATTGTGGCAAAAAATGCATAACATGAAGTTTGTTAGCCATTTCCAAGTGCACAACTTAGTAGTGTTGTATATTCACATTGTTGTGCAACCAAACTCCAGAACTTTTTCATCTTGCAAAACTGAAACTCTAAAGCCATTAAACAACAACTCAACTCCCCATTTCCACCTCCTCCCACCCGTGGCAACTGCTATTCTAGTTTCTGTTTCTTTCTGTCTGAATGTGACTACTCTAGATAGCTTATATAGGTGGAATCATGCAGTATTTGTCTTTTGTGACTGGCTTATTTAACTTAGCATAATGTTCTTTATGTGCTGGATTGTATCTCTCCCCTCACCCCCCAATTCACATGTTCAAATCCATATGTTGAAGCCTTAACACCCAGCACCTCAGAATGTGACTCTATTTAGAGATAGGGCTTTTAAAGAGGCTATTATATTAAACTGGGGACGTTAGGGTAGGCCCTAACCCAATATGACTGGTGTCCTTATAAGAAAAGGACATTCGGACACAGAGAAAAGAGCAAGCAAGAAAGCGGCCATCTGCAAGCCAATGATGGAGGCCTCAGGAGAAACCAAACCTACTGACACCTTCGTCTTGGACTTACAGTCTCCAGAATTGTGAGAAAATAAATTTCTGGCATTTAAGCCACCTCGTCTGTGGTGTTCTGTTATGGCATCTCTAGCAAACTAACACAGTCCTCAAGGTTCATCTATATTGTAGTATGTCTCATAACTTCCTTCCTTTTTATGGTTGAATAATAGTCCATTGTGTGTATATACTACATTTTGTTTATCGATTCATCCCTCAGTAGATACTTGTGTTGCTTCTACCTTTGGGCTATTGTGAACAGTGATGCTATGATCATGGACGTGCAATTATCTCTTTGAGACCCTGCTTTCAATTCTTCTGGGTAAATACCCAGCAGTAGAATTGCGGGATCATATGGTAATTCTATTTTAATTTTTTGAGGAACTATCATACTATGCTCGATAGTGGCTCCACCATTATACACTCCCATCAGCAGTGCAACAGAAATTAGAAACAACTAATTTCCCCACATTCTTGCTGAAACTCATTTTCTTTCATTTTTATAGTCGCCATCCTAATGTATATGAGGTGATATGTCAAGTGGTTTTAATTTACATTTTTCTAATGATTAGAGATATTGAGCATCTTTTCATATGCTTTTTGGCCATTTGTATATCATCTTTGGAGAATTGTCTATTTGAATCCACTTTTAATCAGGTTATTTTGTTGTTGTTGAGTTGTAGAAGTTCTTTATACATTCTGGATATTAACTCCTGATCAGATGTATGATTTGTAAATATTTTCTCTTATTCTGTAGGTTGCCACTTCACTGTATTGAATGTGTCCTTTGATGCACAGAGGTTTTTAGTTTAGATGTAGTCCAATTTGTTTATTTTTACATTGGTTGTGCTTTGGATGTCATATGCAGAAAATCCTTGTCATATCGAATGTAATGAAGTTTTCCCCTTACATTTTTTCCTAAGAGTTTTATAGTTTCCTTTTTTTTAATTTAATTTTATGTATTACTTTTATATAGCAGGTTCTTATTAGTTATCTGTTTTATACATATTAGTGTATACATGTCAATCCCAATCTCCCAATTCATCCCACCACCACCCCCACTTCCCCGCTTGGTGTCCATACATTTGTTCTCTACATCTGTGTCTCTATTTCTGCTTTACAAACCCATTCACCTGTACCATTTTTCTAGATTCCACATATATGCATTAATATACGATATTTGTTTTTCTCTTTCTGACTTACTTCACTCTGTATGACAGTCTCTACTTCCATCCATGTCTCTACAAATGGCCCAATTTCGTTCCTTTTTATGGCTGAGTAATATTCCATTGTATATACGTACCACAACTTCTTTACGCATTCATCTGTCGATGGGCATTTAGGTTGCTTTCATTACCTGGCTATTGTAAATAGTGCTGCAATGAACATTGGGGTGCATGTATCTTTTTGAATTACAGTTTTTTCTGGGTATATGCCCAGTAGTGGGATTGCTGGGTCATATGGTAATTCTATTTTTAGTTTTTTAAGGAACCTCCATACTGTTCTCCATAGTGGCTGTATCAATTTACATTCCCACCAACAGTGCAAGAGGGGCCCTTTTCTCCACACCTCTCCAGGATTGCTTGTTTGTAGATTTTCTGATGATGCCCATTCTAACTGGTGTGAGGTGATACCTCATTGTAGTTTTGATTTGCATTTCTCTAATAATTAGTGACATTGAGAAGCTTTTCATGTGCCTCTTGGCCATCTGTATGTCTTCTTTGGAGAAATCTCTATTTAGGTCTTCTGCCCATTTTTTGATTGGGTTGTTTGTTTTTTTAATATTGAGCTGCATGAGCTGTTTATATATTTTGGAGATAAACCCCTAGTTGGTCACTTCATTTGCAAATATTTTCTCGCATTCTGAGGGTTGTCTTTTCGTCTTGTTTTTAGTTTCCTTTGTTGTGCAAGAGTTTTAAAGTTTCATTAGGTCCCATTTGTTTATTTTTGTTTTTATTTCCATTACTCTAGGAGGTGGGTCAAAAAAGATCTTTCTGTGATTTATGTCAATGAGTGTTCTTTCTATGTTTTCTTCTAAGAGTTTTATAGTGTCCGGTCTTATATTTAGGTATTTAATCCATTTTGAGTTTATTTTTGTGTATGGTGTTAGGGAATGTTCTAATTTCATTCTTTTATATGTAGCTGTCCAGTTTTCCCAGCACCATTTATTGAAGAGACTGTCTTTTCTCCACTTTATATCCTTGCCTCCTTTGTCATAGATGAGTTGACCATAGGTGCATGGGTTTATCTCTGGGCTTTCTATCTTGTTCCATTGATCTGTATTTCTGTTTTTGTGCCAGTACCATATTGTCTTGATTACTGTAGCTTTGTAGTATAGTCTGAAGCCAGGAAGTCTGATTTCTCCAGCTCTGTTTTTTTCCCTCAAGATTGCTTTGGCTATTCGGGGTCTGTTGTGTCTCCATACAAATTTTAAGATTTTTTGTTCTAGTTCTGTAAAAAATGCCATTGGTATTTTGACAGGGATTGCATTGAATCTGTAGATTGCTTTGGGTAGTATAGTCATTTTCACATTATTGATTCTTTCAATCCAAGAACATGGTATATCTCTCCATCTGTTTCTGTCATCTTTGATTTCTTTCATCAGTGTCTTACAGTTTTCTGAGTACAGATCTTTTACCTTCTTAGGTAGGTTTATTTTTAGGTATTTTATTCTTTTTGTTGCAGTGGTGAATGGGATTATTTCCTTAATTTCTCTTTCTGATCTTTCGTTGTTAGTGTATAGGAATGCAAGAGTTTTCTGTACATTAATTTTGTATCCTGCAACTTTACCAAATTTATTGATTAGCTCTAGTAGTTTTCTGGTGGCATCTTTAGGATTCTCTATGAATAGTATCATGTCATCTGAAAACAGTGACAGCTTTACTTCTTCTATTCCAATTTGTATTTTTTTAATTTCTTTTTCTTCTCTGATTGCCATGGCTTTGACTTCCAAAACTATGTTGAATAATAGTGGTGAGAGTGGACATCCTTGTCTCGTTCCTGTTCTTAGAGGAAATGCTTTCTGTTTTTCACCATTGAGAATGATGTTTGCTGTGGGTTTGTCATATGTGGCCTTTATTATGTTGAGGTAGTTTCCCTCTATGCCCACTTTCTGGAGAGTTTTTATCATAAATGGGTGTTGAATTTTGTCAAAAGCTTTTTCTGCATCTATTGAGATGATCATATGGTTTTTATTCTTCAATTTGTTAATATGGTGTATCACATTGATTAATTTGCCTATATTGAAGAATCTTGGCATCCCTGGGATAAATCCCACTTGATCATGGTGTATGATCCTTTTAATGTGTTGTTGGATTCTGTTTGCTAGTATTTTGTTGAGGATTTTTGCATCTATATTCATGAGTGATATTGGTCTGTAATTTTCTTTTTTTGTAGTATCTTTGTCTGGTTTTGGTATCAGGGTGATGGTGGCCTCGCAGAATGAGTTTGGGGGTGTTCCTCTGCAATTTTTTGGAAGAGTTTGAGAAGGATGGTGTTAGCTCTTCTCTAAATGTTTGATAGAATTCACCTGTGAAGCCATCTGGTCCTGGACTTTTGTTTGTTGGAAGATTTTTAATCACAGTCTCAAGTTCAGTGCTTGGGATTGGTTTGTTTATAGTTTCTATTTCTTCCTGGTTCAGTCTTGGAAGGTTGTGCTTTTCTAAGAATTTGTACATTTCTTCCAGGTTGTCCATTTTATTGGCATAGAGTTGCTTGTAGTAGTCTCTCATGATCCTTTGTATTTCTGCGGTGTCTGCTGTAACTTCTCCTTTTTCATTTCTATTTTTATTGATTTGAGTCCTCTCCCTCTTTTTCTTGATGAGTCTGGCTAAGGGTTTATCAATTTCGTTTATCTTCTCAAAGAACCAGCTTGTAGTTTTATTGATCTTTTCTGTTTTCCTTGTTTCTATTTCATTTATTTCTCCTGTGATCTTTATGATTTCTTTCCTTCTACTAACTTTGGGTTTTGTTTGTTCTTCTTTCTCTAGTTCCTTTAGGTGTAAGGTTAGATTGTTTATTTGAGATTTTTCTTATTTCTTGAGGTAGGATTGTATAGCTATAAACTTCCCTCTTAGAACTGCTTTTGCTGCATCCCATAGGTTTTGGATCATTGTGTTTTCGTTGTCATTTGTCTCTAGGTATTTTTTGATTTCCTCTTTGATTTTTTCAGTGATCTCTTGGTTATTTAGTTACATATTATTTAGCCTCCATGTGTTTCTGTTTTTTACATTTTTTTCCCTGTAATTTATTTCTAATCTCATAGTGTTGTGGTCGGAAAAGATGCTTGATATGATTTCAGTTTTCTTAAATTTACCAATGCTTGATTTGTGACCCAAGATGTGATCTATCCTGGAGAATGTTCCATGTGCACTCAAGAAGAAAGTGTAATCTGCTGTTTTTGGATGGAATGTCCTATAAATATCAGTTATATCTATCTGGTCTGTTGTGTCATTTAAAGCTTGTGTTTCCTTATTAATTTTCCGTCTGGATGATCTGTCCATTGTTGTAAGTGAGGTGTTAAATTCCCCCACTATTATTGTGTTACTCTCGATTTCCTCTTTTATAGCTGTTAGCATTTGTCTTATGTACTGAGGTGCTCCTATGTTGGGTGCATATATATTTATAATTGTTATATCTTCTTCTTGGATCCCTTGATCATTATGTAGTGTCCTTCCTTATCTCTTGCAACATTCTTTATTTTAAAGTCTATTTTATCTGATATGAGTATTGCTACTCCAGCTTTCTTTTGATTTCCATTTGCATGGAATATCTTCTTACATCCCTGCACTTTCAGTCTGTATGTGTCCGTAGGTCTGAAGTGGGTCTCTTGTAGACAGCTTATATATGGATCTTGTTTTTGTATCCATTCAGCAAGCCTGTGTCTTTTGGTTGGAGCATTTAATCCATACACATTTAAGGTGATTATCGATATGTATGTTCCTGTTACTATTTTCTTAATTGTTTTGGGTTTGTTTTTGTAGGTCCTTTTCTTCTGTTGTGTTTCCCACTTAGAGAAGTTCCTTTAGCATTTTTTGTAGAGCTGGTTTGGTGGTGCTGAATTCTCTTAGCTTTTGCTTCTATGTAAAGCTTTTGATTTCTCCATCATATCTGAATGAGATCCTTGCTGGGTAGAGTAATCTTGGTTGTAGGTTCTTCCCTTTCTTCACTTCAAATATATTGTGCCACTCTCTTCTGGCTTGTAGAGTTTCTGCTGAGAAATCAGCTGTTAACCTTATGGGAGTTCCCTTGTATATTATTTGTCGTTTTTCCCTTGTTGCTTTTAATAATTTTTCTTTGTCTTTAATTTTTGTCAATTTGATTACTATGTGTCTCGGCATGTTTCTCCTTGGGTTTATCCTGCCTGGGACTCTCTGTGCTTCCTGGACTTGGGTGGCTATTTCCTTTCCCAAGTTAGGGAAGTTTTCAACTATAATCTCTTCACATATTTTCTTGGGTCCTTTCTCTCTCTCTCTTCTCCTTCTGGACCCCTATAATGCAAATTTTGGTGCATTGAATGTTGTCCCAGAGGTCTCTTAGGCTGTCTTCATTTCTTTTCATTCTTTTTTCTTTAGTCTGTTCCGCAGCAGTGAATTCCACCATTTTGTCTTCCAGGTCACTTATCCGTTCTTCTGCCTCAGTTATTCTGCTATTGATTTCTTGTAGTGTATTTTTCATTTCAGTTATTGTATTGTTCATCTCTGTTTGTTTGTTCTTTAATTTTCTAGGTGTTTGTTCTTTAATTTTTCTAGGTCTTTGTTAACCATTTCTTGCATCTTCTCGATCTTTGCCTCCATTCTTTTTCTGACGTCCTGGGTCATCATCACTATCATTATTCTGAATTCTTTTTCTGGAAGGTTGCCTATCTCCACTTCATTTAGTTGTTTTTCTGGGGTTTTATCTTGTTCCTTCATCTGGTATATAGTCCTTTGCCTTTTCATTTTGTCTTTCTTTTAGTGAATGTGGTTTTCATTCCACAGGCTGCAGGCTTGTAGTTCTTCTTGCTTCTGCTGTCTGCCTTCTGGTGGATGAGGTTATCTAAGAGGCTTGTGCAAGCTTCCTGATGGGAGGGACTGTTGGTGGGTAGAGCTGGGTGTTGCTCTGGTGGGCAGAGCTCAGGAAAAATTTAATCCACTTGTTTGCCAATGGGTGGTGCTGAATTCCCTCCCTGTTGGTTGTTTGGCCTGAGGTGACCCAGCACTGGAGCCTACCCGGCTCTTTGGTGTGGCTAATGGTGGACTCCAGGAGGGCTCACCCCAAGGAGTACTTCCCAGAACCTCTGCTGCTAGTGTCCTTGTCCCCGTGGTGAACCACAGCCACCCCCATGCGTCTGCAAGAGACCCTCCAACACTAGCAGTTCTGGTTCAGCCTCCTATGGGGTCACTGCTCCTTTCTTCTGGGCCCTAATGTGCACACTACTTTGTGTGTGCCCTCCACGAGTAGAGTCTCTGTTTCCCCCAGTGCTGTTGAGGTCCTGCAATCAAATCCTGCTAGCCTTCAAAGTCTGATTCCCTGGGAATTTCTCCTCCTGTTGCTGGACCTCCAGGTTGGGAAGCCTGACGTGGGGCTCAGAACCTTCACTCCAGTGGGTGGGCTTCCATGGTATAATTGTTCTCCAGTTTGTGAGTCACCCACCCAGTGGTTATAAGATTTGATTTTATTGTGACTGCGCCCCTCCTACCGTCTCATTGCGGCTTCTCCTTTGTCTTTGGATGTGGGATATCTTTTTTGGTGAGTTCCAGTGTCTTCATGATGATTGTTCAGCAGTTAGTTGTCTAAGAGTTTTATAGTTTCATATACACTGTTCTTTAACAAGGAAGAATCTAAAGCTAGGGGAGGATTATTTTGTGGTAAACAAGAAGTATCATATTTATAAGCTAAGAGGAAAATACTGGAATTGAGATAGAGCTTTAAATATAGAAGAAAGGGGATGATGGGTGCATCAGAGTCTCAGAGATCATAAAGGTGTGTTTTATTGGGGAGGTGGTATCCATAGGCCAGAAGAAAGAAGTGATGTAAGATATCCTGTCAGATGGCTTCTTTTATCTCTGTGAAGCAGTTCCCACATCATTTAATGAGAGTAAGGAAAGGGGAGGTGGTGACCGGTAAAGGCTTGGAGAAACTGCTGAGGGGATGGGAGAGGGAGCTGCCCATGGACACATTAGAAGAACTACAAAGCGCATTTAGACCATGGATGTCAATTGATGGTGGTACCAACCACATAATTTTATCATACAGTCTCTAGCAGCCTCAGGAGAATGAAGTCAGGCTGTTGGTTTGAATTCGTGTATCAGTTTTCATCCCAGATGTTGTATTTTTGTTTGTTTGTTTTTAGAAGTTCCATTTGATATTTTCTAAAATACCTTTCATGTCTCTGCTTAATATACACATACTTTTTGTCTACCTTCTCAAACATAATGTTTGAATGTCCTTGTCTGCTAATTCTATTGTAAGTATCATATTTAGGTCAGTTTCTGTTAACTGTTTTTTTTCTCCTCATTATGGGCCATGTGTTCCCGGTTCTTTGCATGCCTGGTAATTTTTTATTTGATGCCAGACATGATGGATTTTGCTTTGTTAGGTGCTAGATATTTTTGAAAAATGTTAAATCTCCCTTGTGCTGGATGCAGTTAAGTTACATGGTAGCACTTTGATCTTTTTGAGATGAGATTTTAAGCTTTTCTTGGTGTGATCATAGCAGCCTTTAGTTTAAGGCTAATTTTTACTACAACTGAGGCAAGACCATTCAGAGAACTCTATCTAATGCCCACATATTAAAAGGCTTTTCGACTCTAAGTGGGGTTATTATAAATTATTCCTGGCCCTGTGTAAGTTACAAGGACTATTTTGCCTGCTTTTTTGGGGTTGTTCTTTCCCTGGCTTTGGATAGTATCATCACAGGCGTGCACTGATCAATACTCAGCTGAAAACTCAAGGGGAACCCTCTGCAGATTTCTGGAGCTGTCTCTGTACAGCTCTCTCCTCTCTGGCCTGCAGACTCTAGCTATGTGGCCCCCAGACACCCAACTTCATCTCCTCAATTCAGAGAGACTTCCAGGTTCTGCCTGGGTTCTCCTTTATTGAATTATAGCTGCCAGGCATGAGCTGAGATAATCATAGGGTCCACTTCATTATTACCCCTTCTCTCAGGGACCACTATCCTGTAGTGCCTGATGTCCAATATTTAAAAACTTTTGTTTCATGTATTTTTTCTGACTTTTTAGTTGTTTAGGGTCGGAAAATAAATCTGGTCTCTGTTACTCCATCTCGTCTGAAAGTAGAAATTTAGTATAACAGTATTATAGAGTAAATATTTCAAAGGGAGCAGGAGACAAGATGATTAAATGCAACAGTTGGTATGGAGTTTGGAATGGTTAGGAAAAGTAATGAAGAAAGAGGGAGGCTGATACAAAACAACCCATTTTTTCAATGAGATGGGAGAAGAGATGTGGTAATAGAACAAGAGAATTGGAGAACAACCGAGATATAATTTCCAAAACTATAGGAATTGTACCTGTTTTATTAACTGATATATCTCCAACACCTACAACAGTGCCTGGAACATAGTAGACAGTCAGTAAACATTTGTGAGATGAATGCATGAAAGAAGAAGAGGTAACGGCCAGAGAGTAAATTTTATGAATTTAAGAATCCAGAGTGTGGCATTTCTAGGTGATGGCAAGGACTGATCTTTGGCTATGAGGATGAGTAGTTGTGGTGTGGAGGTAAAGCTCACTGTATTGAGAAGAACAAAGGTCTACGAGGGCACTGATGTCTCCAAGGAAGATGGAAGACTTGGAAGGGGTGATGAAGAGAATGATTCTGAACTTAGTGACAAAGTACTTCGTGAATGTGGGCTATTGCTCTAAGATCAATAAGGAGATTTAGACTGAAAGGAATTTAATCCCATAATTCAGGGTTTCAGAGGGAATAGTGGAGAGCTTTGAAAGTATGGATCAAGGGTGAACAAACTCAGAGTGATACAGGGATGGGGAGAAAACAGCTCATGGTAGGGGCTTTACGTTAGGAGTGGTGACCAAAGATGTCACGGGTAAAAAAAAGTTGTGATGAGATTAAATAGTTTGAAATATATAAATTAAATTCATTTTATCATTCTGAAGTTACTCTCTTTATCTCTGATAATACTCCTTATCTTGAAGTTGACTTTGATATTAATAGCCACACCAGCTTTCTCATACTTACTGCTCACATGATATATTGTTTTCCATTCTTTTACATTCAATTTTTCTTTGTCTCTATACTTAAGGTGCTTCTCTTGTGAATAGCATAGAGTTGAGTCTTGTTTTTTTTTTATAAGTTTGACAATCTCTGCCTTTTACTTGGACTGTTTAGTTCACTTACATTTAATGGATATTGATATAGTTGGATTTAACTCTAAAATCTTGTTGCATTTCCAGATAGACACAGCCTCAAGTCTTATAAGTTTTGCCAGTTTCTAACTGCCTAGCTTGGGTAATTGACTTAATCTTTCTGCATCCTAATGTCCTTATCTGTGCAGCACAGATAAGCGTTGCTGTGAGAATTAAAAACAATGAACATGAAGCACAAGGCACAAAGTAGAAGTCTGATAAATTGTGACTATTATCATCAGAAGTATCATTTCATTAATTCTCTATACTAATGTTTATGATAAAGATCTTTAATTCCAGCCTGAAAAAATAGTTCAGCAGCATTCTATAGTTCATAAAAATTATTTTATTGAGGTGAAATTCATATAAAATTAACCATTTAGAAATGAACAATTCAGTAGCACTTAGTATGTTCATCATGTTGTACAGCTACCACCTCTAGCTCCAGAACATTTTCATCACCCCAAAAGGAAACTATGTGCCCATTAAGCCATTGCTCCTACTCTCTGTAGCTTCTGGCAACTACCAATCTGCATTCTATTTCTGTAGACTTACCTATTCTGGTTATTACAAGTAAACGAAATCATGCAATATTGACTTTTTGTGCCTGGAGTCTTTCACATAGCATAATGTTTTCAGGGTTCATCCACGTTGTAACATGTATCAGTACTTCATTCCTTTTTATGGCTGAATAATGTTCCATTGTACGAATATACCACAATTTGTTTACCCATTCATCTGCTGATGGACATTTGAGTTGTTTCTCATCTTATATGATACAAAGGATGGGGAACTCTCAATAGGAAAAAAAATTTAATCTTGGAAAACCATAATATCAAATGCTTAGAGTTTTAGGGAACTTGGAACACCTAGTCTAACCACATTTTTCAGACCAACAGAGCCCAAGCTCTCCCAGATAGTTTACAGCAGAGTGAAGATTAGAACTCAGAGTCTAGACTCCTGGCTTTTCCATGAAGTAAACAACTGAATAAAGTTATTTTAGGAAAAGCTCCTTGAATGAGCCCCAGCATTCAGGGAACACACACGCAGAGGGAAATGGATGAATGATCCTCCTGCCAAATGTAGAAGCAACAGCAAATTCAGTTCTTTTTTGGACTATGTGTGTCAAAACATCAAAGAATTATAGTCCTTCACATGATTGTCTGTAACTGCTTAGTTTACCTCCTTATGACTCAACCTCATGGTTTTCCCAAAAGCAGATTCTGAGGCAAAGAATTGTATGCAGGGAGTTCATTTGAGAAAGTGTAGGGAACACTCATAGGGAAGTAGGAAAGTAACACAGAGATGGGAAGGTGGGCATTAAAGTCTCCAATGTTAAGTCTCCTGCCATAGTGGGAACTGAAGATTTATCATGTAAGAAATGGTACAAAACACACACAGAGTTTTCCCACCCAAGGGGCAAGTGAACCAGGGTATTTACACCAATTATCCAAGCATCACTGGTTGATGGCTGTTCCCAGAGGAGTTCCCTGGTGCTCTGGCTGGCCATGGCAGCGGACAGGGTGTCTTCTGCAGTTCCAGAAAAGTAATCCTCGGACACAGAGATGCAGATCCTGGCAACTGGAAGTCAGCCAGGGCACACTGCAAGGTCTGAGGGCTGCAGGCAGGGCACTGACAGATCTGCCAGAGACTTCTGCTAAGACCAAGAGCAAGAAAACAAGAATATTTGGGTACTCAATATATCCTGGGTAATTATGCAAACTGCGAGATTCGAGAAAACATTTTTCATTTTAAGATTTGTTAAATCAAATCCCTTGGAAAGCTGTGCCTTGACTTCTAAATTTCTTCAAGATACCTGTAATACTGGATCAAATCTTAGAAAATATGAGCTAGTGAGAAATGGAGCTGA
Organism: Balaenoptera musculus; assembly: GCF_009873245.2. NCBI lineage: Eukaryota > Metazoa > Chordata > Mammalia > Artiodactyla > Balaenopteridae > Balaenoptera > Balaenoptera musculus. The sequence continues at coordinate 75,744,730 of NC_045793.1, read as the reverse complement.
AATGTTGTTTTTAAGAAAGAAAAAGAAAATCTATTTCCCAAGCACTTTTGGGGGGGGGGAAAGCGTATTGCAAGTGAAATAGGTTTATTGCCATTTAAAATTTTCAAACAGCAAGCAATGGAAAGGGAAAAGGTTTCAAGATACACCCCATAGTATAACCAGGAAGAATGTGATCAAATAAAATGAGAACCCCTGGGACTAACTGTAGTCTCTGTGAAGTCTTTACCATCTTGAGAAAGGTCAAGATCTCAAGGTCAAGAAAAAATGTTCTTAATGTATTTTTCATTGTTTTTCCTACAGCCAGCCTTTTGTTATGCAGAGATCTGACAAAAGGAAACCATTATTTTCTTGTGGGGTAGTTTTGTGAGCTGACAAAATTAGAGGATTTTGCAGGTCTGGTTGTTAAACACAGGTCAGTCGGCTCAGAGACACAAACCAAATGACCCCTGTTTCAGGGAGGGAATCTACACAGTCACATATGAGAAAGTGGGACCCAAAAAATAATTTTTAGCAATGTCAGAAAAAACTGGCAATTTGCTGATGCACAAACACTCCTAAGGCTGGAGTGAAATTCCTTCTTCACTTTATGAACTAACTTCACCACAAATAAGAAATATTTGTGGCCACCAGGTGCATGAGCTGTCAGAACTAAAGTATGTGGCATTTAGAAAAGATTTGGAAAGTGACAGGAAAATTCACTGCCTGGTAGCAGGAGAGAAAAGGGCAGAGCTCACTGCTTTAGCACTTAACTGAGTATGACCTTGTCCATTGGTGCCAAAAATGATGACAATACAAATAGGGCTTTGAGAGGAAGCAGGATGTGGTGGGGAAAGCACTAGAATAGAAATCAGGAGAATGTATTCCCAGTCCTGGTGCTGCAGGATAAGTCACTTCCCTCAGTTTCCTTTTCTCTAAGTTGATAGGTAGGACAGGTAGTTTTGAAGATGTCTTTTCCAAGTGAAGCTATGGGATTCTCAGTTGGTTCTGAAAGCTCAGACAAGCTGTTTCTAAAAAAGAGAGAACCATTTGGTTGATTAGTTTATTAATGCATTCGAGCTACCACTGACTGGAGGAGGGGGTGTTTAAAGAGGCAACATCAGTGCAGACGTTAAAAGATGCAGCCAGATGACCTAGGTTCAGATCCTGGCTCTGACATGAAATTATGGTATAATTCTGGGCAGATTGCTCAAGTGTTCTGTGCTCGGCTTACCTGTCTATAAAACAGGATTAATAATCATGCCTACCTTAAAAATTGTTGTGAGGAATAAATGAATTAATACAGTGTGGCAGAAAATAACGAATACATTATGTGCTTACCAGAATGGATTCGCTCTTTTTCCTGGGAACCAAAGCTAGACTACATTTCCTAGCATCCCTTGGAGCATTTAACCCATGTGAATGGGCTCTGATCCATAGTGTATAGGGAAAAACTTATGTATGCTGTTTTTAAACCTGGCGCATAAAGACCTCCCATGTGGTTCTCCGTGGCTCTCTTTTCTCCTGCAAAAGAACTAGATGAGGATTCCAAGGAATTAGGAGATGATGGGACCACAAGATACAAGGAATCTTTCCAAACACTCATCAAACTTCAGAGGAGAAATAAACTTCTATTGTGGTAAGCCACTGAGATTTGGGGTTTACAGTTTACAGCAGCTAGTGAGTAATACCCTAACTAGTATAACATGTCAAACAATTATCAGCATCTGGCACAGAGTTGAGGTGTGAATGTCAAGCAGTGTTTAGATCTCCAGAGAAGAGAAATGCTGGGGGATAGAACTGTTACTGAATCAAACTTGGATCCACTTGCCCGCATGCAGTAAAGCCAATCTACTGACACCGGGTTGTGGTGAAGGACAGGGCAGTGTTTATTGCAGGGCGCCAAGCAAGGAGTCCAGGTAGTTAGTATTCACAAGACCCAAACTCCCTGATGGCTTTCAGTGAAAGGTTTTTAAAGACAGGCGGGGGTGGAGGTGGGGTTATGAGGTGTGTGATCAGCTGGGGGACATTCTTCTTATTGGTTGGTGATGAGGTAATCAGGAGTCAACATCATCAACCTTCTGATTCTGGGGTCTTCATGCTTGTGGGCAGCATGCAGTTAACTTCTTTCACCTGGTGGGGGTTTCAGTATCTGCAAAACAGCTCAAAGGATTTGTCTCAGAATATACTCTATGGCCCTTGCACAGGGACTAAAGGTCCCATTGTTTAATGGCTAAACTATCATTATTTTGTCTTGCTTGACTGTTTTCCTTTCTTTCTGCATTTTCCCACTTCTCTGATTAGATTTACTCTTTGGAACACAGGGAAGGCATAACATTAAAAACTGTAAGTCTCAAGAGTAATATGCTTTTAAAAATGTAACTAAAATAAAACAAACTGACCCAGTGAAAACGTTATCACAGTTTTAAATATCTTAAAATCCTAATAACTAAGAGTAAACACAGGCCTTTGCCTGGATAAGAGAAATGAAGTTTGCTTGGTGCAAGTGGGTGTGGTAAGATGTAGCTTCTAAACAGTGGAGAAGAGGTGTGGTTAATATCATTCATATTTGAAGACAAATGTTGTGACACCAGAGATAGATGGCTCATTGTTCTGATCTTCTTTCCTCCAGTCTGGATTAAAAGAGAAATCTGCTTTTGTTGCCATTTTCAATTTCCTTCTTCCAAAAAGAAGCAGCTTGAATGGCTCCAAATAAGACCAGATTCCAGGAACTGCTAGCCTGCCACACTCAGTGTTACAGTCCTTATTTTTAACCCACTTACAAGTGTTTTCAACCCCACTTGAAGCAGGGTAAACCATGGTGTGTTAAGCTCCCCTTTTTGCTAGGTTTGCAGTCTTGTCTCTGAAGGTAAAATGCGTGTTCCTTTAGGCCTGCTGCTCTTGTGATATCACATTCATTTTTCATCACTTCTTTCAAAAATTATTATTTCAAGATCCTTCTCCATAATTCAGGCTTTCCTTTTTTATTTATCACATGGATTCTTAAAAACAGTAGGCTTATTCATGTTTGGGATTCTTTATTAAACATTTTTTAACTCTTAATTTCAAAATAATTATAGACTAAGAAGTTGTTATGCCTGTAACCCCTTTGCCCTCATAGGCCTGTTATTTATATCGCACAAGATCCCATAATGTGTAGTAACACCTATCAGGTTACTGTTTCTTGTAAATTAGCATTTCTCTGGTTATTAAAATCATTCTTTTCTTTTGTTTTCTGGCCATTTGTGTATATCTCTTTTTATATCCCTTTTGTTGTGACATGTATGTTGTAACTTCTACCATTTTTCTATTGGCTATGAGGTTTTAAAAATATATTCTGGATATTAATCTTTTTTTCAATGTATGATCTAAATATTTTCTTTTTTTCCTCATTTTTCAACAATTTAATGTCTCTGAATTCAGGATGTTTCTATGGCACTGCCTTTTTCTTTTCCTTTTTTTTTTTATTAGTTACCTATTTTATACATATTACTGTATATATTTCAGTCCCAATCTCCCAATTCCCAGTTATTCAACATGCTTGTTTTTCTTCCCATTCTCTGTTTTTATCAAGATAATAATGCAGAGAGTTAAAAAATAATATATTCATATCCCAAAGTGGATTTCTCTTGAAACTAATGAAGCTTGAACGTCAGGGCCTTCACTTGCATGGTTCTTTGTAGAGTCCTGAGAGAGGTATTAGCGAAGTCCTCACACAGTCACATTTTCATAAAATTTACAAAAACAAGATAAGTTAATGACAATCTGTTGAGACCACTGCCTCTTCTACTTTCCTTTGTGTTGAGTGGTACTGGAGTTATTGGTATCTTACTAAGAGGACATTTTTTTTTTTTTTATGTACTAGGATATATTTATGTGGTTTCAGTCACTTTAACACACAGTAAAGTTACTGTTGGCTGTAGAGGTATAGGAGTCGCTTTTAGGAATACCTCTGTTGACCAGCTCACCTAGTCGTGACACAAAGGTTTGGGGCCAGAGGTCATACTGTAATATGAATGTGCTCTATTCTCCTGGCACTGGAAACATGTAAGAGAGGAGAAACAAGGTTTGAAATTTACAGAACCAGAAACTAGTCTATGGGAAATCCTTCCAGTGATCAGATATGTATATTATAAACAGAGGATCAGGTTCTCATTCATACCTGGAAGTTCTTATTTGTCATAATAAATCACTACATCAGTATACGACATATCACTCCAAGAATTGAAGTGACAGTTAAATTGATGTGACAAAAAGAATCAATGACAAATTAGTTTATGAGTATCTTCAACTTAAAGAGTATTTAAGATTAGTCGCCATGCAAGAAAATTTTAAATGCCTTGACACTTTACTGCTTATGTCTTAAAGAAAGCAAATAGAGCTTTCCCCAAACTTGTCCTAAGTTCTAGTAATTTAAATGATATCATCAATATCAAGTCATGAAGCGTAAAGAAACTTTTCTAAGCTGTCAGTAATAAAAAATAATTTCAATCACCCATGCCAAAGGAAGATTATCTTTTGCTACCTGTAAAGGAAGTGTCATTACATTAGTTTCATATTACAAATGAAGAAGTATCCAAAAAATATCAGAAAGTGTATTAAAGGTCTGTATCAAGCAATATTTAATGAAAATAATGTTTTTTCTCTATCTTAGGATGTCTTTAGTATTTGCATGTTTCTTAAATTTGTAATTTCTGTGTTTTTTTTCAATCTAAACAAATATTCACTTTTATAACTAATTTTTATTTATAAATGTTATTCTTTTGCTTAAAGGGGACACCCCTACCATATTATATGAACTTCAAGTGCCACACAACCTAGATCTGCCCCTGGTAATATTTTTTAAAGCTTATAATAAAAATAAGAAGTTCCTTCTATTACTTTTCCTTTCTTCCCAATCCCCAGAGTCATCATATTTTGCTTTCTTTTTAGCTGTGATTCTATTAGGAATTTTCATATTCCTAAATATACTACTTCTTGATTTATTCAATTTTAGGTATTATCTAATGGTTTCTACCTTGACAGATAAAAAGGTACTCCTCTTTACATTTACTTCTTTTCTTTCACCTTCTCAATATACTTTTATCACTATTTTTAGTCAAATAACCAGTACTTATGTCATAATTCCACAAATATCACATATTGCAGGGCCAGGACGTATACCATAATTACAGTTTCTTTACAGGAGGACAGCTTGTGTCTTCTTCAAATTGCCTCTTCCCTTGTGTAATATATCCTCTGTTTTCCCCAAATGCTCCATCTGATCATATATTTTTCAATTTCCTCTTTTCCCTGGTGCCCTTCCCTTCAGAGCTCTCTGCCTTACTTCAGTCTCTCTCTCTCTGTCTGTCTCTTATTTTCCACCCTGTTTTCTCTGTCTTCTCATTCTGGAGCTCGCCTGCATCAGATGTTAGAACTCCTGCATTAATTCTATATGTCTCTTAGCTTCTCTCTAATACCTTCCATCTCTTTTTCTTTTTGCTTTAGTCTTGGGGAAATTTCTTGGACCTTATCTTCAAAAACCTTTCATTGAATGTTTTATTTTGATGGTATATTTTTAATTTCTCAGCCTGCTTTACAGTTACTCTTCAGCACTTTCCTCCGACACTCTCCTTCCTGGAGCTCTTTCCCCCAGATCCCTCTCTAGTTTTACTCCCTGGTTTTGCCTGAGTCCATCCTCTAATATCTGAGAAGTACGCTTTGCTTGTATGATAATATACAATAATAATAAAACAGTGGCTTTATTTTATGCTTGCACTAAACTGCTAGTTTTGCTGGGTGTTTCATGTTGTCTCTGTGTTTTGGAAATATTTCTCCATCTTCTTCTAGATCTAGACTACCAGAGAAGTCTGATGTTCTGATACTTGTGATCTGTTCTTTCTGTAAACTTTTAGGATCTTTTTATACCTGGTGATATGAAATTTCATGATAATTAGGAATTTCGTGAAGATGAAGATATATTAGCACTTCTTATGTTAGCTACTCAATGAATCCTTTCAGTCTGGACATACACTTCATTTCTGGATCTCTCTCTCTCTCTCTCTCTGCATCCTGTTCTTATATATGAGTATAATATCTTCTAGTATCTCTTTGAGGATACAAAAAAAGATTTAAAAATATTTTCTCTGGTGTATGGTTTATCTACTTTTTGGCAGGTTGATTTTTCCTGTTGGCTTGTTTGAATTTCTTTTATGTTGGAGCATTTCCTAAAATGTCTGGCATTCCTTGTATTATGGTTTATATTCAAGAGGAACAATGCTGACTGGAAGCTCTGGTGACACGGACCTGGCTTCTCAGCCAGTGTGCTTCACTTTAGGATAATAGAGCAGAGCAGGGAATGTTCGCTTGGAGATCCTCAGGTGTCAGTACATGGTGTTTTCCTCCTGGGCTGCCCAGTCTCTTTGAAGAAGAAACTGCTGATTTTCTGCCTGCAGGTTGGATTTCAGGCTGTACAAGGAGTAAGGGAAGAAGTCTGGGGATCCATCCAACCACACTTCATGCAGACTCTGAACCAATCTCCACGCTTTCAGAGTCACACCTCACCTAGCCCTCGGCCATACTTTAGCCCCTCAGAGTCCTAAGCCTCTCCAGGTTGTTGAGGCAAGTTGGATCCCTTCTCTTCCTTAGTCCCCTGTGGATTTTGGCTTCAAATTCTTCTGCTTCTCTAAATCAGTTACCAGTCATCCATTTGCTGTGCATCTCCCCAAAATGGATAGAAATCTCTCATCCGTTGATATCTCCTCTTCCATTCTTTTTGCCCATGTGATTTTATATATTTGATTGTGACTTCTCACATATTTTAGTGGAAGCTTGAGAAGGAGGAAAGATAAAAAAAGATTTTAAAATATAAAGATCTAGCATCTTTAGCTGAAAGGTTGATTATCTTTTAGCTTCCCTATGATGATTTATTACATAGAATAAAAAAATTTTTGATGCAGTTAAACATCAATTTAATATAAAAAATTTCCTCCTAAAGACTCACCCATTATCCCAACAATGTTTACTAATAGTCTTTCCTTTCCTCATTAATTTTAAGTACTGATTTTGTCATACACTAAAGTCCTATAAGTACATGGATCTCTTCAACTTTCTATTCTTTTATTTTTCTGTACTAATACCACAATAATTATTGTAACTTCATAATATGTTTTGATATCTGCTAAGGCATGTCTCTTCTGTTCTTGTTTTACAGAGCTATCTTTACTATTCTTTTTTTCTTTTTTTAATTGAAGTATAGTTGATTTACAATATTGTATTAGTTTCAGGTGTACAACAAAGTGATTCAGTTATATGTATATATTTTTTCAGATTATTTTCCATTATACATTATTGCAAGGTATTGAATGTAGTTCCCTGTGTTACACAGTAAATCCTTGTTGCTTATCTATTTTATGTATAGTAGTTTGTAACTATTAATCCCAAACTCCTAATTTATCCCTCCCCTGCTCCCTTTCCCCTTTGGTAACCATAAGTTTGTTTTCTATGCCTATGAGTCTATTTCTGTTTTCTATATAGATTCATTTGCATTATTTTTTAGATCCCACATATAAGTGGTATCATATAACATTTGTCTTTCTCTGTCTGACTTACATCACTTAATATGATAATGTCTAGGTCCATCCATGTCGCTGCAAATGGCATTATTTCATTCTTTTTTGTGGCTGAGTAATATTCCATTGTATATATGTACCACATCTTCTTAAGTCAGTCATTTGTTGATGGGCACTTGGGTTGTTACCATGTCTTGGCTATTGTGAATAGTGCTGCTGTGAACATAGGGGTGCATGTATCTTTTTGAATTATAGTTTTTTTCCAGATATATGCCCAGGAGTGGGATTGCTGGATCATATGGAAACTCTGTTTTTAATTTTGTAAGGAACCTCCATACTGTGTTCCATAGTGGCTGCACTATATCTTTACTATTCTTGAAGCCTCTTCTTACATATCAATTTTAGAAGTTGAAGTTTCTCAATTGTACAAAAATTCTGCTGGCCTTCTGATCATGATTAATTTATATATTACATTATAGAGAATGGAATGTTTTTATGCATCAACACAATATATTTGTCCCTTGATTCAGATCTTGTTTTGTATCTTTCAGTGATACAATTTTCTTCATAGACTTGATATATTTATAATTGTTTCAGCTCATCACCCATTCCAACTTTCTAACAACCCTTTTGATTTTGAAGATAGCCTATGTGATATAACGAGTTGACATTCTTTTGGGCCATGTTTTATATTGTTGACTGGTAGAATGTATTGATATACCCTGGACAGAGGAACTTTAGGTTTGATGTCCTAATTGATGAAGCTTTTGCCTTTGTATAGTGCTAAATGCCAAAGACTCTGGGATAAGGAACACAAATTTCAAGTCCAAATGATTATCAGCGTCCTTCAGTACACAGCAGGCCCCTCTTGCCCTGTAGACAGGACCCCAATATGGTCCCTCTGCCCACAGCAGGTGGTGTGTATGCATTTAAGATTGTGCCTGGGTGAATTCACTATGTCCCCATTCTACAACATTTTGGTCTACACAGAGGCCCACTTCAGCAAGACCCACTGCAGCCTACCATGCCCTGACACCCTGTGAGTCCACTTGATCTTCTACAGGTTGTTCAAGAAAACTCTTTTTAGTATGTGCCATTCAAACTTGACCTTGGTAGGCCCAATTTTTTTTCAGCAACTGTTGAGCCCAAACATGGACTGTCTTACATGACCCAACTGTCTACAGTCCCCTTGGCCTTATTGGACTTTTGGCAGTTATCCAGGAGCTGTTAAAAATTTTAACAGAGAAGTTAAAAGTGTTGCCAAAGGTAACACAGCTAGGAATTACCAAAGGTAGGATTTAAAATCAAGCCAGCTAGCTTCTGTGCATGTGAATCAAAACACTTTAATGCCTCCAGATTTAATTGAAATTGTGACGATCACACATCAGTTTCAAAGACATTGAGTCCAGAATCCAGTGTTATACAGTCCAGTGTCAGCCTGAGTTGTCATAGCCGATCCACCAAATTTTATGGGATCCTGTGGGGTTTGGGCTCCACAAGTACAGCTCCTGTCATTGCCTTTTGGTAGTAACTTAGAGCAGCTTTTTCCACACACAGTCACTGGGCCTTCTTCCTGGTTTCCTGAGATGGAAGCTCTAATGTGATCTACAAGCGTGGGATAGGATTTTGCCCAAATCCTAATAGTTCTACCAAGTGTTGGTCTTCTTACCTAGTTTTGAGGACCTGGCAGGGCCAGTGACTTGTCCTTCAGTATTCGATATTCTTCAGCAACTGCATTTCCCTCCCATGCGATTCCCATGTGCAGGGCTGACATCCATTCGACACAGAGGGCACAGTGCCTAGGGCCTGTGATACCTTAGGGCTACACAAATGTTTTAATTTTCTTTTAAAACCAGAAGGTAAAATGAATATAATAATAATGAATATATAATAATAAATCCAGCCTGGATTATATTTGTCTTTATATCAACATAGTCACAAATGGAATTCGTAATATTATGGAGGAAGGCCCCTCAAAGGCAAAAGTGCCATTATGTCAAAAGTCACAGGGGCCCTGCCAGTGTGTATTCGTTATGTTTTGCTGCATAACAAGTGACTCAAATTTAGCATCTTTAAATCGCAAACGTTTATTTCCTCACGTAGTTTCTGAGGGTCAGGAAGCTGGGAGTGGCTTAGCTGGGGGTTGCTCTGGCCCGGCTTTCTCTTAAAGCTGCCGTCATCTGCAGGCTTAGCTACAGGAAGACCTGCTCCTCAGCTCACTCCTGTGGCTGCTGGCAGGTCTCTGTCCCACACTGGCTGTTGGCCACATACTTCAGTTCCTCCCACTGTGCCTCTTCATAAGCTGCCTGAGTGTCATCACAAAGTGACAGGTGGTTTCCCTCAGAATGAGTGATCCAAAAGAGAGAGACCACGATGAAAGCCACAGTCTGTTTTATTGTTTGTTTGTTGTTATTTTTGTTGTGTCTTGCTTACCCCAGCAAGGCATATTTTTCGCATATGCTACGTATCTCTTGAGGGTAGGCATAGAGGTTCTGCTCATCACATTTACCAAGGCTGATAGAAACTCCATCTTCTCACACGGTGCCACAATTGCAGAGCCAGGGAAAAGAAAATATGTTGAAACACATGCTGGCTTTTAACAAATTATTATTATTTTTCATGGTTTGAAATAATTATAGACTCACAGGGAAGTTGCAAAAATAGTACTGAATTTTTAATTTTCCATCGAGAAAGCAGGCACCTCTTCCAAATAGAAGAGTGCTTCTGAGACCCTGTCCTCTGAGCTCTGTTTATAAGCCTCCATTAGCTTCACCAAGTCCATACAGTTCCAAGGGGTCTACCCTTTTTTCTGTAGCTAGAGGTTCTAATCTGAAAAGGACAGGAGGTTGACTCACAAACATGAAAACAAACAGGAACTCTACTTAAAATTAATCATGTAACACATATGTAAATGCACTAAAAAGGACCTAGCAGACACACACCATTGACTCAAGATCCCCTCTGGGAGTTGATGTTTGTTGGGGGGTGACAGGAGTAAAGAGGAACCTTAAGGTTTTACTCTCTTTATGTCTATATAGTTTGAGTATTTCATGAGAGTGTATTCATGTATTACATCTGTAATTAATTTTTTAAGAAAAAATAGGGTAGTCAGAAAATTTTTATTCTTTCTTTGTAATCTACCCCCCCTTTTTAAAATCAATTATGCAGATAGAGTCACATCCATTAAAACATTTCTCAGGTCCATCCTTACTCCCTCCCACATAAAAACCTATCACGGATGATCCAACTTCTGCCTGGAAGTCTCCAATCAGAAGTCTGGAGGGGCTTGAGGAGGCCTCAGTCCCTCAAACTTTCCTACGATTGTGGCTCCAGATGTCAGATAATGGTCAAGGTCATTGGTCCATGACCGAAGCTTTAGGCCTCCCCCGACTTCAGAGATCCTTGGTTACCCAAACTGCCTTGACTATGTGGTTCTGAGGAAACCATGTCTGGTGTCACCTTGCCCTCAGCTCATGTCTCTTTAACTCACCACTGTGCAGAGTTGGGAGTTAGGGGGAAACAGTAAATTCCACTAACACAACACTGTTTCCATAGCACCAAGGCTATTCTGTTTCTCCCCAGGGGTCCTCAGCATTCTCTGCTGTGGCTTCCAGATGCCCCTTCCAAATATAACTCAGGTGAGGTGAGGGATGGAAGTGAGACCAATCCCAGTTATGACACCAAATTCAGCATTTATTGAACTGCAGACTGAGGGGAAACATACACCCAACACACATCCAGTACACACACACCCCATATACACACACACAGTAAATTACCAGTTTATATTCCAAAATCCCAGCAGAAAGGAAGTGGCTAGACAGGACAAGAGCAGATACAGTCAATCTTAGAGCAGCTTCCGCTAATCCTGGAAATCCTCTAAGGATTTGTGAAGCGATCAGAGACACTGATGACAATGAGTGGTCCAGGGCAAATGAGAAGTCTAATTTTGTGCTTCTCCACTGAACTTTTCACATTACTCTTCAGAAAGAACTTGCCCAAATCCACTGCTTATTGCTTCTATTTAAGGAAATGCTTTATTTTTTTTTTAAACTTTTTATTTTATATTGGAGTACAATTGATTAACAACGTTGTGTTAGTTTCAGGTGTACAAAGTGATTCAATTATACATACATTTTGACAATATTGATTCTGCCAATCCAAGAACAAGGTATATCTTTCCATCTGTTTGTGTCATCTTTGATTTCTTTCATCAGCGTCTTACAGATTTCGGAGTACAGGTCTTTTGCCTCCTTAAGTAGGTTTATTCCTAGGTATTTTATTCTTTTTGATGTGATGGTAAATGGGATTGTTTCCTGAATTTCTCTTTCTGATCTTTTGTTGTTAGTGTATAGAAATGCAACAGATTTCTGTGTATTGACTTTGTAACCTGCAACTTTACCAAATTCATTGATGAACTGTAGTAAGACTCATCAAGAAAAAAAGGGAGACAACTCAGTAAAATTAGAAATGAAAATGGAGAAGTTACAGCGGACACCACAGAAATACAAAGGATCATAAGAGACTACTACAAGCAACTGTATGCCAATAAAATGGACAACCTGGAAGAAATGGACAAATTCTTAGAAAGAATAATCTGCCAATACTGCACCAGGAAGAAATAGAAAATATGAAAAGACCAATCACAAGTACTGAAATTGAAACTGTGGTTTTAAAACTCCCAACAAACAAAAGTCTAGGACCAGATGCCTTCACTGGTGAATTCTATCAAACATTTAGAGAAGAGCTAAAACCTACCCTTCTGAAACTGTTCCCAAAAAATTGCAGAGGAAGGAACACTCCCAAACTCATTCTACGAGGCCACCATCACCCTGATACCAAAACCAGACAAAGACACCACAAAAAAGAAAATTACAGGCCAGTCACTGGTAAACATAGATGCAAAAATCCTTAACAAAATACAGGAAATGCTTTAAATTGTTGGGTTTTCCTGTCTTAAACCAAGCTGAACATCTAGAAGGCCTCATTTTCACTTGGGGAGAAAAGCAGTCAGTGGCTGGGATATCCTGAATCAGTATCTGCCTCCAGCTTCCCAGGGCTCAGGAAAGTCCGTTTCCTTTTTTTTGTAGTGTTTATTAGTGCCTTTTCACTCTGTATCGTCATCAGATTTATGGAGGCTTATATAAGTTATTTATCTTTTCCAAGAATCAGTTTGGCTTTTCTATATTGTCTTTATTGTTCACTTTATTAGTTATTTTTATTGTTATTATTGCTTTCCTTCTATTTTCTTTGAATTCATTCTACGCTTTTTCTTTTTTTGAAACTTGAGTTGAATTCTTAACACATTTATGTTCAATATGTCTTGAATTCTAATAAACACAACTTAAGGCTATACATTTCCCCCAAATTTGTCTTTGGATGCACCCCCCCCAAGTTGTGATTGGCAGTGCTTTGAATATTTTTTAGTAGTATTTCATATTTTATATTCTATTCCCTTTGAACTCACAAGTTAGTCAGAAGTAACTTTTTTATTTCTAACTATTTTTGGTTTCTTTATCTTTCTATTGTTGATTTCTAATTTATTTTGGCATTGAGATTAGAGAACATGATAGATGTGATTTTGACTCTGCAAATAGCTGATATTTCCTAATTGCCCAGTGGTAGTCAATTTTTGAATGTTTTAGGATATATGTATCCTATAAGTATGCCAGAGTGTATTCTATATCCTTCCTGATGCTTGCTAAGCTTGATAATAAAATTTCCCAAAGATAGATATGTTTAAAATCTCTCACATTAACATTATGGATTTGTCAATTTCTCTTTGTAATTCTTAAAATTTTTTCTATATATTTAAGATTATCTTGGCAGATACACAAAACACATAATTATTATAAATTCTTAAGGGATTATTCCATTTATTATTATATAATCTCTCTTAATCCTTATAGTACTTTTATGGACTGAATTGTGCCCATCTGTTGAAAATTCATCTGTTGAAATCCTAACCCGCAGTACCTCAAAATATAACTGTATCTGGAGGTAGGGCCTTTAAAAAGTTAATTGAGGTAAACTGAGGTCAAATGGGTGGGCCCTAATCCAACAGGACTGGTGCCCTTATAAAAAGAGGAGTTTAGGACACAGATATGTACATGCATAGGGGAAGACCATGTGAGGACACAGTGAGAAGGTGGCTTTCTACAAATCAAGGAGAGAGGCCTCAGGAGAAACCAAACCTGCCAACAACTTAATCTTGGATTTCTAGTCTCCAGAACTGTGAGAAAATAAATTTCTGCTGTTTAAGTCAGCCAGTCTATGGTATTTTGTTATGGGAGCCCTAGCAAACTATTACAGTGCATTTTATCTTTTATTAATAATGCTATATCAGCTTCCGTTTGGTTATTATTTGTCAGGTATGTTATAAAGATTGGTAAGAAAGAACAAATGTGTGGTTATTTATAGATGCCATGATTGTATAGATAGAAAAGCCTATGACATTTTACAAAAATTCCTAGAACTAATAAGTGAATTTAGCAAGATTTCAGGATACAGAGTCAATATACAAAAACCTTTTGCACTTCTAGATACTAGCAACAAACAATTGAGAAATGAAATTTGAAAAAAAAATCAAAGTGGAGATGAAAAAACAGATGATTGAATATATAAATTGGGAGTCAGTGGGTGGGGTTGATTAGAGAAAGAGCTTAAATCAATCAGGGAAGTAGTCCCATGATCCATTTGTGGGCATTCCAACATTTAGAGATCAAACAAGAGAAGCAGAGACAGCAAAGGAGACTAAGAAGGAGTTGCCAAGTAGACAGAGGAACCAGAGAGGATGGTGTCTCAGAAAACAGAGAGGAAATGTGGCCAATTGAGTCCACTGCTGTTGAAAGGCCATGAACGATAAAGACAAAGAGATGACCATCTTATTGGCAACATGGATGTCTTTGTTAATGCTGGCTGAAGCCCAATTAATTTGGGTTCCAATGTAACTAGGACATAGGAAATAAAGATAGCTACTACAGGCAACCCTTTCAGAATGTTTTTTTATCAAGGACAAATATGCATTAGTAGCTGGAAGGGGACTGTGGAATCAAAGGAGATCCTCCCTCCCTCCCTCCCTTCCTTCCTTTCTTCCTTCCTTCCTTCCTTTCCTCCCTTTTCCTTCCTTCCTTCCTTCCTTCCTTTTCCTTCCTTCCTTTTCCATCCTTCCTTTTCTTTCCTTCCTCCCTCATTCCCTCCCTCCCTCCCTTTCTTTCTTTCTGTTATGAGGCTGTTTCAATGTTCATAGGCTAGTTAAGGATAAGGAGGGGAGAATTGCTTCCCAAAGAAGTTGCTTCCCAAAGAAGGAGAATGACTTCCCAAAGAAGTCAAGTTCTTGGGAAGAAGAGAAGAGATGAAAGCCAGGGCCCAAGCGGAGGGGCTGATCTTTGATAGAATCAGGGTTATGTCACACATTTTACAAGAGGGAAAGCAAAAAGTATAGGCTCATATACAGCTAGGTTGGTCTATCTTGTGACAGGAAATTGAGGGAGCTATCATGTAATTGTTTATATATTTTTTGCCATTAAATGTGAGAAAAGGTCATTAGCTGGCAGTGATGGGGGCATAGAGTGAACGAGATTGCAGGAGAAAGAAGTTGTAAGTGTGAACTAGTATTTGGGAAGGGAGGGAAGTAAACACACCAGAAAGATATGATCAGATTGCTGAGGAATATTGAGAACCTGTTGAAAATTTATGGTTATGGAATTAAGGTGAAACTGGATAATGTTCAGCTGCTTCGGTGCAGGCATGAAGTAGTTGGAATGTTTGAGCTTCATTAGGGATGACATTTTGGTGGGCAAGTAGGACACAAGGAGAGAAAATCCAGGGAGTCAAGGTAAGGAGGTGATTAACATGACATGGAATCCAAGGTGTTTAAGGAGGAAAGTGAAGCCATAAGAAGAAGATCGATGGTGAAAGCCCTGTCGGGGTCAATGGATTGAAGGTTTTAAAGAGGTTGAAGTGATGCTGAGATAGGAGTATTAGAGCAGGTGAGCTCTAGGTATGGGAGGTAATTGTCAGAGAGTGAGATGCTTGGAATTATTATTTCAGAGGTGATGCCGTTATTAGTGATGACAGGTTCAAGTGTATGGTGATGGGAAAAAGTGACTAAGGTGAGGTGGAAGAAAGTGTCATAGGAGATGCACAGTAATTAAGCCTCTGTCTCTTAGCTCCAAACTCACGTTCTATACTTCCTCTTGTGATGCTAGGGTTGGGACTTGGCAAATCGTTTTTGCTTTGCCTAATGGTTCCCTGTTACGCTCTGCCAATAGAGGAGTCTAGAGAGAGACAGCAAGGCTGGAGGAGGAAGAAGGGGCTTCCTGACTGTTTCCTGTTTCTGTTACTATTACCCCAGCAATGTTTCTTCACCCAGGCAGCAGTTCCTTCCCATAGCAGCAGCAGAGTTCAGTTTGAGTTTTTCCTATACTCACAGAATCAGCTTTACTGAGCCCATCTCAGAGACGCCAGCATCAGCCAAGCAACACTGCTCTTCAGAGGTGTGTGCTTCAACTCTTCAGGCCCTCCTCTTAGGGTCTAATTTTTTATAATCCTAGCCTCCTCCCTTCCCTCCACCCCAGCCCTAGGGATGGTAGCTGCCTACTGCAGTTGCTGTCTCTGTGATACCTTAGCATTGTCTTTTTACCTTTTCAGTTATCTTGTTAAGAATTTTATACCTAGCTAACGATTCTTCATATTGAATTCTCTCTATTCAAATAACTGGCATTCTTCCCATTTCCTGACTAGACTCTGATTGATACAGGATGTGAGGATGTCAAGAAACAGAACACTTGGATGTTGATGTCAACTAGAATGGTGGTAGGAATAAGGGTGAAGACCAAGGCAGTGATTCAGAGGTGAAAGTAATCATGAATGTGAGGAACTGAACACTGCAAGAAGTGGGGCATTAGGTAACAAAGTCTGATGGATTTTGTATACTTAAATGTTTAACTTGTGATCTTGCTCGCCACAACTTAGGCTCAAAAATGACTACACAGGGACTTCCCTGGTGGCATAGTGGTTAAGAATCCGCCTGCCAATGCAGGGGACTCGGGTTCGAGCCCTGGTCTGGGAAGATCTCACACACTGCGGAGCAACTAAGCCCATGCGCCGCAACTACTGAGCCTGCACTCTACAGCCCGCGAGCCACAACTACTGAGCCCATGTGCCACAACTACTGAAGCCCACGTGCCTAGAGCCTGTGCTCCACAACAAAAGAAGCCACCGCCACGAGAAGCCCACGCACCGCAACGAAGAGTAGCCCCTGCTCGCCACAACTAGAGAAAGCCTGAGCACAGCAACAAAGACCCAATGCAGCCAAAGATTAAAATAAATAAATAAATAAACAAGTAAGTAAATTAAAAAAAAAGTGCACTTAAAATCCACTAAATTCTTTTCATAGGTGCACTTTATTTTTTAAAATTAAAAAAAATTTTATTGAAATATAGTTGATTTAAAATGTGTTAGTTTCAGGTGCTGTGTTAGTAAATTAATTCAGTTACATATATTTATATATTATATACACATATATAATATTTATTCTTTTTTAGATTCTTTTCCATCATAGGTTATTACAAGATATTAAGTATAGTTCCTGTACTATACAGTAGGTCCTTGTTGTTTAACTATTTTATATATAGTAGTGTGTATATGTTAATCCCAAACTCCTAATTTATCCCTCCCCCCTTTTCCCCTTTGGTAACCATAAGTTTGTTTTCTATGTCTGTGAGTCTATTTCTTTTTTGTAAATAAGTTCTTTTGTATCATTTTTTAGATTCCACATATAAGCGATATCACATGATATTTGTCTTTCTCTGTCTGGCTTACTTCACTTAGTATTATAATCTCTAGGTCCATCCATGTTGCTGCAGATGGTATTATTTCAATCTTTTTTATGGCCGTAGGTGCACTTTAATGACATCTTCTCCTTCCACCTGGTAAAAATTATAAGTCAACATCTACTCTCTAGGTCAGTGTTTCTCAAAGTATAGTCTGAAGATTATTTGCACCAAATCTACTAGCATACTTGTTAAATGTGCAAATTCCTGGACTACACAACAGGTAGGGAGACCCAAAACTGAGAGGTGTCCCAGATAGCATGTTTTTAATGTTAAAACCAGGACAGTCCTGAGCAAATTGGGATGGTTGGTCACCCTAACACCAGACCTACAGAATCCAAATGTTAAAGGGTAGGGCCGATGTCTGCATTTTGAACAAGCACCTTGGGTGGTTCTTAGGCACTCTACCATGAGAACTACTACTCTAGGTGTCTCTGGGCTTGATGGTCTAGGTGGACCTCTTTCCTTCTGGGCTTCATGCTACCTCCTTATTGGGAGGCATTCCCTAACGAAGGTAGAGTGTCTCCCTTTCTTGTCGTGGAATGTTGTGGAAATCCTAGCAATCTCTCTGGCTGCTGATAGTAAGATCTTGAGCATAAAAAAAAAAAAAAAAGTGAATCACTTCCTTTGATTTCTTCCTTTGGTCCTTAGAACAAGATGCAACACCAATGATTTTTCATGGTAGTGTGGGCTGGCCATGTGTAGTAGAAGCCTTATCCCCCCCAGAGTTTCTCTGGCACATATCCAATGTTAGATAGCAAAATCCAGGTTGACATAGCAAAATAGGTAGTAGCAAAATAGACTAGGTAGTTTAAACAACAGAAGTAAAAGAGCAACATACAAAAATCAATTGCATTTCTATTAGTAGCAGGGAACATATGGAAGCTGAAATTAAAAACCACTTATAAATACTATTTACAATTGCTTCAAAGAAAATGAATACTTAGGTCTATACTTAAAAACATGTCCAGGATCTATATGCTGAAAATTACAAAATGCTGATGGAAGAAATCAAAAAAGGCAAATAAATGGAGAGAGATGACTTGATTATGGATTGGAAGAATCAACATGATAAAGATATAGTAACTGGACCAGGCCGGTACCCAACCCAGGTTTGGCTGCTCGCTGCTCAAAAGGCCAATACTAGAGAGACAAGTGTTGGTGGAAAAGGAAAAGTTGCTTTATTCAGGAGACCGGCAACCTGGGAAGATGGTGGACAAATGTCCTAAGACCATCTCCAAGTTGCTGATTGGAGACAAAGGTTTAAAAGGCTTTGTGAGGGAGGGAGCTGCAGGTACATGATCAGCTCGTGCAGAATCCTCAGGTTGTTGGCATCAAGGTGGAGTTTCGAGCATCACCAGTCTTCTGGTTTCAACTGCTCTGGGGTCTCTGTGCTTGTGGTCAGCAGTTTTCATCTGGTGGGCTCTGCTTCCTGTGAAAACAACTTAGGAATGTGTGTCAGGCCTTTATCGACAGCTTTCAGGGAACTGGGAATTTGGTGACTTTGCTGTGTGGCTGGTTTATAGTCTAAATTGTTGCCATTTGCCCTGCCCAGCAGCTATTCTTTATTTCTAAATCTTCACATTTCCTAGTCATTAATTCTTAAGCCAGCCTGCCTGGTTACAATAACAACTCTCCCCCAAGGAATCTATAGGCTTAATGCATTTCCTATCAAAATTCCAGCAAGATTTTATGTACATATGGGTAAGCTTATTTTAAAACTTATATGAAAAGGCACAGACCCTAGAATAGTTAAAACAGTCTTGACAAAGATAAATGGGAGATTGGGATTGACATATATACACTATTGATACTATGTATAAAATAGTTAACTAATGAGAACCTACTGTATAGCACAGGGAACTCTACTTAATGCTCTGTGGTGACTTAAATGAGAAGGAAATCCAAAAAAGAGGGGATACGCGTATATGTATAGCTGGTTCACTTTGCTGTACAGTATAAACTAACACAATATTGTAAAGCAACTATACTCCAATAAAAATTTTTTAAAAGATAAATGGGAGGAATCACTCTATCTGATGCTAAGGCCTTTAGTATATGGCTCCAGTTTATGTTGTGATATTTGCAAAGAGATATCAATGGAACAGAATAAAGAACCAGAACTAGACCCCCACACACATGCTCAAATGACTTTTGACAAATATGCAAAAGCTATTCAGTGGAAGAGAGATATCCTTTTCATCAAATGGTGCTTAAGCTATTGCGTATAGGAGGATAAAATGAACCTTGACCTAAATCCCACACCTTATACAAAAAATGAATGCAAAATGGATCACAGACTTAAATGTAAAATGTAGAACTATGAATGTTTTAGGGAAAAAAGTGATAAATCTCATCAAAACTAAATAATTTTGCTCTGTGAAATCACGTGTGAAGAGGATGAAAAGACAAACTAAAGACTGGCAGAAAATATTTGCAAACCATGTATCTGACAAAAGATGAGTATCTAGAACATAAAATGAATCTCACAACTCAACAGTAAAAAAAACAATCCAATTAGAAAATGGGCAAAAGACATGAGCAGACATTTTATCAAAGAGGATATAAAGATGACAAATAAGCACATAAAAACATGTTCAATATCATTAGCCATCAGGGAAATGCAAATTAAAACCACACTGAGACATCACTAAACACCTCTCAGAATGGTTAAAATAAAAAATATTGACAACACCAAATGCAGGAGAAGATGCATTTGGAACAGGATATTGGATCCTGGAGAAGAGACTGGATCATTCACACATTGCTGGCAGGAATGTGAAATGCTACAGCTGGTCTGCAAAAGTCTGTCAGTTTCATGTGAAACTAAAGTTGTAACTACCACAAGACCCAGCAAGTGTACTCTTGGGCATTATTCCAGAGAAATGAAAACTACATTTATACAAATGTTCATAGCAGCGTTATCTGTAATATCTCCAAACTAGAATCAGCCCAGATGTCCTTCCACAGGTGAGTGGTTAAAACCTGTGGTACAAACATACCATGGACTGCTTTACTACTCAGCAATAAAAAGGAACAGACTGAAAAACTACTTGGATGAATCCCCAGAGAATTATACTGAGTTTAAAAGGCCAATTGCAAAACCTGACATACTGTTCTCCAAAAGGTTATGTAACATTCTTGAAGTTATAAAATTTTAGAAATGGAGAACAGATTAGTGGTTACCGGGGTTAAGGCAGTGGGGATATGGGGGGTGTATAGGTGGGAGTGAGGGGGGTGTGGTTATAAAAGGGCCACAGGAGGGATCCTTGTGATGTTGGAAGTGTTCAGCATCTTGACTGTGGTGGTGCATGCACAGATCTACCCATGTGATAAAACTGTATACGGTAGGTCTAAACACACACACACGCACACACGCAAGTCAAGCTGGGGAAATCCAAATTGGATTGGTGAACTGAATCGATGCCAGTATCCTGGATGGGACAGGGTACTGTAGTGTACTGAAACGTTACTATTGAGGGAAACCGGGCAAAAGGTACACAGACTCTCTCTGAATTATTTCTTACAACTGCATTTTGTAGGGGAGGGGAAAATTTCCCTTCTATTCCTCTTGGTTCTTTTGGCTGGTCTAATAATTAAATTGACACAAGACAGATTAACAGGACAAAAAAACCCCAAATTTAATTTTTTATGCACATAGGCCCCATCGGTATGGCACCTGAGAAGTGACCGAACCAGGCTGTTTATAAACCTTTTTCGAGGAAGAATCCATTGTGTGTGAAAATTTGACAAAACAAAAGGATTTGGGCTTACAGTAACAAATGAATGAAGAAGTAACAAAGTTTGTTTTTACAGCTTCCTCTGGGTGGAAGGATGTCCTCCATCCTCTGAGTAGGGAGGATTCCTTCCACGGGAGTTTTGTTTCCTGCTCTCAGGGGAACAAAGGAGGGTCAGCACGTTCTTCTTGGACTGGCTCTTTCTCAAGTAACTTTAATTCAAAATAATCAATATGCCAAAGTGGCATATTTGGGATGGCCTGTTCTGGACCCCATCAATGTGAATCAACAATGATCTCAGCACGCATTTCAACTAAAAATGACACTTTGAGAGGTGTATTTCAACCCTATTTCTGTCTGCCCCCAGAGAGGACAAAAGAAGCAAAATCTACTCAGAGATGGGATATTTGCTGCAGGGCCACATAATATTGCTGTATATTTGAAGCTGTAAGTGGGGAGGGGCTGTTAGAGATCTCCAGTGACGGCCAAGCGCCAGCTGAAACATGGAAGAACAAGGCTGCACAACGGCTGTGGGAGGGAGGCTTGTGATCAAGATGCCGGAGCAGGAGCTGTTAGCACGAATGCTTTGGCTCAGTTCTAGGGTTTCAGTTTAAAGAATCTCATGAGGATTAAAGACACTTAAACACTTTCAAGCACTTACAGTTTTACCCAGAAGTTAACAACTTCAGAAACTGCTGATTTCAGCCTGTGACTTTTGACTAATGTATTTTGATGGTTTAGTTCGCCTTTCTTTTTTTTTTTTTTTAAACGGGAGTGCAGTAGAAAGCAAAAGATGAATTTATGATGCCAAGTAAATGGTTTGCTTGCATTGCCTTTTCCTTCAGTTTCAACCTTGTGGCTGAATTCCCTTTTTGGCTGTAATGTAGACACTGTTTTACCTTTTTTCTGAACATGGTTTTTAGACTATGAGTACATTCCAGGCACTAATAGTCTATACAACATGAGCTGTTTCTGAAAAAGTAGAACTCCATAGATTATTATTATTGTTGTCTTGGTTTTTGTTTGATTGTTTTGCTTTTCTTCCTACCATGGGGGAAGCATGTTAAGTATAATAGATTGTGACCATCACATCTCCCAGCTTTCCTAAGGAATCGCAAAAATGATGTCTCTTTACATAAGAAATCCTGTCAGCCTTTCCTGAGTGCCGTGGAGAACTGCAAGCTCTGGTAGATAAAATGCTTGACAGTTTGGAGTGTTTAGGAAGAAAGTGGAGAGGAAAGATGGAGTGGGAACAATTGTAGGAAAGAGACAAGGGAGCTGGTCTGTTGCTTTTCTTAAAAAACAAACAAAAAAACCCCTCAAAATATAACATTCCAGCTTCTTTACTCGGAGTCTGATTGAAACAGTCCACCTCCTCCTGTTTATAACAGGAGTGTGGCAAGGCTGTGCTTGCAGAATGACATTCTGTAACAAGCCATACTTAACATGCTTTCACAGTAGACGGCCTCTTAACCGTATTTCATAGATAGATATGATTTGCTTTGGAAGTAACTGTCGGAAAAGCTCAAGTCCTGTTGTACTCTGTTTTCTGAGCCCAACTGGGAATTTATGGTTATTGCTGTCATTACTTAGTCTTAAGATTAGACCGTGAATTTTATGCTGTCAGAAATTTCCTGGTGCTGGGCTCCAGTTAGCAATGTCAGGAGCTCATTTGGACTCAAAAGTTGTAAAAGAATCGAGACATGATAAGTAGGTCAGTGCCGAAAGCTGTGAAAGACATGGTGATCAGATAATCAGCCGAGAGCAACAATTTGGGACAATTTAGCCACATTAATGTCCTGATCATATGTAGATTCTGGAAAAGAGAGACAAGGTGTCTGTGGTGGGGTAAGGGGAAGACTCTTGAAAAGAGTGCAGAAATACTTGAGATGAAAGAAATGTTCACCTATTGAGGTATGGAGAAGTCATTCCGGCTTATACATGCATTAACTTGAATTTTATGCTAACTACAGTAGCCTGTTTGTGGCCTATCAAACATACATTGTAACTCTGCTTTAATTATTAAAGAAAAGGGCACCTTGACCAGAAGTAAAGAATATCCATCTTAAAAATAAAGATTAAATGCCCTTCTTCCTGGAATGCCAATGCTGGTTCTCCTTTAATGATAAGACTCCCTTCCCAGGTGCCAAGGCCATACTGTATGTGCTGGTCTGTTTTTTTGTGTGTTTTTTTTTTTTTTGAAACTTGAAGAAATGTATCCCTGACTTGTTTAATGTTCTTTGTTCTGACAAGATATAAAACTGTGCTGAAAAACCCTGCTTCTCTGGAGCAATTTCTCAGAGTAATCTGGGAAGCGGGCTTCTGGGCTACAGTCCTCAGTTTGGCTCAGATAAAATTCTTTTCTATTCTTATTATTGATTGTTCATTGATCATTTTCGTCGACACTTGCTATAAGTGGCGTCTACATGTTAAAATAATTACTTTCAGAAACAAATGGGGAGAAGAAACCAGAATCCTAGGCACAGTAAATAAGTAGGTTGGGATGATAGTACATAAGGAACCTGGTTCCCATTTTCTTAAGGTTTGAATTTCTTCCATTACCATCACTCCCCCTCCCCCATACACCAAGCTACCCTAATAGAGGCAAAAAGGGGAGAGTAGAGCTTAGCAGTAAGACTCATCTGGGTTCTAGCTTGGCTCTGCTAGGTCACCATGAGCAAGTTTTTTAAGCCCTCAAAGCCTCAGTTTCCTCCTCTGAAAAATGAGGATAAGATTATGTACATCACATGTTTGTGGCAATGAATGAGTGAAATAAAGCATAAGCAGTTCCTGGAATGTCGTCAGTGTTCAGTAAATGGAAGGATTATCACTACTGATACAACTCACAACTGTCCACCACTCTAGCCTTTTCAAAATACAATCATGTCTGATACTACATGTGTTCATCTTTGTAGGAATACTGTTGCATGGATTGGGCAGATATGCAGTATCCCTATTTTACAGAGGAGAAAAAGGAAGCTCAATGATTAGTCCCAAGGTCACACAGCTGGTGAGCAGTTGACCTTGGATTACAACCACGGTGGTTCTTTAAGCAAGGATCAGAATTACCTGGGTGATGATCAGAAGTCAGATTGCTGGGCGCCACCCGCAGTTTCCAATTTGGTAGGTCTGGGATGAGGCCCCTGAAACTGGATTTCTTCGCCAGAGTTCAGGTGATGCTGATGCTGTTGGTCTTAAAACCCCACTTTGCAAACAACCAAGCTAGACTAGAGCAATGGTTCTCCAATATACCTGCTCATTGCAGTCACCTGGAAGCTTAACAGAATCAACAAACCCATAACTGCCTCACATCCATGGATGTTCTGGTACCACAAATGTGATTCAGTCTTGGCACTAACATATAAATACTTGATTGTTCCAAGTAAAAAAAAGGATAAATCTATAACAACTTTGGGAATTCTACAGTCTGGAAAGCTGTGTCTTGTTTTTCAAAAAATGTAGTATTTTTTTCTTTTTTTAAATTTAAGTATAGTTGATTGACAGTGTGTTAGTTTCAGATGTACGGCACAGTGATTCAGTTTGTATCTATATCCATATCTATCTGTATATCTATCTTTTCTTTTTCAGATTCTTTTCCATGATAGGTTATTACAAGGTATTGAATATAGTTTCCCTGTGCTCTACAGTAGGTTCTTGTTGGTTATCTATTTTACATATAGTAGTGTGTATCTGTTAATCCCAAACTCCTAATTTATCCCCCCCCCCCTTCCCCTTTGGTAACCGTGAGTTTGTTTTCTATGTCTGTGAGTCTATTTCTGTTCTGTAAATAAGTTCATTTGTATCATTTTTTTTAGATTCCACATATAAATGATATCATACGGTATTTGTCTTTCTTTGTCTGACTTCACTTGGTTTGATATTCTCTAGGTTCATCCATGTTGCAGCAAATGGCAAAATTTCTTTCCTTTTTGTGGCTAATATTCCACTGTGTGTATATACACCACATCTTCTTAAGCCAGTCGTTTGTTGATGGGCACTGGGGTTGTTTCCATGTCTTGGCTATTGTGAATAGTGCTGCTGTGAACATGGGGTGCATGTATTTTTTGAATTATAGTTTTTTCCAGATATATGCCCAGGAGTGGGATTGCTGACATATATGGTAACCCTATTTTTAGTTTTTAAAGGAACCGTCATACTGTTCTCTGTAGTGGCTGCACCAATTTACATTCCCACCAACAGTGTAGGAGGGTCAAAAAATATAGTATTAATACGAAATATCTGTAGAGCCAACTATTGAGAGAAGTTTTATAGCAAACCTGTTACAATTTCAAGACAATTTATCTACCACCCTCCCCAATACTTATTTCAAGCATTCCAAAACTTCCATCCACTTAATTTTTCACTCTTCATACCTGAAAATTCTAAGAAGTCTTCCCTGACCTGGTAGTACCACTTTCCTTTTCTCTCCTGCCATCTATTGTAACTTCAAATTTACATTTATTTGCATGCTATTACTGAAATTATCACCATTAACTAAAGGTATTATTTGAATTCATTGTTAATTAATCAAGTTAATTAATTATATTATTATTACACTTATTTACGTCATTACTACATTTATATTATGTCGGTGGCTGGTTCCCAGACTGTAAGCTCCAACAGAGCAGGGGCCTGTTTTTTGTTCAAGCTTGTGTACACAGCGCCGGACACACAGTAGTAGGTGTTCAGTCAATATTTGTTTATCAGCGTTCCTGACCTCTAAAACTCTCTGTCTAGTGAGGCTGGAAGGCCTACGTGTACAATGTATAGAACAGACCGTTTAAAGTTCCAGGGAGGTTTGCAGTTCCCGACCCCCGGGGGCCTTGATTGCCAGTTTTGCAAAGCGAACCCCGAAGCGAATGTTTTGAGAGGCGTCAGAACCCCGCCCCTTTACAACTACAAAACAAGTTTTGAGGCAGCCCTAAAATGCTTTCCCGGATCAGAGACACCGATTGCCGCAGAGGCTCTGCGCTCCAGGGTACTACCTGGAACAAACCCTGCAAAGATTCGGCGGGCGCCGCAGCCGGGCGTGCCAGCGGGAGGCTGCGCCGGGACTGCCCCCTCTCATTTCTCCCGCGCGAAACCGGGCCGGACGGCTCCACTCCCTCCCTCCACTGCAGGGGGGATCCCGGCGCCCCCAGATTGGCAGCCACCTCGGGCGGCTCCCAGCTGCAGCCCCTCTTGCGCCGCCTGCAAAGCGAAGTTCACCGGTCGCGAAGTTTGGGTCCTGTAAGAGGAGCCTCGAGGGCTGGCGCCGCGGCGCCGACTGGCCGGCGCGGGGCGCTCCCCCTGTCCCGGGCGCCGAGTGCGCCCCTCCCCCGGCCCGCCGGAGCTCCGGGCGGAGCGAGCGCGCTGCGAGGCCGCGGGCGACCTCCGTGCGCCGGGCCCGTGGCGAGCCAGGCTCCCGTGGCCGCGTGCTGGGAGGAGGCCGGAGCCCAGCGGGGAAGAATGGAGTTGGCGACTGGCTCGCAGGTGAGGATCTGGCCGCCCGCCGCAGCCCCGGACGCACCCTCGGCCTGCCTTCCCTTTGCGCTTGGCCCTGCGCCCCGCCTTGGGCTGGAAACGTGGCCCTCGGCTGCCGCGTTGTGGATCGGGCGCGCCCAGTCCCGCCGACGCCGGAGCGGGTACGCTCCGCAGGTGTGTGCGGTGTTTACGGTTGTGCCACCTGGAGCGGAGAGGCTGGGTGCCGCCGCACGCGGGCGCTCGCCGCTGGCCCGGGTGGGGCATCGGGGTAGCCCGCTGGGTCGCTGCGGCCGCGAGCCCCGGGAGCGGATGAACTCCAGGGCAGTGCAGGCGGGGAGGCCGCAGCGGCGCAGCGACTGCGTTTGCGGTGCTCGTGGGACTGGGGGAGGGGGAAGCTTTTTCGGTGCGCGCCCCCCACTTTTTCCGGCATTGGCAGGGAGATAAGTTTAAGTGTGATTTTCTAAAAAAACGTAGTCGAGAATCGGGCCAATTCAACTTGGATAATGGAGTTTAAAAATAGTTGCTTTTGTATTTGTTCTAGAACTTTTGGAAATGTTTTTAAGGAACTTGTAACCGTTTGGGGGAACTGGCAGCGTCATTAGACCAGGTTAAAAAACAAAAAGCCCCAAGCTCCCAAACCGTGTATACAGCACCACCGCAGGTACCCATTATGGTTTTAACTAGGTCTTAAAAATCTCATTAACAAGCTCCCAAATATTACAATGGGTGGTGGGATGTGGACTTAGCTTCAGTTTTCTTTTTTACTTTTTAAAAGCGCTTTTCTCTACTTTCTAGTAATGAATATACATAATTTATTCAGAGGTAAGCAATAAAAACTTTTTCAAACGAACTAAAAATAAACCTTTTAGAAAGGAAGCAGCTTGTAGGAGCCCGAGAGATGCTTTGTATGAGGGTTGGGTTTTTTCTTGCTTTTGTGAGCGCCTCTGACTCACTGCTTCCACCTTACCTTTGGCTGGTGTTTACCTCCTTTCTCCACCTGGGTGCTGGGCATCCGCAGGATTTGGGAGACGCGAAGCGACCGGGGCCCAGCTGCCGGGGTGGCCGGTGGTACCTGAGCCCGTGACGCTGTCACCTGCCTGGGTCTGGCGGCAGATTAAAGACCAAGCCACTAATAGTCGCTTTGGCCATTTGGTGATTTCTGAAAGGCTTCCTGGAAGTGGACACTTGAGAAAAATCTATTGTGGATGTTTAAGAGAAAGAGTATTTTTAAAATTTCTCCAGTGAAGTGAGATATTAAAAGCAAGGAAAACTAACTCAAGAAGGGATGGGACAGCCTTAGTTATTGTTTTTGTTTTTGCCACTGACCTTTACCATATAATTAGTATCCTAGGCTTTTAGGAGGTTTGGGTTTCTCCAGGATTTAAACCCTTCTGGAAGGAGCTTGTGAATTTCATCAGAAAATGTATCTTGATGATGTATCATTTCTGAAACCTGTTCTTCTGGTGGTGCTGCATCATCCACTACTTATATACACAGTTCCTGCTTAAGAAATTTAAAATGTCCCAGAATGTGTAGTTGGAGGTGAACATTTTACTGTCAAATAATGAGGCTAACTTTTGGTAGCTCTAAAGTGTTAAGCAAACTATTTACCATGTGGCCGGTAAGCCACAGATTATATCTGACCCATTATGCACCCATTAGGGCAAATTACTTTTGTAAGATGATCAGGTTTTTTTTTTTTTTCCCCCCCTTGTCAAAAGACCTCCTAATTGACAGGGCGAATTAAGATGTGTGAGGATTTTTCCAGTGGAAATGTTCCTGTTCATCATAATTTAAGTGTGGGTGTATTATAGCCTCTTTAATTTAAATGGGTGGAGAGTGGTTCTATGGGGTGGGCAGGTGACTGCGAATAAGAGCACTTAATGAACACATCAGGCCCAGCAGGATGATAAGTTCGTGTGGTTCTTCTCTGTACCTCAGCCTTACATATAAAGCAGTGTGGTGAACGGCCTGAAGCGGCATGAGTGCACACTGAAGGAAGGCTCAAACCAGGGTGCAGTGGGTTTTAATCTAACGCCTACAGCAGATATAATTTCCATCCCTTGTAAGGTATAGAGCTGGAAGGGGCTTCAGTAAAGCAGCTTAGGCCCGATGTTATGAGTAAAGGGAACTAGGCAGGGAGGAAACAAGAAATTCGTTTAAACTCTGAACTCCTTTCTAGCCTCTGCTTTTCTGCAGCCTCCTCAACAGTGTGTCGGATTTGATGTCCTCTGACAGTGATCACACCTCCCCTGGGCTGTAGTCCTTGTTGGGCTGACCACTGTATCTTTGTGCTTTTGTATTGAATGATAGGAATAATGGCCAGTAAAGACGAGGGGATGGTCCCTTACTGAGAGCGCTCAGCAGTGAAGCTTGCAGGAGCTGGAGGATGGGACTGCCTCAGCTTCTTAGCAGAGAGGCTGGGAGGTCCTGAATGTCAGTGTGGTCCTTTTACTGTCTTCTACTGCTAGGGTGCAGGTTGGACCCTTAGAGAAGGAAATGATGCTAAAAGTTCTCATGAATATGCATGGAACATGCTGTTTGCAGGAGAAAAGGCATTTTTCTGATAGTGACCTCACAGCCACAAAGTGTACCCATCTGATCCTGTGGCTTAAAATGTGTGCCCAGAGCCCCAGAAACTGGTCACAGAGGGGGGTCGTTTGTGACTTCTTAGAAGGCCAGCACATTCGTCGTTTTGATGTACTGCTGACCTCCCATCCATAAAAGAGCCGAATTCTCAGTGATCAGGAGAAACCTCAGATAGCACAGCAATTCCGATCTGGTCAGGTACACAGGACAGAAAACTGTAAGATACTTATGTGACTTAAAACAGTTTAGGAACAGTACAGTAAGTTAACAAAAAAGTTCAATAAAGCCATTCGAATAGAGTAGTCTAGGCGTCCTAGTTTTACATCGCCCTTGAGAGTTCTCTATTACTCTCTTCGAGCTGTAGTTTAGACTTTTTACCTCCAAGATACAGTTTTGTTTTGTAAAGGACACAGCTTTATGCATCAAAGTGGAATTGATGCAGGGTACATGGGGAGGGATCGAGATAAAATATTTGGGGGACCATTTCCTTTTCCTTTTGAAAAGCAGTGGTTTGTGGATGTTTTTAAACAGGACCATTCAGAGGCACAGTAGGCATATCGCTGAAGTTAACACGCAGGATAGTTTTCTTCCATAGTGGTAAATGCCAGCACCCTGTGTATAGTGCAAAAGTGGGTTGTGGAGTCTTGCAGTGAAAGGGACCAGAATTTTAGTTCAAGTAGTTGATGGTTTCCTGCCTGTTTTTCTTCATGATCATCAGCTTATGCCAGAAGGCCCCCTGACTGGGTTAGTCCATTTGTCAGATGTTCTTTTAGCACCTACTGTGTGCTAGGTATTATGTCAGTTAATGGTGGAAGAAACAAAGACAGAAAACACTGTTCGTTCCCCAGCCCCCCCCCCCCCCAATCAATGGTCACCCTGGAACTCTTTGCCTCTTCTGCCTTTGCCAGAGCTCAGCTGGCTCCTGCTCTGAGCTGTAGGGACCTAGGCGGCCTTGGGTTTCGGGGATGGGAGAAGACCTTAAGAGTCATCCTTCCCCAACCCCCCCAACCTGCCCCGCATCCTCCAAGGAAGGGAAACAATCATTTCCTTTTAAAAGTCATACTGTGCTAGGTACTTAACATTAACAGATTTAAGCCTCACTGTAGTTCTCTGAAGTAGGTTGTATTATCTGCATTTTAAAGATAAGCCTAATAGAGTGATTTGCTCAGGGCAGCCTGGCAAGGAAGGAGCTGAGCCAGAATTCTGTCTCCAGAGCCGGGGCTTGACTCTTGCTGTTAGAATCACCAGGTCTTGTCAGGTCACACAACTTGCGCTGAAATGTTATGAGGCTAGAAATCCTTCCTCAACTTACCATGCCATTGAGATAAGCAAGGACACACCAAGTTTAACGTAGTATTTAAATAAAAGGGGATGTCAGCGCTTTGGGGTTTTCTTATGATACCTTTGCCCCTCCGTTTAAAGAGAAGGGCTGGGGCGTTAACAGCAGCTGATCTGATTCTTTTTAAGGAACTGGACAAGTTATGGTTTGAGTAGGATTCCTTGGATGCTGTCTGTAAAAGTCAGCTTGGGAATATGAATAAGATCCACAAAGTTTTTACATAGGAATGACTTCTGGATGAATTTTTTTTTGTGCAAGTAATATGCTGTTCATAGAAGCTGAAAAGGAAACAACAATGGAACTATTGCTCTACCTCTCTACTCCCTGGGCATCGTTTTCTAGACATTTTCCATTCAGTGTTTGCCTGTGTCCAAGTCACCATTTTTGCTGAACTTTTATAGTATGATTGCTGTTTGAATTCTGCTTTCTTTAGCACTGTCAGTACTATTTTTCTGAGTGGCTTGGAGGTCTTTATGGTTTTCATTTTCAATGACTGTGTAATGTTTCATTCAGGTGTGTATTTTATGTTGGAAAGTTTTAAATTATTAACAAATAAATGTAAGAAACTTTGCAGTGAATGTCTTGGGGTGGTACATACCGTATGCCCTGTGTTGAAGTCAACTCTGTTTTTAATTGCTGTTTACCTGTCAATGTACTTACTATCTGGTAGAATGTGCGTGATTTTCAGTAGATGGGAACCTCTCACGTATTTTTTTTCTAAGGCATTTCCCCATTTGTTTTTCTGTATTAGCTGAGAGAAGGCACTTTTTGCCCAGGTTAGAATCAGGGCTCATGATAACTGACCTGAAATAATGACTGTTTTCGTCCTGAACTTAGAGCCTCTAAGTTAAGCTTTCTTTGGTCTTGCTTATTTTAACTATAAATCATCTTCTAGATGGCATTCCCGAAAATGTGTGTTCATTGAAGTTCGGATGTCCAAAGGTCAGACAGTAGGTTCACTCATTATAAAGTGGTTACTGAGAGCTAAAAAAAAAAGAAACTGTATTTCTTGATGTGGGTGCTGGTTACAATGGGTAAGTGCAGTTTGTAAAACTTCACCAAGCTCTGCACTTAAGATCTAGGCATTTTCTGGTTGCATGTTGCACTTAAAACATTAACAAAGGAGCATATCGAATACCAAAGTAAGAAGTATGAGTCCTGAGGACTGTGCTTCTGGGCAGTCCAGGCTACCAGGTGTGTGGTGACACCTTCCCAGGTGTCTTGTGTCCTACCAGTTGAACCCGTATCCTCAGGGCTGGACGTGGTCCAGGGATCCCTCCCCACAAACCCCCTCTCCCGTTCCCCCAAACCCTCCATAGCAGCAGCACTGCTGTGTGGGCAGCCCCCCATATTTAAGCTCTACTACTGGAGGATCCCATGGACCTGGCGAGTGCCTTGCCTTTGTGAGTGAGCTCTGGCCTTTGAGTCTTTTAGCACAAGCCCTGGCCCTCCCTCAGCTGCCTGCTGGTAGAACTCCTCCTCTGTTAGGAGGGCCCAGGATTTACCCCCCGGTAATGGTTGGTCACCCCAAATCACGTGGCAGGCCACAGTGATAATTATCCCTGTGTGTGAAGGGCCTGGCATATCGTAGCTGTTAAATGTTTGTTGAATTTTTTAAGAAAGATGGTTTAGGGTTGTCAGTGTATAGTGAGTGCAGGCATGAGTTATGACAAGATGGTGCAGGGCTTCTGGCAGTTTTCTCTTGGACTAACTAATGGTGGAGGCCAGTTCGTACCTGTTCCAGAGGCCTGGAGGTGTGCAGTCCCACCCTGCCTGTGCAGGAGATTTTCTCATTAATCTCCAGTTTTGTCTTTAAAAACTCATGCCTATTCCGTGATACATTTTTATTTGTTTTAATACAAAAATGCTATTTAAAACTATTCTTGTGGGAAAAAAATTCCCCTCCCCTGTCCCACCTGTGGTTCTGAGAGCCCTCGGGCTGTCACTGAGCTCCCCAGCGTAAGGAATGGAACTGCCAAGTATAGAATTTAGCAATCAAACCTTTAATAAACACTGAAAGAGGAAAGATATCTCCTTGCCCTGTCCCCCACCCCACACTGTCTTTTCACTTAAAGCTCTGTGACTCTGAGGGTGTTTAAGACGGGGGGTGGGGGGGAAGCTTGCACTGATACCGAATTCCCTAAGAATATTTTTTAATGCAGAATGGCTAGCGCCCTTTATTTTGTTCTCCGTTAGCACTGGTTTAAAATGGAAAGTTAAGAAAAATAAAAGTACATTCAACTATCATCTTTTTTTCGGTTTTGATTTTTTATTGAAGTATAGTTGTTTTACAGTGTTGTGTTAGTTTCTGATGTACAGCAAAAGTGATTCAGTTATACATATATATATTCTTTTTCATATCCCTTTCCATTACGGTTTATTATAGGATATTGAATATAGTTCCCTGTGATGAACAGTAGGACCTTGTTGTTTACCTGTTTTATATACATTTTATTATATATATTTTCATATAATATTTGCAAATCCCAAACTCTTAATTTAGCCTTCCCCCACCACCCCCTTTCCCCTTTGGTAACCATAAGTTTGTTTTCTATGTCTGTGAGTCTGTTTCTGTTTTGTCAATAAGTTTATGTCATATTTTAAATTCCACGTAAAAATGATATCATGGTATTTGTGTTTTTCTAACTTACTTCACTTAGTATGATAATCTCTAGGTCCATCCATGTTGCTGCAAATAGTATTATTTCATTCTTTTTTATGGCTGAATAATATTCCATTGTATATATGTACCATACTTTATCTGTTCATCTGTTGATGGACGTTTAGGTTGTTTCTATGTTTTGCTTATTGTGAATAGTGCTGCTATGAACATAGGGATGCATGTATCTTTTTGAATTATAGTTTTGTCCAGATGTATGCCCAGGAGTGGGATTGCTGGATCATATGGTAATTCTATTCTTAGTTTTCTGAGGAACTTCCATACTGTTCTCCATCGTGGCTGCACCAGTTTACATTCGTGCCTACCAACAGTGTAGGAGTGTTCCCTTTTCTCCACACCCTCTCCAGCATTTGTTATTTGCAGACTTTTTAAAGATGGCCATTCTGACCAGTGTGAGGTGATAACCTCACTGTAGTTTTGATTTGCATTTCTCTAATAGTTACCGATGTTGAGCATGTTTTCATGTGCCTGTTGGCCATCTGCATGTTTTGTTTGGTGAAATGTCTATTTAGGTCTTCTGCCCTTTTTTTGGTTGGGTTGTTTGTTTTTTTGATATTGAGCTATATGATCTGTTAGTATATTTTGAAAGTTAGACCCTTGTTGGTCACATCATTTGCAAATATTTTCTCCCATTGTGTAGGCTGTCTTATCGTTTTCTTCATGGTTTCTTTTGCTGTGCAAAAGCTTATTAGATTATTTAGGTCCCATTTGTTTAATTAATTAATTAATTTTTTAAAATGTCTTTATTGGAGTATAATTCTTTACAATGCTGTGTAAATTTCTGCTTTATAACATAGTGAATCAGCTGTACATATACATATATCCCCATATCTCCTCCCTCTTGCATCTCCCTCCCACCCTCCCTATCCCACCCCTCTAGGTGGTCACAGAGCGCCGAGCTGATCTCCCTGTGCTATGCAGCTGCTTCCTGCTAGCTATCTGTTTTACATTTGGTAGTGTATATATATGTCAATGCCACTCTCTCACTTTGTACTAGCTTACCCTTCCCCCTCCCTGTGTCCTCAAGTCCATTCTCTACATCTGCGTCTTTATTCCTGTCCTGCCCCTAGTTTCTTCAGAACCACTTTTTTTTTTTTTTTAGATTCCATATATATGTGTTAACATACGGTATTTGTTTTTCTCTTTCTGACTTACTTCACTCTGTATGACAGACTCTAGGTGCATCCACCTCACTACAAATAACTCAGTTTCGTTTCTTTTTATGGCTGAGTAATAGTCCATTGTATATATGTGCCACATCTTCTTTATCCAGTCATCTGTCAGTGGACACTTAGGTTGCTTCCATGTCCTGGCTATTGTAAATAGAGCTGCAATGAACATTGTGGTACATGACTCTTTTGGAATTATGGTTTTCTCAGGGTATATGCCCAGTAGTGGGATTGCTGGGTCGTATGGTAGTTCTATTTTTAGTTTTTTAAGGAACCTCCGTACTGTTCTCCATAGTGGCTGTACCAGTTTACCTTCCCACCAGCAGTGCAAGAGGGTTCCCTTTTTTCCACACCCTCTCCAGCATTTATTGTTTGTAGATTTTTTGATGATGGCCATTCTGACCAGTGTGAGGTGATACCTCATTGTAGTTTTGATTTGCATTCCTCTAATGATAAATGATGTTGAGCATCCTTTCATGTGTTTGTTGGCAATCTGTATATCTTCTTTGGAGAAATGTCTATTGAGGTCTTCTGCCCATTTTTGGATTAGGTTTTTTTTTTTTTCATATTGAGCTCTATGAGCTGCTTGTAAATTTTGGAGATTAATCCTTTGTTTGCAAATGTCTTCTCCCATTCTGAGGGTTGTCTTTTCGTCTTGTTTATGGTTTCCTTTGCTGTGCAAAAGCTTTTAAGTTTCATTAGGTCCCATTTGTTTGTTTTTATTATTTCCATTTCTCTAGGAGGTGGGTCTAAAAGGATCTTGCTGTGATTTATGTCATGGAGTGTTCTGCCTATGTTTTCCTCTAAGAGTTTTATAGTGTCTGACCTTACATGCAGGTCTTTAATCCATTTTGAATTTATTTTTGTGTATGGTGTTAGGGAGTGTTCTAATTTCATGCTTTTACACGTAGCTGTCCAGTTTTCCCAGCACCACTTATTGAAGAGGCTGTCTTTTCTCCATTGTATATTCTTGCCTCCTTTATCAAAGATAAGGTGACCATATGAGCGTGGGTTTATCTCTGGGCTTTCTATCCTGTTCCACTGATCTATATTTCTGTTTCTGTGCCAGCACCATACTATCTTGA
Source organism: Balaenoptera musculus (assembly GCF_009873245.2). Classification (NCBI taxonomy): domain Eukaryota; kingdom Metazoa; phylum Chordata; class Mammalia; order Artiodactyla; family Balaenopteridae; genus Balaenoptera; species Balaenoptera musculus. The sequence goes on along the minus strand of NC_045793.1, from coordinate 75,709,306 downwards.
TTACTGTAGCGTTGTAGTATAGTCTAAAGTCAGGGAGCCTGATTTCTCCGGCTCTGTTTTCCTTTCTCAAGATTGTTTTGGCTATTTGAGGTTTTTTGTGTTTCCATACAAATTGTGAAACTTTTTGTTCTAGTTCTGTGAAAAATGCCATTGGTAGTTTGATACGGATTGCATTGAATCTGTAGATAGCTTTCTGTAGTATAGTCATTTTCACAATGTTGACTCTTTTAATCAAAGAACAGGGTATATCTTTCCATCTGTTTGTATCATCTTTAATTTCTTTCATCAGTGTTTTATGGTTTTCTGCATACAGGTCTTTTGCCTCCTTAGGTAGGTTTATTCCTAGGTATTTTATTCTTCTTGTCGCAGTGGTAAATGGAAGTGTTTCCTTAATTTCTTTTTCAGATTTTTCATCATTAGTGTATAGGAATGCAAGAGATTTCTGTGCATTAATTTTGTATTCTGCTACTTTACCAAAATCATTGATTAGCTCCAGTAGTTTTCTGGTAGCATCTTTAGGATTCTCTATGTATAGTATCATGTCATCTGCAAACAGTGACAGTTTTACTATTTCTTTTCAGATTTGGATTCCTTTTATTTCTTCTTCCTCTCTTATCGCTGTGGCTAAAACTTCCAAAACAGTGTTGAATAATAGTGGTGAGAGTGGGCAACCTTGTCTTGTTCCTGATCTTAGTGGAAATGGTTTCAGTTTTTCACCATTGAGAACGATGTTGGCTGTGGGTTTGTCATATACGACCTTTATTATGTTGAGGTAAGTTCCCTCTATGCCTACTTTCTGGAGCGTTTTTATCATAAATGGGTGTTGAATTTTATTGAAAGCTTTTTCTGCATCTATTGAGATCATCATCTGGTTTTTCTCTTTCAGTTTGTTAATATGGTTTATCATATTGATTGATTTGCCTATATTGAAGAATCCTTGCATTCCTGGGATAAACCCCTGTTGATCATGGTGTTTGATCCTTTTAATGTGCTGTTGGATTCTGTTTGCTAGTATTTTGTTGAGGATTTTTGCATCTATGTTCATCAGTGATATTGGCCTGTAGTTTTCTTTTTTTGTGACATCGTTGTCTGGTTGTGGTATCAGGGTGATGGTGGCCTCATAGAATGAGTTTGGGAGTGTTCTTCCCTCTGCAATATTTTGGAAGAGTTTGAGAAGGATAGGTGTTAGCTCTTCTCTAAATGTTTGGTAGAATTCGCCTGTGAAGCCATCTGGTTCTGGGCTTATGTTTGTTGGAAGATTTTTAATCACAGTCTCAATTTCAGTGCTTGTGATTGGTCTGTTCATATTTTCTATTTCTTCCTACTTCAGTCTTGGAAGGTTGTGCTTTTATAAGAATCCATTTCTTCCAGGTTGTCCATTTTATTGGCATAGAGTTGCTTGTAGTAATCTCTCATGATCCTTTGTATTTCTGCAGTGTCAATTGTTACTTCTTTTTCATTTCTAATTCTATTGATTTGAGTCTTCTCCCTTTTTTTCTTGATGAGTCTGGCTAATGGTTTATCAATTTTGTTTATCTTCTCAAAGAACCAGCTTTTAGTTTTATTCATCTTTCCCATTGTCTCCTTAATTTCTTTTTCATTTATTTCTGATCTGATTTTATGATTTCTTTCCTTCTGATAACTTTGGGGTTTTTTTGTTCTTCTTTCTGTGATTGCTGTAAGTGTAGGGTTAGGTTGTTTATTTGAGATGTTTCTTGTTTCTTGAGGTAGGATTGTATTGCTATAAAGTTCCCTCTTAGAACTGCTTTTGCTGCATCCCATAGGTTTTGGGTCATCGTGTTTTCATTGTCATTTGGTTCTAGGCATTTTTTGATTTCCTCTTTGATTTCTTCAGTGATTTCTTGGTTACTTAGTAGCATATTGTTTAGCCCCTATGTGTTTGTATTTTTTACAGATTTTTTGCCTGTAATTTGTATCTAGTCTCATAGCGTTGTGGTCAAAAAGATACTTGATATGATTTCAGTATTTGTAAATTTACCAAGACTTGATTTGTGACCCAAGATATGATCTATCCTGGAGAATGTTCCATGAACACTTGAGAAGAAAGTGTATTCTGTTGTTTTTGGATGGAATGTCCTGTAAGTATCAATTCAGTCCATCTTGTTTAATGGATCATTTAAGCTTGTGTTTCCTTATTTATTTTCATTTTGGATGATCTGTTCATTGGTGTAAGTGGGGTGTTAAAGTCCCCTACTAGTATTGTGTTACTGTCTATTTCCCCTTTTATGTCTGTTAGCATTTGCCTTATGTATTGAGGTGCTCCTATGTTGGGGTGCATAAATATTTACAATTGTTATATCTTCTTTTTGGATTGATCTCTTGATCATTATGTAGTGTCCTTCTTTGTCTCTTGTAATAGTGTTTATTTTAAAGTCTATTTTGTCTGATATGAGTATTGCTACTCCAGCTTTCTTTTGATTTCCATTTGCATGGAATATCTTTTTCCATCCCCTCACTTTCAGTCTGTGTGTGTCCCTACGTCTGAAGTGGGTCTCTTGTAGACAGCATATATACGGGTCTTGTTGTATCCATTCAGCCCATCTATGTTGTTTGGTTGGAACATTTAATCCATTTACATTTAAGGTAGTTATTGATATGTATGTTCCTATTACCATTTTCTTAATTGTTTTGTGTTTGTTATTGTAGGTCTTTTCCTTCTCTTGTGTTTCCTGTCTAGAGAAGTTCCTTTAGCATTTGTTGTAAAGCTGGTTTGGTGGTGCTGAATTCTCTTAGCTTTTGCTTGTCTGTAAAGGTTTTAATTTCTCCGTCGAATCTGACTGAGGTCCTTGCTGGGTAGAGTAATCTTGGTTGTAGGTTTTTCCCTTTCATCACTTTAAATATGTCCTGCCACTCCCTTCTGGCTTGCAGAGTTTCTGCTGAAAGATCAGCTGTTAACCTTATGGGGATTCCCTTCTATGTTAATTTCTGCTTTTTCCTTGCTGCTTTTAATATTTTTTTCTTTGTATTTAATTTTTGATAGTTTGATTAATATGTGTCTTGGCATGTTTCTCTTTGGATTTATCCTGTATGGGACTCTCTGTGCTTTCTGGACTTGATTATTTCCTTTCCCATATTAGGGAAATTTCAACTATAATCTCTTCTAATATTTTCTCAGTCCCTTTCTTTTTCTCTTCTTCTTCTGGGACCTCCTATAATTCGAATGTTGGTGTGTTTAATGTTGTCCCAGAGGTCTCTGAGACTGTCCTCAATTCTTTTCATTGTTTTTTCTTTATTCTGCTTTGTGGTAGTTATCTCAACTATTTTATCTTTCAGGTCACCTATACGTTCTTCTTCCTCAGTTATTCTGCTATTGATCCCTTCTAGAGAAACTTTCATTTCATTTATTTTGTTGTTCATCATTGTTTGTGTTTGCTCTTTAGTTCTCCTAGGGCCTTGTTAAAAGTTTCTTGTACTTTCTCCATTCTATTTCCAAGATTTTGGATCATCTTTACTATCATTACTCTGAATTCTTTTTCAGGTAGACTGCCTGTTTCCTCTTCATTTGTTTGGTCTGGTGGGTTTTTCCCTTGCTCCTTCCTCTGCTGTGTGTTTCTCTGTCTTCTTATTTTGCTTAACTTACTGTGTTTGGGGTCTCCTTTTCGCAGGCTGCAGGTTCGTAGTTCCCGTTGTTTTTGGTGTCTGCCCCCAGTGGCTAAGGTTGGTTCAGTGGGTTGTGTAGGCTTCCTGGTGGAGGGGACTAGTGCCTGTGTTCTGGTGGATGAGGCTGGATCTTGTCTTTCTGGTGGGCAGGATCACATCCAGTGGTGTGTTTTGGGGTGTCTGTGACGTTATTATGATTTTAGGCAGTCTCTCTGCTAATGGGTGGGGTTGTGTTCCTGTCTTGCTATTTGTTTGGCATAGGGTGTCCAGCACTGTAGCTTGCTGGTTGTTGAGTGGGGCTGGGTCTTAGCATTGAGACGGAGATCTCTGGGAGAGCTTTTGCCATTTGATATTACGTGGAGCCGGGAGGTCTCTGGTGGATCAGTGTCCTGAACTCAGCTCTCCCACCTCAGGCTGATGCCTGACACCTGGCCGGAGCACCAAGACCCTGTCAGCTACACGAGCTACACGGCTCAGAAGAAAAGGGAGAAAAGATAAATAAAATAAACAAGTTATCAAAATAAAAATTTTTTTAAAGTATTATTAAAAATAAAAACGTAAAAAAGTAATAAAAAAAAAGAAAAAGAAAGAAAGAAGAGAGCAGCCAAACCTAAAAACAAATCCACCAATGATAACAAGTGCTAAAAACTATACTAAAAAAAAAGGACAGATAGAGTCCTAGGACAGATGGTAAAAGCAAAGCTATACAGACAAAATCACACAAAGAAACATACACATACACACTCACAAAAAGAGAAAAAGAAAATATATATATATATATGTGTATTAAAAAAAAAAGGAAGAGAGCAACCCAGCAATAAACAAATCTACCAATGATAATAAGCTCTAAATACTAAACTAAGGTAAACATAAAACCAGAAGGAAACTAGATGCAGAAAGCAAACCTACAGTCTACAGTTTCTCCCAAAGTCCACCTCCTCAATTTGGGATGATTCGTTGTCTATTCAGGTCTTCCACAGATGCAGGTACATCAAGTTGATTGTGGAGCTTTAATCCGCTGCTTTTGAGGCTGCTGGGAGAGATTTCCCTTTCTCTTCTTTGTTCGTACAGCTCCTGGGGTTCAGCTTTGGATTTGGCCCCGCCTCTACATGTAGGTCGCCTGAGGGCGTCTGTTCCCGCCCAGACAGAACGGGGTTAAAGGAGCAGCTGATTCGGGGGTTCTGGCTCACTCAGGCCGGGGGAAGGCAGGGGTATGGAATGCGGGGTGAGCCTGTGACGGCAGAGGCCGGCGTGATGTTGCACCAGCCTGAGGAGTGCCTTGCGTTCTCCCGGGTAAGTTGTCCCTGGATCACGGGACCCTGGCAGTGGCAGGCTGCACAGGCTCCCGGGAGGGGCGGTGTGGAGAGTGACCTGTGCTCGCACACAGGCTTCTTGGTGGCGGCAGCAGCAGCCTTAGCGTCTCATGCCCGTCTCTGGGGTCCGCGCTGATAGCCACGGCTCGCGCCCGTCTCTGGAGTTCGTTTAGGCGGTGCTCTGAATCCCCTCTCCTTGTGCACCCCGTAACAGTGGTCTCTTGCCTCTTAGGCAGTTCCATACGTTTTCCCGGACTCCCTCCCGGCTAGCTGTGGCACACTAGTTCCCTTCAGGCTGTGTTCATGCAGCCAACCCCAGTCCTCTCCCTGGGATCTGACCTCTGAAGCCCGAGCCTCAGCTCCCAGCCCCTGCCCGTCCCAGCGGGTGAGCAGACAAGCCTCTCGGGCTGGTGAGTTCTGGTCGGCACTGATCCTCTGTGCGGGAATCTCTCTGCTTTGCCCTCCGCACCCCTGTTGCTGTGCTCTCCTCTGTGGCTCCAAAGCTTCTCCCTGCCATCCCCCATCTCCACCAGTGAAGGGGCCTCCTAGTGTTTGGAAACTTTTCCTCCTTTAAAGCTCCCTCCCAGAGGTGCAGATCCCTTCCCTATTCTTTTGTCTGTTTTTTTCTTTTTTCTTTTGCCCTACCCAGGTACGTGGGGAGTTTCTTGCCTTTTGGGAGGTCTGAGGTCTTCTGCCAGCGTTCAGTAGGTGTTCTGTAGGAGGTGTTCCACACGTAGATGTATTTCTGACGTATTTGTGGGGAGGAAGGTGATGTCCACATCTTACTCCTCTGCCATCTTGAAGGCTCCTCCTCAGCTCTCCCCATTTGTTTATTTTTGCTTTTATTTCTATAACTTTATGGGACTGACTTAAGAAAACATTGCTACGATTTGCAGAGAATGTTTTGCCTATTTTCTATTCTAGGAGTTTTATGGTGTCATGTTTTATATTTAAGTCTTTAAGCCATTTTGAGTTTATTTTTGTGTATGGTGTGATGGTGTGTTTTAACTTCATTGATTTACATGTAGCTGTCCAGCTTTCTCAACACCAGTTGCTAAAGAGACTGTCTTTTCTCCATTGTATGTTCTTGCCTCCTTTGTTGAAGATTAATTGACCATAGATGTGTGGGTTTATTTCTGGGCTCTCTGTTCCACTGATCCATATTTCTGTTTTTGTGCCAATACTGTGCTGCTAAATTTATTCTTAATTCTCTGTTTTTTTTTCTCACAATTGGTCCCCGGCACTTTTTATTGGGGGAATTTTTTTAATTAAAATAGTTGAAGCCAGTGGGGTCTCATCCAGCCTTTCTCACGCATGCACATGGCCTCGTACAGAAGGCTTTCCTTACCTGACTTAAAAAAAAAAAACAAAAACAAAAGAACACTTCGTTCTCTTTTCCCACACGGACAGCTTCAAAAACTCACTGAAAAGAGCATCTAGTTGTCCTCATGACCTTTATCGTAGCAAGTGGATCCTCTTCCCTGGCTGTAATTAGGAGCTGAGAAAGGATACACTCTTAGGGAGTGTGTACATTCACTGTGACACAAAGCCAGGAGCCAAGTGGCGTTGGCAGTCTGCACGGGCCAGCATCCCAGGGATTGTTTGGCGTGTTTTCCACTAGCAGGGCAGAAGTGTGTCAAGAGGATCCCTGTGTAAAGGCTTCCAGGGCTGGGCTGTGGGATGAAGAGATTTCCTCTTCATCCCTCAAAAGTGTGAAGATCTGTTCAGTACTTGTCTGCGTTGAGCACAGGGACACTAGCCTCCCCTGAAAGACTATGTTCCCTCTGCCTTGATGTTCTCCAGACTCCTGCTTCCACCCGTGAATTTCCTGCAAGTCCTGTAGGCTGACTTTGTCCCACAGCTGTGTGGACGTGGCCGACCTCGAGGCTCTTAGAATTATTCCTGACCATCACCAAACGTCTGGGTCAGGTGCCCTCCTGGGCTGACCTCCCTGTTTGTATTTATCACACCACATTGAAATTGACTATAGATTGTGTCACCCCATCGTTATGACTCTTTGCTCATCAGATCCCTTAGCATGGTGCCTGGCACATGTTGGTACAGTTACACTCTGTAATTGCTTTTAATAATGAACATTGACATAGCGTCTTCTACTTCACAGGATGCTTTCCAGTAATAGTTTGGAAGCCGTCAGAGCTCTGTACAAATATTCTTATTCTTTTCCTTCTGGGTAAATGGGAGGAGTGCACTTTCCTGGCCCCTGAAACAGGCAGAGCTACTTGATGTGCTCTGGCTAATGACATTTGAGCAGAAGTGTTGTGTGTCATGTCCAGGTGGAATTCTTTAAAGCCAGTGCATCATCTACCCCGTCTCCCTCCCTCTGCTGCTGCCTCTGCCTGTGTTCCTGGTGGTGGAAGTTCTGTCAGCCTGGGTCCTGTGTGAGGACAGTGTGGAGGGGTTCACCGGGCTGGCCCGGGACAAACATGTCATATGAACGAGAAGGAAGCCTTTCTTGCTGTAGACCATTCAGACTTGGAGTTGTTTGCTGCTGCTTTATAACCTGCCCTGTCCTGACAGACACACAAAGGCACGCGTATTTCAATTTGGATTCAGTCTGGTTCTCAGCTGAGTGAACTGGGGTCGTGGTGGTAATAGAAGTATGTGAGCTTCTTTTGGCTTGTTGTTGTGCGGTGGGGGGAATATGCCTGTTATTAAGTGGTTCAGAGTTCAGGGATGTTAAGTGCCCTGCGGCAGGCGGGGCAGGAGAGTCCCACAGGAAGAAGCCACCAAAATGTCAATAGCAGCTTGTTGAAAAACATAGAGCAGACTAGTCTGGTTGGATAATCAGTCTTTTAGAGTACAAAGAAATCTTAACATTGGCTTCACATTTCCTGTCTGCTGACCTTTCTGGAAAAGGAAATTACCCAGAACTTTCCAAGTGGTTTGGCTCACTTCCCTCCCAGGACCTCTGCCAAAACTTCAGTTCCTTGGCTACCCTTCTGAATAACTATTCTAAGCCCTAGACACAGACACGTCTATAAATTTCTTCCCACTTATATTTTTTCTTTTAAAAATAGCACTGATTTTTTTTCGTTTGCTTTTCTTATTGTGGTAGAATGTACATAACATAAATTTTACTATTTTAACCATTTTCAAGTGTATAATTCAGTGATATTAAGTACAGTCACATTGTTGTACAACCATCCCTACTATTCATATCCAGAGCTTTTTCGTCATCCTGAACTGAAACTCCATTCCCATTAAACAATATGCTCTATTCCTCCTTCCCCCCAGCCTCTAGTAACCACCATTCTACTTTCTGTCTCTATGAATTTGACTATTCTAAGTACCTCTTATAACTGGAGTCATACAATATTTGTCCTTTCATGTCTGATGTTTTTCATTTAGCATAATGTTTTCAAGATTCATCTATGTTCAAAGATATATCAGAATTTCATTCTTTTTAAAAGCTGAATAATAATCCATTGTATGTATGTGTGTGTGTATATATATGTGTGTGTGTGTGTATATATATATATATATATGTATACACCACATTTTGTTCATCCATTCATCCATCCATGGACATATGGTCTGTTTCTACCTGTTTGCTATCATTAATAATGCTGCTATAAACATTGGTATAAAATATGTTTGAATCGCTGCTTTCAATACTTTTGGATGTATACCTAAAAGTGGAATTGTTGGATTGTATGGTTATTCTGTGTTTAATTTTTTTGGGGAACTATCATATTGTTTGCCACAGTGGCTGCACCATTTTACATTCCCACTAACAGTGCACAAATGTTCCAGTTTCTCCACGTACTCACCAACACTTATTTTTTATTTTTTTGATAATGACCGTCCTTATGGGTATGAAGTGATATCTCATTATGGTTTTGATTTACATTTCCCTAAAGATTAGTGATGTTGAGCATCTTTTCGGCTGTTTTTTGGCCATCTGCATATATTTGGAGAACTGTTTGTTCAAGTCCTTTGTTCATTTTTAAATTGGGTTGTTTGTTTTGTTGTTGTTGAGCTGTATGAGTTCTTTGCATATTCTGGATATTAACCCTCTTTCATATAAATGATTTGCAAATATTTTCTCCCATTCTCTAGGTTGCCTTTTTCATTCTCTTGGTAGTGTCCTTTGGTGCAGAAAAGTTTTAAATTTTGATGAAGTCCAATTTATTTTTTTCCTATTGTTGTCTCTGCCTTTGGTGTCATATCCAAGTAATCATTGCTAAATCCAGTGTCATAAATTTTCCCTTCTGTGTTTTCTTCCAAGAAAGAAACAGTTTTTATAGTTTTACCTCTTACGTTTAGGTCTTTGACACATTTTGAGTATCTTGTAGATGGTGTAAGGTGAGGATCCAACTTCATTCTTTGCATGTGGAATCCAGTTTTTCCAGCATCATTTGTTGAAAAGACTGTCCTTTCCCCATTGAACAGTCTTGGCATCTTTGTCAAAAATGATTTGACCATCTAGTCAAAGATCATTTCACCATCTATTCAGGGTTTATTTCTGGGCTCTGTATTCTGTTGCACTGATATAAATGTCTGTCTTTATGCTACGACCATACTGTTTGGGGTAGTGTAGCTTTGTAGTAAGTATTTAAATCAGTAAGTGTGAGTCCTCCAATGAGGTTTTTCATTTTGAAGATTGTTTTGATTTTTTAGGGCCCCTTGAGATTCCACATGAATTTTAAGAAGGGCTTTTTTATTTTTGTAAACAAATGTTACTGTGATTTTGATGAGGATTGCATTGGGTATATAATAGCTTTGGGTAGTACTGTCATCTAAACAATATTAAGTCTCCCAGTCTATGAACATGTGATGTCTTTCCATTTATTTATGTCATCAGTAATTTCATTCAGTGATGTCTTACAGTTTTCAGTGTATAAATCTTTAGCCTTGTGGCCCAAGTTAAATTCCTAAGGGTTTTTTTTTTTTTTTGATGCTCTTATAAATGGAATTGTTTTCTTAATTTCCTTTTCGGATTGTTCATTGTTAGTGTATAGAAATGCTACTGATTTGTATTCAATTCGTTAATTAGTGCTAACAGTTTTTGTGGACTCTTTAGGATTTTCTACATAGATGGTCATGTCACCTGCCAATAGATAATTTTACTGCCTTCTTTCCAATTCAGATGCCTTTTATTTATTTTTGTTGTATTAATTGCTCTGATTAGAACTTCAAATGCTATGTCGAATAGAAGTGGTGAAAGTGGGTGTCCTTGTCTTGTTCCCGATCTTAGGGGAAAGCTTTCAGTCTTTCACCATTGAGTATGATATTAGTTGTGGGTTTTTCACGTATTGCCTTTATTAGGTTGGTGATTGTTGAGTTTTTTTAAAACCATGAAAGTGTATTGAATTTTGTCAAATGCTTTTTCTGCATCAGTTGAGATGTTTTTTTTTCTTTCATCAGGTTAATGTAGTGCATTACATTGATCAATTTTCATATGTTGAATGATGTTGCATTCCAGAAGTATATCCCACTTGGTCATCTTGTATAGTCCTTTTACTGTGCTGCTGAATTTGGTTTGCTAGTATTTTGTTGAGGATTTTTGCATCATAAGGGATATTGCTCTGTACTTCTCTTGTAGGTTCTTTGTGTGGCTTTGCTGTGAGGGTAATCCCAGCCTCATAGAATGAGTTAAGAGGTATTCTCTCTTCTTCAGTTTTTTTTGAAGAGTTTGAGAAGGGTCGGTGTTAATTTTTCTTTAAATGTTAAACAGAATTCTGGTCCTGGGATTTACTTTGTTGGGAGGTTTTTCATTATTGATTCAAATCCTTACTAGTTAGAGGTCTTTTTGGGTTTTCTGTTCTTCAGGAATCAGTCTTGGAAGGTTGTGTGTTTTTAGGAATTTACCCATTTTATCTAGCTAGCCCAATTTGTTGACGTATAATTGTTCATAGTACTCTTTTATTATCCTTTTTATTTCTGCACAGTTGGTAGTAATGAACCTGCTTTATTTCAATAATTTGGATCTTCTGTCTTTTTTTCTCTTAGTCAATCTACCTAAAAGTTTGTCCATTTTGTTACTGTCATAGAACCAACTTTTGGTTTTACTGATTTTTCTCTATTGGTTTTCTATTCTTTATCTCTGCCATAATCTTTATTTCCTTCCTTCTGCTACCTTTGGGTCTATTAGCTGTACTTTTTCTAGTTCCTTGTGGTATAAAATTAGTTTGTTGGTTTTTTATATTAACCAACAAACTTTCTTTCTTTTTTCATATAAATGTTTATAGCTATAAATTTCCTTCTTAGCATTGCTTTCTCTGCACCCTATAAGTTTTGGTACATTTTGCTTTCACTTTCGTTTGTTTGAAAGTATTTTCTAATTTCCCTTGTGTTTTCTTCTTTGACCCGCTGGTTGCTAAAGAGTGTTTTTAAATTTCCACTTATTTGTGAATTTTCCAGTTTTTCTTCTGTTATTGATTTCTAGTTTTATTATGATTGGAAAGATAGTTTGTATGATCTTAATCTTTTAAATTTATATTCGTTTTGGGGTGTCACATATGGTCTGTCTTGGGGACTTTTCCATGTGCTCTTGAGGAAAATGTATATTCTGCTGTTGGAAGGTTCTGTATATGTCTGTTCTAGTTGGTTTATAATGTTCAATTCCTTTTCCTTACTGATCTTCTCTCTGGGTTTCTATACATTATTGAAAGTAGGGTATTGAGATCTCCAACTATTATTGTAGAACTATTTCTTTCAATTCTGTCCATGTTTTCTTCATGTATTTTGAAGCTCTGATGTTTGATTCATACATATTTATAATTATTGTATCTTCTTGATGAGTTGATCCTTTTATCAATATGTAATGTTCTTTGTCTCTTATTATTAATTTTACTTAATATCTATTTTGATATTAGTATTGATCTCTCTTGGGTTATTACTTGCGTTGGATATCTTTTTCCCTTCTTTCACTTTCAACCTGTTTGTGTTTTTAGATCTGAAGTAAATCTCTTGTAGACAGCATATGGTTGGATCCTGTTATTTAATCCTTTCTGCCAATCTATATCTTTTGATTGTAGAGTTTAATCCGTTTGTATTTAAAGTGATTACTGATGGGGAAGGACTTGACTTTTACCATTTTGTTTTTTCTTTTCTGTATGTCTTCTAGCTTTCTTGACCCTCATTTCTTGAATTACTGCCTGTGTTTGTGTTTTGTTGATTTCTTTGTAGTGACATGTTTTGATTCTCTTCTCATTTCCTCTTGTGTGTATTCTGTAGATATTTTCTCTGTGGTTACCATGCGGGTTACATATAACATTCTAAAATTAAAACAATCTAATTTGAATGATATCAGTTTAACTTCAGTGGCATACAAAAGCTCTTTTCCTATACAGCTCTGTCCCCCTCTTTGTTGTTGACGTCACAAATGACATCTTTATGCATTTTGTACCCACAAACATAGATTCGTGTTTTTTTAATCCTATAGAAAATAAAAAGTGGAGTTACAAAACAAATTTACAATGATACTGGGTTTTATATTTGTTTATGTATTTACCTTTACCTGCAAGCTTTATATTTTGTATGGCTTTGAGTTACTGTCCTTTCATTTCAACCTGAAGGACTGCCTTTAGGATTTCTTGTGGGCAGGTCTAGTAGTAATGAACTCTCTCAGTTTTTGTTTATCTGGTAATGTCTTCATTTCGCTCTCATTTTTGAAGGACAGTTTTCCAGATACTGAATTCTTGGTTGACAGTTTGTACTTTCAGCACTTTAAATATGTCATTCCACTGCCCTTTGCCCTCCCAAGTTTCTGCTGAGCAATCAGCTGGTAATCTTATTGAGGATCCCTTGTTAGGAATTGCTTTTCTCTTGCTGCTTTCAACATTCTCTTTTCTTTCAACAGTTTGATTAAAATGTGCCTCAGTGTGGATCTCTTGGGTTTATCCTACTTGGCATTTCTATAATTCATGTCTTTCATCAAATTTGGGGGATTTGTTGGCCATTATTTTGTCAAATCTCTGATTCTTTTGCCTCATCAATCTGATTTTGTACTCCTCTAGGGAAATGTTCAATTTAGTTATTACGTTTTCTCCAAAATTTCTGTTTCTTTTCCTTTTTATAATGTATGTCTCTTTACTGATATCACCCTTTTGCTTATAAATCATTTTCTTGATTTACCCTAGTTCTTTGTGTTTTCTTTTTGCTCTTTGAGCATATTTAAGGCAGTTGCCTTTGTCTAGTGAGTCCCCAGTCTGTGCTTCCTTAGGGACATCTGTTTCTACCTATTATTTTGTTCCTTTCAATTTTGTTTCTTTGTATGCCTTTGCTCTTTGTCAAAAGTTGGGTATTTGAGAAACTGCCACCTTTTCCAGTGTTTGAAGACTGGCTGTATGCCAGGGAAACCATTCACTGATTGGCTGGCCATGCTCTGAGCCCGAAAGCTTAAGGTTTTCTCCCATCTTTTTTGAGAATGTATCTATTTGGGCTATGTGTGGCTTTCTCAGTTCTCCCATATACACAGCTTCTTTTGAATATCTTAATTTCCCAAGAAGTTTTACCCAAGCTTTTCCTTGGAGCTTTAGATGGACTGTTGTATTTCTCCATGCATAAACTCTCGTCCCAGGCATCTGCAGATGTGTAGTCCCCTGCAGCTTTCATGAGCAATGGCTGGAGCTTTTCCTCACCTGAGACTGAGTTAGGTGAGACAGGGACCATCAGGCAGCCCCCTTGACTGGTTAGAATGTTGCAGTCAGTGTCTGCTTTGCTCCCTCCAGTTTAAGGGAACTGGAAACTAGGCTCAGCATCCTCCAGACCAGAAATTGCCTTGTGAAGGGGGCGGAGCGAAGGTGAGTATAAATGCCACGTAAGTTCCTGCCATTCTGAAGGTGAATGTTTCTTTTTTTAAAAAAATTTTTATTTTTTATTGCATTATAGTTGATTCACAATGTTGTGTTAGTTTAAGGTGTATAGCAGAGTGAGTCAATTACACATGTATATGTATCTATTGTTTTTCAAGTTCATTTCCCATTTAGGTTATTATAGAATATTGAGCACAGTTCCCTGTGCCATACAGTAGGTCTTTGTTGATTACCAGTTTTAAATATAGCAGAGTGTACATGTCAATCCCAGACTCCCAATCTATGCCCCCAACCTTCCCCTTGGTAACTGTAAGTTCGTTTTCTAAGTATGTAAGTCTGTTTCTGTTTAGTGAATAAGTTCACTTGTATCATTTCTTTTTAGATTCCACATGTAAGCAATATCATATGATTATTTGTCTTTCTCTGACTTACTTCACTTAGTATGATAATCTCTAGGTCCATCCATGTTGCTGCAAATGGCATCATTTCATTCTTTTTTATAGCTGAGTAATATTCCATTGTATGTGTGTACCATTTCTTCTTTATCTGTTCATCTGTTGATGGGCATTTAGGTTGTTTCCATGTTTGGGCTATTGTGAATAGCGCTGCTATGAACATAGGGATGCATGTATCTTTTTGAATTATAGTTTTGTCCAGGTATATGCCTGGGAGTGGGATTGCTGGATCATATGGTAATTCTATTTTTAGTTTTTTAAGGAACCTCCGTACTGTTTCCCATAGTGGCTGCACCAACTTACATTCTCACCAGCAGTGTAGGGTTCCCTTTTCTCCACACCCTCTCCAGCATTTGTTATTTGTAGACTTTTTGATAATGGTCATTCTGACCAGTGTGAGGTGGTACCTCATTGTAGTTTTGATTTGCATTCCTCTAATAATTAGTGATATTGAGCCTCTTTTCATGTGTCTACTGGCTATCTGTATGTCTTCTTTGGAGAAATGCTATTAAGGTCTTCTGCCTGGTTTTCAATTGGATTGTTTGGTTTTTTTTTTTGTTGAGTGGTAAGAGCTGTTTGTATATTTTGGAGATTAAGCCCTTGTCAGTTGCATCATTTGCAAATATTTTCTCCTATTCCATAGTTTGTCTTTTTGTTTTCTTTTTTTTTTAATCATTCCCTTTGCTGTGCGAAAACTTTTAAGTTTCATTAGGTCTCATTTGTTTTAATTTCCATTATTCTAAGAGATGGATCCAAAAACATATTGCTGCAGTTTATATCAAAGAGTGTTCTGCCTATGTTTTCCTCTCAGAGTTTATAGTATCCAGTTTTACATTAAGGTCTTTAACCCACTTTGAGTTTATTTTTGTGTATGGTGTTAAAGAATATTCTAATTTTATTCTTTTACGTGTAAGTGCCCAGTATTCCCAGCACCACTTACTGAAGAGACTGTCTTTTCTCCACTGTATATTCTTGCCTATTTTTTTGAAGATTAATTGACCATAGGTGCGTGGGTTTATTTCTGGGCTTTCTGTCCTGTTCCATTGATCTGTATTTCTGTTTCTCTGCCAGTACCATATTGGTTTGATGACTGTAGCTTCGTAGTATAGCCTGAAGTCAGGGAGCCTCATTCCTCCAGTTCCGTTTTTCTTTCTCAAGATTGCTTTGGCTGTTCAGGGTCTTCTTTGTCTCCATAGAAATTAAAAATTTTTTGTTCTGGTTCTGTGAAAAATGCTTGGTAATTTGATAGGGATTGCATTGAATCTGTTGATTGCCTTGGGTTGTATAGTCATTTTGACAGTATTGATTCTGCCAATCCAAGAACATGGTATATCTTTCCATCTGTTTGTGTTATCGTCGATTTCTTTCATCAGCATCTTACAGATTTCGGAGTACAGGTCTTTTGCCTCCTTAAGTAGGTTTATTCCTAGGTATTTTATTCTTTTCAATGAGATGGTAAATGGGATTGTTTTTTGAATTTCTCTTTCTGATCTTCTGTTGTTAGTGTATAGAAATGCAATAGATTTCTATGTTTTAATTTTGTATCCTGCGCATTTACCTAATCCATTGATGCGCTCTGGTAGTTTTCTGGTAGCATCTTTAGGATTTTCTATGTATAGTATCATGTCATCTGCAAACAGTGAAGTTTTACTTCTTCATTTCTAATTTGGATTCCTTTTATTTCTTTTTCTTTTCTCATTGCCATGGTAGGACTTCCAAAACTATGTTGAATAAAAGTGGTGAGAGTGGACATCCTTGTCTTGTTCCTGATCTCAAAAGAAATGCCTTCAGCTTTTCACCGTTAAGTAGGATGTTAGCTTTAGGTTTGTCATATATGGCCTTTATTATGTTGAGGTATGTTCCCTCTATGCCCCCTTTCTGGAGCGTTTTTTATCGTAAATAGGTGTTGAATTTTGTCAAAAGCTTTTTCTGCATCTGTTGAGATGATCGTATGGGTTTTTTTCTTCAGTTTGTTAGTGTGGTGTATCACACTGATTGATTTGCAGATATCGAAAAATCCTTGCATCCCTGGGATAAATCCCACTTGATTGTGGTGTATGATCCTTTTAATGTGTTGTTGGATTCAGTTTGCTGGTATTTTGTTGAGGATTTTTGCATCTATGTTTCAGTGATATTGGCCTGTAATTTTCTCTTTTTGTGGTATCTTTGTCTGGTTTTGGTATAAGGGTGATGGTGGCCTCATAGAATGAGTTTGGGAGTGTTCCTTCTTCTTCAGCTTTCTGGAATAGTTTCAGAAGGATAGGTGTTAACTACTCTTTAAATGTTAGATAGAATTCGCCTGTGAAGCCATCTGGTCTTGGACTTTTCGTTTGTTGAGAGTTTTTTAATCACAGTTTCAATTTCATTACTTGTGATTGGTCTGTTCATATTTTCTATTTCTTCCTGGTTCAGTCTTGGGAGATTGTACCTTTCTAAGAAATCGTCCCTTTCTTCTAGGTTGTCAGTTGCATTGGCATACAGTTGCTTGTAGTAGTCTCTTATGATCCTTTGTATTTCTGTGGTGTCAATTGTAACTTCTCCTTTTTCATTTCTGATTTTATTGATTTTAACCCTCTCCCTTTTTTTCTTGATGAGTCTGGCTAAAGGTTTATCGATTTTGTTTATCCTTTCAGAGAACCAGCTTTTAGTTTCATTGATCTTTTCTGTTGTTTTCTTCATCTCTGTTTCATTTATTTCCTCTCTGATCTTTATGATTTCTTTCCTTCTTCTAACTTCGGGTTTTGTTTGTTCTTTCTCTGCTTACTTTAGGTGTAAGTTTAGGTTATTTGAGATTTTTCTTGTTTCCTGAGGTAAAATTGTATTGCTATAAACTTCACTCTTAGAACTGCTTTTGCTGTGTCCCATAGGTTTTGAATCGTGGTGTTTTTGTTGTTATTTGTCTCTAGGTATTTTTAAAATTTCCTCTTTGATTTCTTCAGTGATCCATTGATTGTTTAGTAACATATTGTTTAGCCACCATGTGTTTGTGTGTTTTACAGTTTTTTTTTTTCTTGTAGTTAATTTCTGATCTCATAGCATTGTGGTCAGAAAAGATGATATGATTTAAACTTTTTAAAATTTACTGAGGCTTACTTTGTGGCCCACCATGTGATCAATCCTGGAGAATGTTCCATGTGCACTTGAAAAGAATGTGTATTCTGCTGTTTTTGGATGGAATGCTCTATAAATGTCGATGAAGTCCGTCTGGTCTAATGTGTCATTGAAGGCCTGTGTTTCCTTGTCGATTTTTCTGTCTGGATAGTCTGTCCATTGATGAAAGTGGGTGTTAAAGTCCCTCACTATTATTGTGTTACTGTCAGTTTCTCCTTTTATGGCTGTTACTGTTTGTTTTATATACTGAGGTGCTCTTATGTTGGGTGCATATATATTTACAAGTGTTATATCTTCTTGTATTGATCCCTTGATCACTATGTAGTGTCCTTCCTTGTCTCTTAGTCCGTATTTTAAAGTCTATTTTGTCTGCTATGAGTATTGCTACACCAACTTTCTTTTGATTTCCATTTGAATGTAATATGTTTTTACATCCCCTCACTTTAAGTGTGTATGTGTCCCTAGGTCTGAAGAGGATCTTTTGTAAATAGCATATATATGGGTCTTGTGTTTGTATCCATTCAGCCAGTCTGTGTCTTTTGGTTGGAGCATTTAGTCCATTTACATTTAAGGTAATTATCAATATGTATATTTCTATTGCCCTTTTCTTAATTGTTTTGGGTTTGTTTTTTGGCCATTATCTCCTTGATAGGAGGTGTGACTGATGTTGTGGTGGCCAGGCCTGCACTCGCCTCCCCTTTGCTCTGTGATTATCACTGCCCTGTCAGAGGTGGAGTCTGCTCCCTAGTTGTTGGAGTGGAGGCCCCCAGATCTGTTTCTTAGCTGTGTTTCTGATCTGCAGTGTGAGGTAGGTGGGATTGGAGCACTCCCACTGGGAGGGAAGCCACTATTTCTCCTCTGGAGCTGTTCACCTGTGGGTGTGATCTGTTGTGTCACCTTTCACCCGTTGTGCGAGCTCTCAGATTACACTGTTGTTGGCAGTGCTCTTGGCCA
Organism: Balaenoptera musculus; assembly: GCF_009873245.2. Taxonomy (NCBI): domain Eukaryota; kingdom Metazoa; phylum Chordata; class Mammalia; order Artiodactyla; family Balaenopteridae; genus Balaenoptera; species Balaenoptera musculus. The sequence continues at coordinate 75,691,072 of NC_045793.1, read as the reverse complement.
CACCTTAACTGTGGGTATGCCGGCAGTTGGCCCTGGTGTCTTTCAGACGTTGTTTTCACCAGGCCACCAGCATAGATATAGATCCACTGAAGTCAGGTCCCGGGATTGCAGTGATCATGGATCTGGACCCACTGTGGGAGCAGCCCAGACTCTGGTCTGGCCCAGCCTCTCTGTGTATATGCCTACAAAGTCTACAGCTGCTAAAGCTAGACCCATCTTGGCTGCGGGAGCACTCGCTGTCTGTTCAGTTGTTCTGTAGGCACTCAGTTTACAAAGCTGGTCACGGGGGTGTCAATTTGCAGTTTCCGCAGCTGGTTACATGGGGATCTTTCTTTTTAGGTGTCCAAGGTCCTCTGCTAGTGTTCAGCTGGTGTTCTGTGAGAATTGTTCCATTTATAGTTGTATTCTTGATGCATTTGTGGGGAGAGATGAACTCCACGTCCTCCTACTCCTCTGCCATCTTGACTCCTGATTTGTTTATTTTCTCTATAGTTATGTCTTTTCCAAAATATCCTATAAGTATAATCAGACAGCGTATAGTCTTTTTCACTTGGCATAGTGATGAGCTTTATTCATTTTGTTGTGTCTGTCAGTAATTTATTCTTTTTTATTGCTGAGTTAAATTCTGTGGTATGGATGTTCCACAGTTTGTTTTATCCATTCCCTGGTTGACTTGGATTGTTTGTAGGTTTGGAAATAAAACTGCTAATTGCAAGTTTTGTGTGAACATAATTTTCATTTCACTTGGGTAACACCTAGGAGCAGGTTTGCTGGATCATGTGCTAAGTGTATGTTTAACTTTATAAGAAACTGCCAAATTGTTTTCCAAAGTGGCTATACCATTTTGCATTTCTACTAACAGTTTATGAAAGGGCCAGTTGCTCCACATCCATGTCAGCACTTGGTATTGTCAGGTTTTTTAAAAGCCATTCTGCTAGGTAGATAGTTATATCTCATTGTAGTTTTAATTTGCATTTCCTTAATGACTGTGGATGTCAAAAATTTTTTCATGTGCTCATCTGCCATCCATTTATCTTTGGTGAAGTGTTTGCTCACCTCTTTTGCCTGTTTTTTAATTGGGTTATTTGTTTTTATTATTGAGCTTTTGAGAGTTCTTTATATATTCTGGGTATAGGTCCTTCATCAGATAAATGATGTGCAGGTATTTTTTTCTAGTCTATTGGCTTTTCATTCCCTTAAGAGTCTTTTTTGAAGAGTAGAAGTTCTTGATTTTAATTGTCTAATTTATACATTAAAAAAATCTGTATTGTGCTTGGTGTTTTATCTAAAAATTCTTTGCGTAACCCAAGGTTACAAAGATTTTCTCCAGTTTTCTTCTAGAAGTGTTATTGTTTTAGATGTTATATTTAGATCTGATCCATTTTGAGTTAATTTTTGTAAATGGTGCAGGATATGTGCATTTTTTATGACCCAACCAATTTAATCATAAGAGATTTAGGGAAATGATGTTGTTTATGGAGAAAATGATACGAAACAACCCCCTTCGTAGTGGGTTGAAGGAATGTTTTCCTCTGTGTAAAGGGTCTCCTTACACAGATGCAAGATAGTACACCCTACAAATTCTGCCATCCTTGCTCTCAAAATTGCTTTCAGAACACTTAATGAGGAAAATGCAGTAGTGTGTAGGAATTTCTTTTGTACTGCTCCTTAGGGCTTTAAATGAAACATGTTTCCAGGTGAAATACACACTAGTGTTCCTGGAATAAGAAACATTTCCTGAAGCTTTATCAAAATCAACTTTTGAATAAATTGGCCTTAAAGAGAATCTCAAGTTTCTTTTGTTTCAAAAACTAATAGATGATAAATATGTTCCTTCTGTATGGGTGGTGGTATTTTTCAATCCAGGAAGAATGAATTTAGATATCCTTGAGATATAGAAAACCTTTGATTAAAACAATTTTACCCAATTTAAAAATTTCCTTCCTTCTTTTTTTTCCAAACTAGTTGATGCTGCTTATCAATTATTCATATTTATTAAGGACCTTTGAGTATGTAAGACTCTATTCTTGGTGCTGAAGTGGGGCAGGGTGAGAAAGACAAATGCCAAAGAGATCCAGAGTCTGCCATGAGAATTAACTGCCTGTAGGAAGGAGGTTAAGATCTACATATGAGTTGCTATTATGAAGTAGGAAGAATCACATCTCATAAGAGAGGAACAAAATGGGCTGGACCTTGCACAAAGCATGTTCTGCAGGCCAGAGCATGGGGAGCTTGTTAGAAATGCAGAATCTCAGGCCTCTGTTGTGGGTTTTGTTTTTAAAAAAATTTTTTATTGAGGTATAATTGACCTATAGCACTGTATTAGTTTCAAGGCATCCAGTGTAATGATTCAGTATTTGTAGGATTCCCTTTATTTTTAAGAGTGAATAATATTCCATTGTATGTGTTTGTGACATCGTTTAGCCATTCATCTGTCGATGGACACTTGGGTTGCCTCCACTTTGTGGATTTTGGGAATAGTGCTACCATGAACAAGGGAAGGGTTATTTTTAACTTAAAGTTTTTCTTTTAATTTTATTAACACTTCAGTGTCCAGTACTATCACTAGCAGACACTAGTTAGATACTCTGTCAGTAACATTTGAAATTACAGCTTTTAAAATTTCTTTGGTGTTCCACTTAGCACCGTGAGTTCTTCTGTGTGCCTTCCCTGAACGAGTTTGAGATCCAGCCTGTAGATGTTTGGTCCTTACATTAGAAGCTGACATTTTATAACTGGGAGATTCCTCACCAAGACTCAGATTCCTCACTTCTCTGGGGAGGTTCAAGGTTGGGCATACTGAGCCGGGTGCCTTTGTAGCTTTGGTCTGCTGGGGTGCGGGAGTGACTGCCATTCCTGGACTCATGTCGCCACTGTCCAGTGTAGCCTTACCCTGAGCTGCTGCCTTCACTGCCCACCTGCTTGGCCCCAAAGCCTGTTGAATGTGCGTTCTTTGTTCCCGAGATGAGCCCCAAGGTAGTTTGCAAGGCCTGTAAGTGAAATCTGCAATCCTTTCTGAAAGAGGTGCTGTGAATATGACTACTTTGTATGTAGATGCTCAGAAATTCTGGGTGAAGATCTTTAATTCCTCTTGGATAGGAATGTCACAGAGTGTACCTTTTGACCCTGTGCACCTTTCCTAGGAAACTACACCTTCCCTGAGAAAATGACTACAACGTCAGATGTAGTCATTTTCATACAAAGATTTATTGATGACCTGCTTTAGGCCAGGCCCGTGTTAGGTGCCAAGGACTCCATTTTAGTGTCTGTGTCCTGGTCGAGGAATTGAATCTTGGGCCCCGCTTGACCTTCGATGATACTCACATTGTTATCCCAACAAGGACAGAGTGAATAGATATATACAGTGTGTGTGAAAGGAATGGAAGAAATCTGTGTATTGTAAAAAAAAAAAAATAGTTATGAATGATAAGTCTTTTCAGTTTCAGAAGAGAATTCTCTTGACTTCTTTCTGGTTAGCTAGATTGCATTTATCCTAATATTGTGCAAGCTTGACTACTGTAAGTATAATCCATTGGTTGGGAGTATTTTATATTTTCTTTTCAGTTATTTGCTTTATTTTTTTGGTTTCTTTTGGTAGGTCTTACAATTGGCGTTGTAGTCAAATGGAACATAATAAGCTTTGCAGAAAAAAGTCCGTTGTAGTCTGTCTAGACTACATAGCTACAGAGTGGATCACTGCCGAATGAAACAGGGAAGTGACAAATCCTTGGGCCTAAAGTGTTGATACATTGTTTAACTGGTCTCACATTAGAAGGCTGTCCCTATGAATCCTCTTTTCTCAGGTCCTTTCGGTCCCTCGCATGCAAATCTTGCCTTCTTTGTTGCATCTGTTAAACAGTTTGTTGCGTTGAAGACACTTGAATATTTTACAGACTTTTGCTAAATCCCGGGACTTATGACTGTCTGAAATGCTTCTCTTAATGCCTTTTGAAGTTGGGCAGCAAGAAACAGAGCCCTGCGTGCCCCAAGAATGTGTAGTGGTTTTTGCTTTTTTGAAAGTTCATTGCTTCCTTTTGTCCCTAATGGGTAATTGCAGCCTCTCCCTACTGGCACCTCTGGAGCAGATACAGAAGTAAGAAGGAATTAGGCAGACAGAGGCTCACTGCAGTGGCGGTTGCGACAGTGGCCCCTGGGCTAATGCAGTTGACCGTGGAAGCAATTTATTTATATCAACAGCCTCTGCATTCCTTATATGTGCTTCCAGAAGATCATTACGTTGGGTGCTTCTTCCTCTTTAATTCTTTATGTTAAAACAAGCTTCTGGGCCAGCGGGGTGTTTGGATTCATAGAATGGTTGTAAGTCAAAAAGCGCCCCTTCAGGGACTGAACTCGATGATTGTTAAGTAAAGTCTAATGTACTTAAACTTTCATAAATGTCATCTATGTTTCTCCAATAAGAGTATTTTCTTGGTGTGTTGCTTCTGTTGGCTAAACAACAGTGAAAGGTGTCTTTGAAAAGACAAGCATGCCAAATACTGTTAAATTAAAAGTCTTCCTTCTTTAAGAGGTAAATTTTTCTCCCAAGAACCATCTCAGATTTAGGGTTTGTTTAGGAGCTTCTTCTTAGCATAAATGTTACAGTATTTTTTCTATTGTTAGTGGAGCTCTAATTCTGTAAGTGTCTGCCTGTTGGTCTCTTGAAGTGATTTCATTAGATGGTTTGTAATTAACTCTCTGACATCATTAATCTTGTATTCAGTGTCTGGATTTGTGTACTCTAGAAACCAAATGTTAAACTTCCTTTGGTTGAACCACTAGCTTTCTAATCATTTTTAAACAAGAAGCATTAAAATGCTAAAAATGAGTAGATTAGGGATTAGTGATCTCTCAAATGAACCTGACTATAAAATTAATTCAATGCACAGAAAAAAAGAATCCAAAGAATTTAAGTAACTTCTGAATACACAACTCTGTGTGTAATAGTGTAGCCATTATTTAAAGTGGGGTCTGGGGAACCCTGAAATCCTTTCAGGGTTCCATGAGGACAAAGTTATTGTCATAATAATATTAAGACATTATTGGAGGAGGGGCCGGAAAAAATGTTAAGACATTATTTGCATTTTTTTGCTGTGTTGTTATTTGCACTGATGTGCAAAAGCAAAGGCAGAGAAAACTGCTTGTCCTCAGCATGAATCAAGGCAGTGGCATCAAAGTATACTAGTGGTCATCTCATTCTTCACCTCCGTGCACCAATTTTAAAAGAAAATGTGTTGCACATAGTATGTCTTACTGTAGCAGTAAAAATTATTTTATTAAAATCTTGACCCTTGAGGGCATCTCTTTTATATACTCCATGATGAAATCTGAAGTACATAAAAAGTATCTTCGTATCTCCAAGTACAACCATGGTCTGGTTATCTCAGGGAGAAGATCTAGTACCTAGCAGGACTGTGTTCGGAGGACAGCAAGAACCCCAAAGAAATCTTGGACTTGATTGTTGTTGGCAGTGGTGTTGGTAGTGGTATTGGTGTGTTGTCTGAAACGGTTTTGTGTGTACTGTGGATAGAGCAAATGGGTAGGTGTATGAGAAGTACTGGGAATTGGGGTTTTCGTTGCGGGGAAGGGAGATACTAACGTCGTGCTGAGGGAGATGAAGAAGAATCCTGTCTTGTTGGGTTTGAATTCAGGATGTCACAATGAACTCAGATGTAAGATACTTAAAACACCTTTGTTCTGTCCAGGCAAAGCAATGATACTTTACTAGCAAGGAGCACACCTAGATCTCAGAGCTTGATTTCCAAATGCCAGGGCTCCTTGGAGAAATGGCTCATTCAGGGTCTGGGGCCAGTACAAGGCTAGCTTGGCACGCCTGTTGTTTTGGAAAAGAAGGAGGTGCTCAGAGGCTATTAGGGTTGTGTCAAAAGGACACAGAAGCTGGCTTGAAGGAGCTGCCAGTAGCCAAATTTGGGACAATCTGAGTATCAGAAAGAATGATGACAGAGTAATGGGTTAAAACACATTAACTTAAAACAATCCATGAAACTACCTGGGAGGGAGAGTGGGGAGAGAAGGAAAGAGGGAGAGAGAGGGATAGACCGGAAGAGAGAGAATATTACATTACAGGAGAATGCCACCTAACATATGAAGGAGGAATAGTATTTGAAAATCACCGTTTTGTAACCCCTAACGTGGTAATTGATTCAGGCGAAGGGGTATCCATGGATACCGAAACTGTTGAGTGAAATGCTATCAGGGAGAAGGATAGTCATAGAATCTCAAATGTCATCCTAGTTATTACTTAATAAGTACAAAGGGGTAAAGACACTTTTGCTAAGAAGAAATCTGGTAGATCCCACTTTAACTTGGTGATCAAACAGCATCACCACTAAAGACACAACCAGATGTTACATGCGATGTGTAGCCGGAACGCAGCACTGCCCACGAAGGAGTCTGGCTGAAGAAAAGCACACTTGAGTCTGACTGAGACTCCAGATTTAAGTACCAAATTACAGGAAATCCAGAGGGACAGAGGACTCTGTTAAATACCATCTTGGGGCTGCAAAAATCAAAAAACAAACCTCCAGACTCTGGCAAACTCTACAGTCAGATAACCCAGTTTCTTCAAAAAATCAGTTGCGAGAAGAAAGTTAAACATGAAGGCGACGCGAGAAAGGACTTGAGACGTATTGACCAATGTATGGGCCTTATTTGGATCCTGATACAAATACACTGGGGGTTGAAAAAAAATAAGTTAATAGTAACTGTGGACACAGACTGTATATTTGCTGGTAACACAGGGTGAAATGATACTGTGTCTACAATTGCTTTAAAATAATTTGGAAGGAGGGCAGTTGGGTTGGGATACAGATGAAACAAGACTAGCCATGGACACATAATTGCTAGGGTGTCCACATGTGTGTTCATGATACTATTCCATCTACTTAGGAATGTATTTGAAAGTTTTATAATTAAATTAAAAATACTGCTAATTAATAGGGAATAGCTTGACATTTTGTGCCTCCTTATGCAATGCATTGAGAAGTACATGTCATCTGTATAGAATTGTTGCCAATAATATTTGAGTCTATCAGGGAGAAATCAGATAAGTTCAGAATGTGTGACATTCTACAAGGCAGTTTTCTTGGGTTGTCTACAAAATGTCAGTGTTATGAAAAGCAACAAAAAATAATGTCATAAAAAAACAATCAAATACAATGCATGATTCTTGCTTGAGCGGATCCCTTTTGCCCTTAAAAAGTTATGAAAGACATTTTGGGCACACTGCAGACATTTGAATATGGATTCATAATACATGATATTATTGAATTAATATTAATTATTTTAGGTATGATGATGGTTATGCGGTTCTTCAGGAGAATGTCCTTATTCTTAGGAGATGTGTAGGGAAGTATTTTAGGGTGAATTGTATGGTGTCTGCAAATTACCTGAAACACACATGGATTAGGTTGCTGCATTTTAAATCACTATTTTCCTAGGTTGGAAACATTCAAATATCAGCAAATGCCTAAGATTCAACCTAACATTTGTTGAAAGATAGAGAAAAAAGCAAATGGGGGGCTCCAGGTGAAGCATATACAAATGTTTGTACTATTCTTTCACCTTTCTATGTGTTTGAACTTTTTCGAAATAGTTGGGAACAAACAGGTAGTCAGCGTACAAAACTGAACTCTCAGCAAATACATATTTGTTAGATTAAGTGTGCTGACAACATTCTCTCTGGGAATAATTGCCTGTGATAGTGTTTAACAGAATTAATTCTAAACTAAGATTGATTCAGAATACAGAAAAGAAGGAAAGCTTTATTTCATTGTATGAACTTTCATGTGACAAAGAACAGAAAAATAAAGAACTATAGGTAGAAATTAAGAAAAGAGCTTAGTGATGTCTTAAGGAATTTTTTTTTTTTTTAACATGGATGACATTTAAAGACAGATCCACTGTAGGAGAAAATTTTCTTATTTTTTGTCAAGAGATCAAAAATGGCTTTTATCTAGGCCTGGCCCCAACACTCCATGTAAAATAGGATATATCTCTAGAATTTGAAAAAGAAAACTCTTCTTCTTCCACCACTTTCCTGGTTGCCATCAGGTGTCAAGTTGAGGCACATTTTGCTCAGGGTTACTGGGGTCTTGTGAGCAACCATCGCAGATTGATAAAGTCATGAGATGGTAATTCCTACTCCTCTACAAAATTTCCCTAAGTGATTATAACAGCCCCTGATATTATCCTCCTTTTTTCAATCCAAACAGATCCCTAAAGAAGTGGCTGACATCTTTAACGCCCCCAGTGATGATGAAGAGTTCGTCGGTTTCCGAGATGATGTTCCCATGGAAACCCTGTCATCAGAGGAGAGCTGCGATAGTTTTGACTCACTGGAGTCAGGGAAGCAGGTATGGGTGCCTCCTTTCAAGGCAGGCATATCCGTCTGGAAGCTTGGATCTTGGTTCGGATATTCTTTGACTTGAACATGGTCTGAGATTGGTGGTATCAGTTAATTGTCGAGCATCTTATTTTATTAGTGTTATACCTTCATGTTTCAAGCAACTGGTGAGGGTACCTCGCTCAGTTTTAATCCTTTCTATGTACAATAATTTTTTTTTCGGTAAAGGGGACCTGACGTGATCACATCCGTTTTCTTTGCCACCTCGGGGCTGCAGCCTGTGGCCAGGCTGTATTTGGAGCGCTCCCACACAGCTGGCGGGGGAGAGCTGATCCCCCAGCCATAGTGTAGGAGTGTGTGGTTACCATGAGACACATGGCCTCTGCGCTTCTGCGGTGAGGCTCTGTCCGCACCTCACTCGTGGGATTGCTGGCGAGAGCACTGTTCTTTCTTTAGTTCCTTTGATCTGTGGCAGACACAAGCTGCAGTTCTCAGAGAGGTAGGTTCCTGGAGGTTTACGTTGTGATTTAGCAGGAGCGTGGCCAAAGTATCCAGGCTTCCGTGGCATTTTTTTCTGAGTTCATTTGTGGCACTCAAAATTCCTCATTCTCCCTCGACCCTGGCCTCTCCTAAAAGGCTGTGAGTTAAACCCACCTAGCTTCCACTGGGCAGGGAGAGGAAGGCAGGCAGTTAATTATGTCAGTGAAGCCCCCGCTTGATGGCAGTGTGTGTGGTCCTCACCTTATTCGATGCCTCTGCAGCATTTGACCCGCCCCCCCAGCCACCTGCTTCCACTCCCCTTGGTCTCTCTCTGTCTCACACCTTCTGTTCGTGGTTGTCATCCCTTCTACTTCCGGCCCCCATCTGTGGATGTTCTCCAAGATTTTATCTTCAGACCTTTCCACTTAATGATCTCAGTGCCTGGCCTGGTCTCAGCCGTTGCCTCCTGGTTCTTTGTGGTTTGGCTCTTCCCTCCAGCCCCAGATGTATTTCTAACAGCCACTTGGATCCGTCGTCATTGTTCAAGGGAGATCTGAAACTCACCATTTTCCCTCCCTGGTTGTCTGTCTTCCCCCTTTTTTTTTTTTTTTTTTAATTTATTTATTTATTTATTTATGGCTGTGTTGGGTCTTCGTTTCTGTGCGAGGGCTTTCTCTAGTTGCGGCGAGCGGGGGCCACTCTTCATCGCGGTGCGCGGGCCTCTCACTATCGCGGCCTCTCTTGTTGTGGAGCACAGGCTCCAGACGCGCAGGCTCAGTAGTTGTGGCTCACGGGCCCAGTTGCTCCGCAGCATGTGGGATCTTCCCAGACCAGGGCTCGAACCCGCGTCCCCTGCATTGGCAGGCAGATTCTCAACCACTGCGCCAGCAGGGAAGCCCTGTCTTCCCCATTTTTGTCTCCAGCTTTGGAGCTTCTGACGCCTCCTGTTCCTCACCCGTCTCCTCAACTCCCTTGCAGGAGCTGATGAATCTTCTGCCATGTTCCTCACCTCCATCCCTCCCGTCTCTTCCCTCTTCAGCTGCCGTGGTTCTCATAGTCTTTACCGCGGGTGTGGAACTGAGCTCTGGTCACCATCCTCCCCTGTTCAGAAATCGCCAGCCCCTCCGTTCGAATGTGGTCAGGCAGTGAGGGGCAGCCTGTTGGGTCCACCGTGAGTGGCCTTCTGAGCGGCGCGGGACGTGTGTGAAGCGCCAGCACGAGCCTGGCGGGCGGCAGGCGTTAAGGAACGAAGCGGCCGCTCTTGCTGCTGTGACAACTGCCCCTTCTCCTGTGCCCTCACACTTGCACCCAGTCCATCCCTGCTCCCGAGTCTGACCCCAGCATGCATTCCGTGGCCCATGACAACATGCTGTTCATGCAGAGTGCCCTTAATTCACTATCTCCCTGGGACGGTGCAGGTGCTGTTATTATTCCTGTTTCACAGTTGATGAAAGTGAAGTGTGGGGAGGTGAAGTGACTTGTCTGAGGCCTCACATCTGAGAAGTGGCTGAGCTGGGATGTTCCTAATGTAGGAGCCCCACTTCTCAGCCTCGTGCCTTGCACGGCTCTTTCCTGCGGACTTTGCAGCAGGAGACCAGAAACTGTATCCGTACCCTCCGCGTGTGCTGTTCTGCCCCCTGTGCTGCACACTGGTCCAGGCTCCTCATCCTGCCTCTGTGCTCTCTCAGCATGTTTCTAGCCTCTAGCCCAGTTGAGATGCCGGTCAAATGCTTCTGCTTCCACGAAGTCGTACTGGATTTTCTTTCTTCCTGTGCGCCATGTTGCGTGCGTCTCCCTTACAACACTCATCCTCGCCATGGTGACCTGTGGACTTGTCCAGCTCCCTTACTAAATGACAAGCTCCTTGATGGAAGGGGCCTCATACTTGAACGGTGCTTTCCGGCTTCCCCGGCTCGGGCTGCTTCCTTGGGTTGTCCCTTTCCTCTTGTTTCATGCATCCAGTGCCCATGGGCGAAGGAGCACCTATGGGGCGGAACTGAGGTGGGATACTTGTCTGACTGGTTCAGCCACCATGACTTCCAGTCTGCTTCTTCACATCCCATGAGCTTCAAAATAAAAAAAAGTCACCACTCTGTTAGCTTCTCTTCTGATCTGTTATTTGCTTACGTTCTTGATCACGGTAGATGCAGGTCACCAAAGCCCACAACATACTGTCTAGTACTGATTTTAAAGGATAACGGCCAGATTTCGGAGAACAGAGAGCTGTGTGAGGGTTGTAACCAGGGACGCAGGAGACTGTGTGGAGTGGACGTTCGCTTTGTTACAGACCCCCATTAAAGATGGTTTTTACACCCTGTGAAATCGGGAGAATAAAAGCGTGGGCCTTGGCTTAGGGCTGCAGCTGAGCTGTTTTCTCTATCAGAACTGGCCACCAAAGATACTGATCTCTCCCAGGCTGACCGCTGCCTGTGACACCAGCTCAAAGCACAGAAAGAGCCAGAGGACCGGCAGGTTGGAACCTGCTGTTCCAGGCATGACCTGTTCGGGCTCCAGCCAGGGACTTTGGGTAGACGCTGAAGTGTGCGCGTGGGCCCCACTGCCCTGCGGCAGCCTGCAGGGGCTGGCCCAGGGCTCTCGAGCCAGATGTTTCCTGCCCTCGGAGGTGGTGGGTTTCCTCGGGAGCCAACCGCGCACCGTTCTTCCTTCATGACAGACCCTGGCCTGCTGCTTCCCCACCTGGACCCCACACACTCTGGATCCATTTTAACCCGCCGAGGGAAGCCGCGTGAACTTGTGTGTAGTGCGTGCAGCAGTGCCGGCGCTGGTCTCCCTGAAGCACAATTTGAATTTCACTTTAAAGAAACTTCCCTTTCGTGTGTGAATTTTTTTTTTTTTTTTTAAGCAGCTGCACCACAGCTATCAACAAAGGAACGAAGTGATTTACATCTGAGCACAGTCACTCCAATTACCCATAATAATTCACAGGAGACATTTTTTTTTTTTATATAAGAATGAACCAGTTTTTTTTTTTTTTAATGTGATGATCCATTTATTTATTTATTTATTTATGGCTGTGTTGGGTCTTTGTTTCTGTGCAAGGGCTTTCTCCAGTTGCGGCAAGTGGGGGCCATTCTTCATCGCGGTGCGCGGGCCTCTCACTATCGCAGCCTCTCTTGTTGCGGAGCACAGGCTCCAGACGCGCAGGCTCAGTAATTGTGGCTCACGGACCCAGTTGCTCCGCGGCATGTGGGATCTTCCTGGACCAGGGCTCGAACCCGTGTCCCCTGCATTGGCAGGCAGACTCTCAACCACTGCGCCACCAGGGAAGCCCCAGGAGACGTTTTTAAGCTTAAAAAAATGCCGGATATAGGCATTTCTTTCTTTTTCCCCCGGGAAGTTTTTCCACTCGTCTGTTATGTCTGTTTTTCTCTAGAGACTGATTATCTGATCTCAAAGAAGTATATAATTAAAGTCAGGGAAAAGGCAGGCAGGGAGATAAAGATTCTCCAGCCGCATGTGCTGTGATGAGGGGTCACACCCCTACATCAGGGGTAGGAGGGGGAGACGTCAGAGGCAGCAGGGGACGTGGACTCCAGGCCTGGCTGCCAGCTTGGAGGAGGCCGGTTTGTGGGTCTCCGTTCTGTACTGCCATTCTTGCTTTTCCCCCTCCTTTCTTTCAAGCACGCCATTTATTTTTATGAGTTCAAAAGAAAGAAAAAGTCATTATTGGAGCATGTCCTTTTTGAGTCAGCCGTGTAACATCTTTCCTCGGGCTCACTTGCTACCTGCCGGCGGTGGCGGGTTCTCAGCCCCTGCAGGCGAGGGACTCCCGGGGGTGGGAGGGCTGGAGCTTTTCCGTCATGGTAGCGGGTGATGGAGCAACTGCTTCTCCTCGGCGGTGGGCGGGGCGGGTGTGGAAGCCACCAGCCCTTTCCTGCCCGGAGGCGTGCTGTCTGTGACCCAGGCATCTCCCCTGGGAGGGGCCGGCTTGGGATGGCTGTTGGAAAGGAAGGCCAGTGTGGGGTGGAAGAGCCAGAGCCAGGTCTTCTCCTCCACGTGTTTTCTGTTCTGTGTGAACGCAGACGCTCCTGAATGCCCGCCCCGGCGGGAGAAACTGAATTCCATCAACCCTTACCGGGCACACCACTGATGGCGGCTGCGGCCATTCTGGTGTTCTGAGATGGTTCAATTTGTGGGTCTGACTTTCTGCAAACTATGGAAAATATGTATATATACATGTGTTTTTATTGTGGTAAAGCCTACGTAAAATTTACCATTTTAACCATTTTTAAGTGCAGTGAGCCCCAGTGTCCTGCCTGCAAGACACTGAGTGGCGTTACTCACAGCGTCTCGAGGCCTTCACCATTATCGGTTTCCGGAATGTTTTCATCGTCTCACACAGAAACTCTGTACCCATTAAACAGTAACTCCCCTTGTCCCCAGCTCCTGCCAACCTCTGTTCTTTCTTTCTCCATGACATACGTGTGTTTTTAATCTAGCAGGATGTGCGTTTCCATTCCAAATACTTTACAGACGAGCTAAGAAGAATTTTTAGAGAGGACACTGACTCAGAGATGGAAGATTTTGAAGGATTTACGCAGAGTGATCTGAATGTTAACAGCGACCCAGAAGTAATGGTAATAATTATCAACGTGAGGGAGGGTGGGTTGTAATATTTTTAGTCCTGGTTCCGAATTGTATTGTTACCTGTAAGAAGTCCCTTTACACGTGAAAAGGTTTTACTTTTTCTTACATGTTCATCTTATAAGCCAGTTAACAAAATATAAAGGTTTTACTTTTTCTTACGTGTCCATCTTCTAAGCCAGTTAGCTCAATGTAAACTTGGCTATTCTAAGGCGAATTCCTGGCTCACGAGTCCATTATTCTCTTAGAGAAAATCCAGTTGTCTTTCCTGGGTGCCTTTGGAGTCCAGGGGGATGTGTCCCAGGCGTCCCTTATTATCCTTATCAGAGAATTTATTTCAGACTTTTTTGAACCTCTTTTATCTGAAAAGAGGAGGGTCTGAGAGTAACAAGTTCCTGAAAGTCGTTTTCTGTTGTGCGCCAAGTAATGTTCTTAGGTTTGGAGTTAATTTGGCAAAAATTTAGCTGTGGTGCAAACTTAAGAGTTTTGTCTGTGCATTCTTGATTTGGATCACGACGTGCTTTTTAATGATAAAGATGACCTGGGCTTGTCTGATTCCTAAGGGAAATCTGCCCTCAGCACTTTGCCGTCAAGAGACTTGTTGGTTGATCTCTTTTTATTCCATGTGTTCAGGCCAGTTGACTGCTGACCAGTATTTGAATCTCAGGGTAGCTTTGAAGAACAGCCTTTGGATGTTTTTAAGGCATAAAAATGTTTTTTACTAACTGAAAAATAGCATACATTTATCTCAGAAAATCAATACACCACTTCCTTCTTTGGTATCAAGATAAGGGATAGAGAGGTTAAGCCTCGTTACGTTCAGAAGCTCCCAAAGAAGCGCTCCTGGCGTGGAACCTGTGTAGGTGTTTAAATAAGCTGTAACCAGTAGGGTTGCTTTGTCCTTCACCTTTTCCTGGGGGGACTTAAGGCCTGAAAGCCTTAATGGTAGGCTGCCTTGCTCGATGGTGATTTTTTTCTGTGAATAGCAACACAGACCTGTGCCAACCTATCGGCCGCAGCCCCCCGCCCCTTGGCTTTCTTTACAGAGGTTACTTGCATGGCAGTTCATGTGTTCTGGCCAGCAAGTCTCCAGTTTCTTGTCAGCAAGACACTGAGATCCTTCCAAACCCTGATGGGTATCATCTACTCTTAGTGACTTGTTTATCTTCTCTTCTTTAGCTAAGTAATGTTGGGATATTCAAAGAATTTGTGTTTCCAGCATGGGAAAGTGAATTACCCCCAGCGCCTTTTTTTTTTTGTTCTCTTCCAAGTCTGTACATTTAGGGAATGAATCGTGACATGTTACGTTGACTCTGATATAACTCATAGCTCAGGGCAGGTCCACCTGTACATTTATTTTGAAATTCAGTGAGAAAGCAAGCCTTGTTGCCTCCTCACCCAACCTCCTGCCCACCCTAGTGAGTAGTGGTGAGACCACCTTTTCGGCAATAGGGTATGACTCTACGTTGGTGTCTAGTGGTCTTCTAGCCAGACATGAAACTGCCACAGCCGTGGTCCTGGCTCTCAGGTCTGAGTCTCCACTGGTGACTCTTTCCGTACTTCCATCCTTTGTAGTACACTACTCCACGTCCTTGGTAAAGAGACGTGGGTTAGACGGCGATTATGATAAATGAATAAAGCCAGTCAGGGGAGATAATTCCTCTGAAGTTCTCCAACAGTGTCTTCTAAAATAGATTCCTCTGCAGCCCACTATTTGGAATTCCAAAGCTACGAATGTGGAGAGTTCAGGATATTAAAACAAATAGATAACTCAGTACAGTACAGTCTTATTTCTCTGCTTGGCTATTTGTGCATTGATACATACACCAAGGTTTGGAAGTTACCTGCTTTTTTTTCCCCTCCCGCTGCTTTATTTTTAACTTGAGTCCAGCTGGAATTTGGGGAGGATGGTCACCGAGGAAGGAGCAGAGTCATTTAACTGAATCCCAGGCTCCTCCTGGTACCGTTCTCAGCTCTCCTCACAACCCGAGTCCCTGACAGAGGTGCCCAGGCTAAACTGTCCAGCCTGTGGTCAAGGAAAGATGCCAGGCGACGACCTGGATCCCAATATTTAAACCCACCTCTGCTGTTGCTAAGAGTGCTTTGCATCTGAGATGTCACCTTGCTGTTGCCTTCCATTCTTACTGTGTTCTCACGTGTGAAACCAAGTTACGTTTTAATGCTAGAGACCTATGCCGAGTGGAGACTGAAAATTGAGGCCGAGAACTGCTTGAGCTGACTGAACAGGTGCCTGCAACCACCTGCAGAGCTGTCTGCCTGATTTCACCCCAGGGCGCTGCGGGCTACAGAAAGGGGAGGAGGCTTCCCTTGAGCGAGGACCCAACGTGCCCTGGGGATGAGGTTCCGCCACTGACCCCGAGGGCAGGTCATCTGCCTGCTCCTTGGCCACGTCACTGAAATGAAGTCAGCTCTCCTGCCCCTCTTACTCATGAGTTCTGTTCCAGCTAGTTAGGGCAGAATGGTATTTTATTTTTCACTTAGCACTCCACTGGTATCTGAGGATACCTCTGATGTCACGCACACCCTTTTCTTTGACTGTTCCCATACTCCTGGGCTCCCAGGTGTGCCAGCTTGGCTGGTCCACTGGGGAGGAGCCCACCTCGTCAGCGTTTGGCTTCCAGCTTGATGCTCTGAATAGGACGCAGTCTGCCGGTGGGTGTGGCTGGGCCAGAGCGCGCAGTCGTCTGCTCTTTGATTTTGTTCGTCTACAGACTACTTGCGCATTTAACTGAAGAGTTCAGAGGGAACTACCAATAGGAAGGGAGAGCTTTCAGCTATTCATTGTTTTCCTAAGATACTGTCAGAGTGGTTTTAAGTGTGTGTCTTTCTGAAGGTTTGTTTATAGGCACTGTCTTTGTTCTTTCTCTCATTTCATTAGCTCGTGGAGTCAGAGCTGAGTGATGATGGTAAAGCATCTTTCATGAGTGAGGAAGAGGAAGATGATGAAGAAGAAAAGGCTCCACCTAGAAGCAGCAGGCCGAGAAGAAGCAGTATTGGTCTTCGAGTAGCCTTTCAGTTCCCCACCAAGAAACCGGCAAAAAATGCCGATAAGAACAGTTCTCCTGAGGCGTTGTTTTCTGGCTCGCGCATACAGGACAGTAAGAATGGAATTCTTGGAAGAAAGACAAGCTGCAGACAGGGGAAGGAAAGGGAAGATTCTGCCTCTGAGTCTGAGGACGACTCCAGGGATGAGGGCCAGGAGAGCTCGGATGCCCTGCTGAAAAGGACCATGAACATCAAGGAGAACAAAGCCATGGTAAGGCCGCGCGGCCCGAGACCGCCACTGCTGGGGCTCCCAGGGCTGTGTCCCCACAGCCGCTGCTGCTTTGGCTTCTGTCAGGAAGTGTGCTCTGGGCATTGTGGGTTCTTTCTCTTTTCCTGGACCCCAAGCGGTTATCACCTGATTAGCTCTGGTTTGGGAACAGAGACTCCCGGGACCATTTTTAGCCCCCTCCACGGTGCCATGGGCTAAACGCCGTTTACTGTTGATCAAGTTACACTGCAAATATGCAGTGGTATTTTACAGAGATGAGAGGGCCTGTTCCCAGCAGAAAGCAGCGATGTGTAAACGTGGGTGTCATGAAGCCTACTTAGGAGTTGCTTTGTGCAGGTCAGGCAGGCAGCTTTCAACCTAGATGCTGTAGTGTCAAGTATCAGCTAAAGGAATGAAAGGGGTCTAGGTATTAAAAGGAACTGAGCAGTTTTGAATCACTTTAAAATGTTTTCACCAGAATAATTAATGGAACAAGGTGAAATCTTTGTGTATTTGGTTTTTCTATATGTGGTCAGTAACTGTGGTTTCCTTCATAATTTTATATATACAGAATTTAAAAAAATAATTCTCACCAATCATCATCACTTTTAGTATTTTGGTATATTTTTTTCTTTAATATTTTCTTTTAAAAAAGCATAATTTAATGATACTGTATATGCAGTCTTACTATATGTCTAATAAGTTGCTTAAGAAAATATAAAGCCTACTTTGGGGTATAATTTATCCAGAGACATATTTGTGCTCAGCTAAGAGAAATTTTTAGCGTTGTATCTCTCTGCATCTTTAAAATAAGAACTATGTTCATGATTTTTTAGTGACACCCATACCTCTGTGTAAGTCTAAAACTAAAAGGAATCCTAATTAAATTGTATGATTGGCACGTTCATGCCTGTTATTTGGCGTTCTTAGGTGTTTATTTGGGAATATTTTCATAAATTATTTTTATTGATAAGAAATTAACCAACTTAAAGAATCAGTGTTTCGGAGCTCTGAATAACTGTCAGAATGATCTAGTTGGGCCTTTTCTGTTGTGAACATGATGAACCTTGATTCAGGTGGGCAAAATGATAGGTTCCAGGGTCACACTGCGAATTAGTGGTCCAGTCATGGTTCTAACCTCATGCTCCGGGCCTTGGGCCTCCCAGGACAGTTTTCATCCTGTCTTCTCCTTCTACATGAGGAACGGGCATAGATTTTATTCCTCTCATGATATCAGCATCTCACCTGTGTAGATAAAAATCTTTACATGTGAGGTTAAAAAAAATAACAATTGCTGAGATCTTATGTAAACTACAAGTTTCTCATGGCTGCAAACTGGAAGACTTGTGGTAACGTGTGAGATGAAGTAGACTTGGCAATATTTATGCACGATCCTTTCTTTCTTCTGAACTTCAGCTCGCTCAGTTATTGGCGGAATTGAACTCAATGCCAGATTTCTTCCCGGTCCGAACCCCGAACTCAGCTTCTGTAAGTGGAACTCCTTATATGTATTGATTCCAGTACTCATGCCCACAGTCGGTTGCTAGATGGCTTTCATTCCAGAAAGCAGCCAGTTGTGTGTGTCTGTGCTCTCACCTGCAGAAGAAGAAAGCAGTGAGGCGGGCCTTCTCAGAGGGACAGATCACACGGCGCACCAACCCGGCCCGGAGCGCACGGCCTCCCGAGAAGTTCGCCCTGGAGAACTTCACCGTGTCGGCCGCCAAGTTCGCAGAAGAGTTTTACAGTTTAAGAAGAAGGAAGACAACGAGCGGGGTATTTTCTGACTATAATGAACCAATGCTTCTTTGTCTAAGCCAGTGGTCCTCGCACGTGAGCGTTCGTCACAGCCCTCCGGGGCTCGCTGAGAGCGCTGAGGTTCTGACTCGGTAGGTCTGCAGCAGCTGAGAAGTTGCATTTCAGCCAAGTTCGCAGATGCTGTGGGTACTCCTGGGACCGCACTCGGAAAAGAACCCTGGGCCCAAGCTTGCGCTTGGTCTAAGCTGTAGGCCACGAAGAGGGTCCTTCCTCTAACCCGAGCAGTGGTTAGGACCCCAGCTTCATCTCCAGCGGAGGCTGTAAAGGCCTGATAACGGCTGCGGGTGGCTTCGTGGTTTTGCTTGTGGGCAAGTACAGTGATGTCTCTGGTCTTTCTGTTCAGGAATGGGGAGTTTGGAGTGCTTTCTGTCTAGAGCAAGACACTTTGGACCCTTCCTATTTGTAGCTTTGGCTGTTCAGTGTGGGTCACTTCCGTGGCCTCACAGAGCTTGCAGCAGGTGACCATTCATTGGTCAGGGAAACCCTGAGCTTCTGGTTTATCGTTCTGTGTCACCTTGCTATCAGGGAAGCTTGGCACTAAGGGTAGGAGCTCAGCAAATGACTGAAATGTATGAATGATTTCAGGGAACTAGAAGAGGGACATAGTTAACATTCATGGTCCTAGAGCTCTGAGGAGTTTAAAACTTCTATAATTTTTTTTTAAATCGCCCAAACCATCTAATGCCCAGCTCTGCTTTGGCTCGTTCTGCAGGGGAGATGCCAGGCATATCGACGCCGCCGCTGTGTATCTTCTTTTCGGCCAGTGGAGGACATCACTGAAGAGGACTTGGAGAATGTGGCCATAACTGTTCGAGATAAAATCTACGATAAAGTTCTGGTAAAGTATATCTGATGAATAGTTCACATGATCGTCACTTACACTGGGAGTCCCAGGCACTGGTATTTGAAATCCTGCCTTGTTTTAAACTGTATCTGGGCTTATGCACTTGTGCCGTCTCCCCAGGGCACAGAGGTGGGCTCTGAGTCGGAGCAGCTATAACTGGGAAAGGGGAGACGGCTTAGTGCAGTAATTCTAATCAGGAGACGGGTCTCTCTGGGGGATGCATATTATCTGTGGGGGAGGCAGGGCTGTAGCCTGGAAAAGCACAGCTGTAATTGTTATATTTTAAATAGTTTTTATGTTTTAAACGTTGAAAAAAATAATACGCTTTTATAACCAACCGAAATATATCTCCAATATATTATTAACACATATTGAAAATGTATGTATGATATATATTTTATATAACCGTTAGAAACTAAAGTTTGATAGGATATCTTCGGTAGGTAGGAAATGTGTTAAAGTTTTTTAAAATGGTAATGCAGAGGATGTCTTTGTGTTGTTCTGCATCCTTCTTAGATAATGGGACAGTGTCTTAAATACTGTTAAAAGGTTTTCAGTTTAATTGCCAGTGTTTTCAAACCAGGAGGTTTCATCCTGAACATAACCGGATTGCTGGGAACTGGGTGGGAGCCGTGTGATGCTGCCCGGGGCTCACCATCACTCAGTCTACCTGTCACCCCTGTGGGCTCTGGTCTCTCCCGTCATTTCTGTCCAGCTGATCACTTCATTTCTTCCAGGCTCCCTGCTCAGTCTCCTCTGCCCTAAGAGGCTTCTCTGGCCCCAGAACTAAAAGCGCTTACAGGCTACTGGAGAGTGCCAGTGTTTGTACCCGAGAAACAGCACTGCTCGATGCTCGGGGAGAGGCAGGGCTGCTTCGTGCACTTGGGATGTCCGTGTGGCCTCCTGGGCCCCGCCCTCTAAATCCCATGTTCACCACTCACCGCCTTCCGCCTCAGGGTAACACTTGCCACCAGTGTCGGCAGAAGACCATTGACACCAAGACGGTGTGTCGGAACCAGAGCTGCGGCGGGGTGCGAGGACAGTTTTGTGGGCCTTGCCTGCGGAATCGCTACGGGGAGGACGTGAGATCGGCGCTGCTGGACCCGGTAGGTACAGTGCTCGCCTCGGCCTGAGTTGTATCGGTGAGGGGAGCGAGCTGAGGACGGGGCTCCTGGGCCCTCTCTCAGGTACCTGTAGCTGCAGAGCTCTGCGTTCTGTAGACCCCCTCACCACCCTCCTTTCATTCTGCCTCTTGAGACTGGCAGCAATGAAAAGTAGAGTTTCCTGCCCTACAGATAAGACTGGACAAGAGAGTGCGTTGCGCTTTCCAGGGTCAGAGGCAAGCTTTCTTAGAGTTAGGATTTGTACAGGCGAGCCTGTGTCCCTTTCCTCCAGCAGCGTCCTTTACCTTGGATTTGCCGGGGCCAGGCCCAGGGGCTGGGTATACCGCGGTGTAGGGTGCTTTCTGTGCGCACCTGCACTGCTCTGAGATTTCATGTCTGTTAGTGCAGTTTATTTCAGTTGTTATTCTTTCAGCCTCCCAACCCCTTGGTTCTCTCTGTAAAATGAGATAATACATAGTATGATGGTTAGTGTGTATGCCCTTGAACCTGGGCAGTCCGGCTCCAGCGTCTGTGCTCTTAACCACTGCAAGACCTCTTATGCAGCAGTCATGGGGGTAAATAGACTGTCCCTAGTTTGCAAGTGAATGTAAACTGCTACTCAGGTTGAGTGATTTGAGAAACCCTATGCTCTCAGAAGCAGGGCCGACTTCCTGGGCGTGTGACCTGTGAAGTTGTAAGGGGCCCTGCACTTGCTCTGATACCTGAAATTCTCCAAAATATTTTGAACATATGTCTACTAATTATGCACCTGGTCCTGTTTAAAACCAACACGTTTCAGTGTTTCTGCACGCGTGATCTGGGGTGATCAACCTTTCTGGACCTTTTTGAAACATGCGAGAGGAAGGAGACATTAGTACATGTCACAGGGTGAAGGATTATCTGAAGAGTCTCACGTGATTAAAGATTGGTGGCAAGGCTGAGTGATCCAGGCTCAATCAGAAGCTCATCTTGCGGGAGCCTGTTGATAACGGGGGCATTTCTGCTGCCATTGCTTCCCTAGGGCTGGATGTGTCCTCCCTGCCGGGGCATCTGCAATTGCAGTTACTGTCGGAAGCGCGATGGTCGCTGTGCCACAGGCATCCTCATTCATCTGGCCAAGTTTTACGGTTATAATAACGTTAAGGAATATCTGGAGAGGTAAGCCTCACAAATCAAAAACAGAGGTTGTAATTCCCGGGTGCAGCAGGGGAGACCCTCGAGGCAGGTACTGGGTTGCCTTGTTTCAGTCTGATTCTTAGAAACCACCTCGAGTGCCAGTCATCCTGTATCTGTTTGCATTGGGCAAGCTCGGGACTGGTATTTTCCCTATCAATCGGGAAGTTCCCCCTTTGCTAGAATTTCCCCCTGATTGCCTCGGACAGTAAAGAGTCTACAAGGCAGGCTGAGGGAAAGCTGCGAAGGCCCGAGGCAGCGCTAAAGAGAGGGGAGGCTTGGGCCGTGTGCACTCGGACGAGGAGGCTGCACGTAGGGACGCGGGAGTCAGGCGAGTCCCCCCGGGGGCCGGCCTGCACCGCTGTGCGTGCGTGAGGAGTCGGGCCTGAGCTGCTGACAGGAGAGCCGGTTCGGGCTTGGTACTCCAGGGGATGGTTGGGCCTCTAACCTAGGATGCCGCTGTGCTTTTGCCTCCGTCCCACTAATGCTTCCCATTTTTTCTCAGCTTACAAAAGCAGCTGGTAAAAGACAATTAAGAGAAGAACCAGCCAGCTCACCATGGAGGACTCCCAACAAGACATGCCGTTTGTGCCTAAGATTTCTTATGGTTGTGTTTGTATACAGAACTTCTTTGTAGATCTAAATACTATTTTTTTTTTAAAGAAAGATTGTTTATATACTTCAAAAGATTTCTCAGGAAGACGAGAGAGGAATCGATATACCTGTATACGCAGGCCTGTTTATAGGTTGAATTGTTAAGAGCATCTGCAGCTGATTAAAAAAAAAAAATAGTTTAAATGGGGTAGAGTTACCCCAGAGGAAACATTGTGTAAGCAGCTCTTGCCTTTGCTGCCTTGATCTTTTACCTCCCAAACCAGTCCCTGGAGGCCAGCTTGTGACAGGGGTTACATCCCCTTTAAGTTTACCTTCTCACAAGTGACCACAGTTCAAACCACATAGTTTAAGCTGCTCTGGGTCACTGGAAATTTATATTGAAAATGTTCCCCTAAATTACAAGGTGCAATTACCTGTAGATCTTGAGTTTTATTTTTGTTAACACTTGAACAAAAAAGTGGCCTGTCAGTCACATTCGGGACACTGGAGGGCTGCTGGCCAGCAGGAGCAGCTGCCTGGGGCCGGTGGCTTCTGTCTTTTGAAAGAATATAAAGGCTAATACTTTTTAGAGGAGATTCTGTTTCTGTACAAGAACTAGGCTCCCACATGTATGGACCGGGAGACTTGCAACCATATTGTTTTTGAGGTTCAATGGAACCTTGATGAAAATGTGATCTATACTGTACTCTTTTGTGTTGCAGGAAGGGGGAGGCCAGGGTACTGGGGAGAGCTAAAAATGAACAGATTTTCAGCAGGGTTCCCATCTTTTTTTCTACATTTGCTTCTTTTTGTCCCCCTTCTCTACTTTTCAGAGATGGTGTTTGTTTAAAAACAAACAACGAATGCACCTTTTAAGTAAGTTAGTTACTTACTTAAAAGGTACAGGAGCTGGACTCTGTTTGTTTGTTTTATGCCTCTCGGTAGAATAAACGACCGTGCGGGAACAAGGACATCTCCGCGGTGCGCCGGCGAGAGGAGTAGAAGCCCCTCTGCAAGGGCCGTGTTACGCCTCCAGCAGGAGGGCCACGCCTGCCAGGACCCATTTGGCCGCCTTTTCTTTGCTCTTCAACCTGAAGGTCCAGACCCAGTTGGGGCCCCTCGTTTTGGTTTTGTACACAGGGCACTCGTAGGTGTGTTTGGTTTCCTGTCTGTCCGCGGGTATGGCTTTTGCAAAGATGACTGGCATTGCAGACCTTAACTCCTTGAGGTGGGCGTCCACGATGGCTCCTGATTGGCTGTCCCATCTGGCACCTACAGCATAAACCCAAGGGTTACAACCGTGCTTTATGTTGGTGCTGAGCCTCTATTTGTTGTAGGCAATAAACGTTCCGGTTTTGTCACTTCGCTCCTCGTCAGTGGCTTCCTTAGCGAGCTGGCCCATGACTGAGATGGGAGGGAGATGAAGGTACTTGCTGCCCAGGGGCCACGCATACACTGTAAGCAGAGACTCTTGCTCCTGTGCTAATGCCTGAACTCTCCTTAATTTGAATTTAAAAGGTGTAAAACTTACATGAAAACAAACAGATTCCGTGAGAGAGAATCCAGATGCAGTAAAGCAAACTAGTTTGTCCTTCCTTTAAAAAAGTGAATCTGCATGCTTATGGACAGTATAAGACGTGTCCAATTCACCACATTCCCTCCCCACTGCACCTTTTTTTCTTCGTCTAAGTTCAGGTCACTTGTTTATACCACCTACCCCGCCTTTAAAGCACGTGCCACAAGTGTTAAAAAGGAGCATCTTGGCAGAGACCTGGAAAGCATTTCTCCAAGTGCCCTTTAAGGTAAGAGGAAGTGTTCTGAAAGATAAGATAAATGCATGAGTGAATAAATTTGGAAAATACTGCATAGTCTACTCCTTCGCCCAGAGATTCACAATATGCATTGGCATCTTACAGGCTTAGAGAAGTCTGGTATTTTACTGCAAGAGTGAAGTTAACAGTTTTTTTAAAAGGAGAAGAAAGATTTTTACACTGATTAAAAAGCAAAGTAATTCAGTGTGTATGTAGGTCTTTAAGTGATAGCCATGGCCTTAGAATTTGGCTCACATTGGACACACATCCTATCTCAGCATTTAAATTGTTTGAAAGCCGGAAACGAGGTAAATAACCAGTGTGAGTGAGTGCTGAGAAATGGAATAAGCAAAGGACAAATACCAACCTGAAGCTGAGTGAGAAAGGTTCTAACTGCGATAACCCTACACGCACTCTGGGACATCGTACCTTCCATGAGGAGCCCGTGGAGGTATGCGCCTTCCCTGGGGGGGTGCCCATAATCCTCCTTCGTTTTTTTGGTGACGTCAACAGTCAAGCACATTTTATCCAGTGGCCACTCGTGTTTTCGAGCCGCGGTCTGCATGATTGCTTTGGGAGGAGGACAGACAGACAGGACTGGAGTAAGATAAAGCCACAGACAGGAGGGTCCCGGGAGCCACCCGTATAAGCTGAGCATCTCCCTCAGTGAGGCGTGCTTTGGTCCCACTGGGTGTTCTTGGCCATTTCCACGTGGCTGCACTAGAGCAGGGGTGGGAAACGGCCTGCAGGACCACCTCCCTGCTTTGGTGGATGGAGTTTCACTGGGACAGCTATACCCATTTGGCTTATGCGCTGCCGTGCCAGAGTAAGTGGAACCGATGTGAGAGACCGGCAGCCCGTGACGGAAAACGTTCACGGGGTGAATGAACCCCATCCCACCTCTCTTGGCTGCTCCTGTCCTGCCTGGCATTTTGTTTCCTCTGTAGTGGGCAGGGCTGGGGTGAAGCGAGGCTGGGGTGCTGCGGGGGGCGTGACTCCGTCAGCATCAGGGGCCGCCCTGCCCCAGCCCTTACCGGTTAAGAAGGACTGAGGGTTGAAGAAGCCAGAAAGCCACACCACAGCCGGAAGGGCGAGATCTTGCGTCCAGATATCCAGTTCCCGACATCGCAAGAGGAGGTCGTTAAACCTGGTGAGTGGAAGGTAAGAAGAAACAGACTTGCTTTTCGGTAATAAAGGTTTTCAGTAAGACTAGAGCCCGTGGCGGGGGCGACAGGGGTGAAGGGTGGTGGTAGAGAGGTCCACAGCTGATAAACCAGTGAAATCGTTACCTGATGATTTGCAGAACACTGTCCCTTTAAAGGGCTAGATTATACGTCCCGTTGAGACTGGGG
Organism: Balaenoptera musculus; assembly: GCF_009873245.2. Lineage (NCBI taxonomy): Eukaryota > Metazoa > Chordata > Mammalia > Artiodactyla > Balaenopteridae > Balaenoptera > Balaenoptera musculus. The sequence continues at coordinate 75,665,659 of NC_045793.1, read as the reverse complement.
ACAAGACACACTGGGAAATGTGACCAAAAAATTCACCTCCGTTTATTCAACCACTATTTTATTTAGATCTTCCCAGTGATACGTGGTGACACTACACAGGTGATCTGTGTATGATCCGGGCTGACAAACGCCAACACGGAGGTGCACAGGGACAAACGGGAAAGAGCACCCTGGTGTGTCTAAGGATGGCGAGGGGAAGGCTGCAATGACTGTTATAAGACCAGAGTTGCCAGGAAAGGCAGGGGCAGTAAAACGTGGCATTAGCCTTCCCACGTGCAGTAATTACCTGAAAGCGGGAAAGGAAAGGCTATTAAGGGAACCAACCATCTTGCATCCATCCAGAGCCTGTGGTGTGAGAAAGTGCTCTTTTACACAGGTTCTCTCATCCCGTGGGCACAGCAATTATTAGGCCAGGTAGGAAGTATCTAAAATTTACCTGTGAGGAAGCCAGCTCACAGAAGCTAAGGAAAAATGAACTTTCATAAAATGAGGAGATACTGAAATGTAGGTTGAAGGGCTGCTAAAATCAGTAGGGAAATGGAGCGCAGAGAGAAGAGCCCAGGGGAAAAGGCAGCAAAGCAGTTCTCCAGGGTGAGGGCCACACCAGGTAGCACTGACACTTCCTGGGACCTTGTTTCATTCGGAGTTGCCAAGGAAGCAGGGTTGAGTGAGAAATCATCCCGACAGACCACCACTTGGAGGAAACGTCTGTCTGAGATTGGGCCATGAAGGAGGAAAGGCTTTTAAACATTCACATTTAAACTTGGGTCACAAGGAAAATTCCTGCCAGGTTAGAACATGGTCCTGGGCCTTGCCCCATATATTAAATTCTTTCAAATAGCTGGTTTTAGGGAAAACATACTTGATGATAGATCCCACAAAGAAGAACAGCAAAGAACAGGAAAAGCAAGGATAGAAAGAAGACTTTTTACCTCAAAATGTTGTCACAAGAGGATAAACATTGCAGCAACAAGTTTTTCTAAAAATGAGTGATTGTATAACAAGATTATGCATTAAATAGATATGGTAAGAAAAAGTGAGGAAATTAAGTTGGAAAAATCTCAGAAAAGACAATTATAGAAATGAAAGCACAAAGTAAGCAGCGTAAGGCAGAATAGTAAATAAAAGCAAAATGAAATGGAAATAACGAGTTAAAGAGTTGGAGTAGAAATAGGACGAATGCTGAATGAAACAGCGCACATTTAGTAATACAGTTCTAGAAAACGTGAGTTTTCCTAAGTTACAAATTTGAATCATTATAATCAGGGACGTATGTTGCAAGAAAATATGACACATAATAATCAACACTAAGATATATCTTAATGTAGACTGGAGACAGAGAATCCCCTGGACAGCCAGGAAAAAACACAAAGTCTTTATATAAAGGGGAAAAAAAATTATGTTAGCTTCAGACACCTCCACAGCAGCATTTAATCAGAGAACAGAACGATGCCTACAAAGTCCTCTGACAACGAATGGGCTAAATTACTTTTATAACCAGCCAAACTGTTATCTGAGTAGGAAGACAACTGATTATATGGCCTGAAAAGCCACCCGCAAATCCAATAAACAGGAAGGTAGAGAACCCAAAAAATAAAAATAAGAGGAATCTGAAATCAAGACTTAATAGACATGTTTAAACTTGAGAAAGAAAAAGGGTGGCAGTCATAAAAACAAAATTACAAAACTAGGTCAGGTACTTTCCCCTCCCCTCAAAATAAGCAACATGAAACTAAAAATTGATTTTGGACAGTGACATTTTTAAAATTCAGGGGAGAAACAGTAGACAAGAGAACAGGAGACACTTGAAGATATAATGAAGATCACCCAGAACTGACAGACTCAACCAGAACACACAGAGGGACACACAGATGGAACATAATGAGAGTTCAGGCAGATGAAGAGAATGGGAAGGGCAATATTTGGAGAAAGAAGGGCTAAGAATTTTACAGGGTGGAAACAACTGTGGCCTCCCATTTGTAACAGCACACAGTACCAAGTAAGATGCATTTTTAAAAGACCACACCTAAATACAGCAGTAAAAATTACAGAGCATTGATTACAGAATATTAATACATTAAGGTTCAAGAGAAAAAATCTTAAAAACCTCCCAGAGACAGTAACTTAGTTGCGAAGGAATGACAAGTATTTATGAACAAGACTCACCAGCCGCAATAAACGCCAGAAGACAATGCAGTTATAACACTGAAGTTCTGAGAGAAAATAATCATATCTAGAATTCTACATACAGGTAAACCATTAATCAAGAGTGAGAGGGCAGTAAAGAGAATTCAGACACAATACCATCTACTCCCCACCACGTACACTGAAAGCCTGCTGTGTACTTCCTCCTTTAGGGCAATGAAGAGGGGATCCAGGACGGAGGAGCCCCGGGTGAGGTGCGCAAAGCATCCACGCTGCTGCTGGTTGCTGTTTCGGTGATGAAGGATGGCATTTTTGCCTTCTATAACTGAAGGTTCCAGAGAAAATCTGACTCAAGTCATGCTTGATTCAGCAGCTCAGAGAACCTCAAGCCCAGTTTTTTCCTTTCCTCTTTGCCTTTTTCAGTGCTGACTACATGGCCCCAATGTGGCCTGAACTTTACTTCCTGAATTTATGCCAACTGGAAAGGGGCTCACTTTTATTTTAGGATTAAAAGTAAATAGGACCCTGTGCCAAAGGTGTAAAAGATGAGAAAGAAAAGAAAGATACAACAGAAATACATAAGTTTTGCAAACATCTCTCAGGGAACATCGCTTTGGTGGCTATAATGCAGCAGGGCAATTCTTACCATATCTATGGCTGATGGCATGGTCTCTGGATATGCTGTTTGTGGTGAGAAAAAAACGTAGATGGCTGGGCTTTAAAATAAGTTATCTGACATGATTTTTGAAAGTGCATAGTAGCTGAACTATGACAACTCTCTACAGGTGACACAGGTAAAATAAATTATAATGTTGTATACTTTTAACATTATTTTTCTGAATGATCTATATTCCATACCACAACAGTTTTATAACTGCATTTTCTCAAACATATGTCAAATTCACCACAGGCCATCTTTGCAAATGACCTTGACAAAAGCATCCTAAAAACATTCCCAAGGGACAGTCTGTCAACAGCAAAAATAAGTCTTGAAAGGTCTTTTTTTCTTGAAATTATAGAATCTCATGACAAAAGTTTAAATGGTTTTACTTCTACTTGTCATGTATATAAATTAGTTATCTATAAATCACTTATATAGAAGAATTAATACTTGGATTGTCTTGGGAGAAACATGAAATCTGTCTCAGTCGTCTGTCAAGTGGAGATATTAATACCAGTTCTACCCAAATCATTTGGGTTAGGAGAGCTTATTTGGAAAAGTACAGAAAAGAAAAAAAAAAAAAGTGAACAAAGAAATCTATATATGTTATTAAGCAAAAATAATCGCCGACTGTAAACAAAACAAAAATACTGTGGTTTAAAATAAAGTTGAACTACAGTTCCAGATCAGGAGGAGCTTAAAATGTCTAAAGGAAAAAAGTATTGACTTTGCGTTGTGTTAGAAACACCAAAAGTGTTTATGTTACAACATCAAGAGTCTTCCTAAAATAATAGGAACTGTACAGGGATAAACATGGGATAAAGAAAACTTAAACCAACAGAAGTCAGAAAAGTTTGGAAAAGAAGAAGCTAAGAAAAATATAGAATTTAGGAAGCACAAAATAAGATGGTGGAGGTAAGTCTGAAGTTATTGCTATAAAATTTAAGTGTAAATATAAATCCTTTTTTTGATTGGAAATATAAAATCTGATTTTAGATATTCATAGCATTAACAGAAATCCAGTGAGAGGCTTTGCTCACTCTTCCCTGCGGCAATGCTTTGCTGCCATCTGTGGCATTTCCACAGGGCACCTTCCGCTGGGTTTGCACACCCCCCCTGCCCCCCCCCCAGCAAACCCTTGCGTGCCTGGCGGTGGGTGGGGGGCAGTTCCAACGTGCAGTCACTTGGAATTCTAATGGGACCTTCCAGTTTAAGGATCAGAGTAGCATTCTGGTGCATGGAAGAAAAATTAAGGAAAGTGAGAAGAAAGAATGCCCATGTGGAAAAGCCAAGAATAGAGCCAGCCTTGTGAAACTTCCCGTGCTGACCACCAAGGCCAAGTTGTGCTTGGAGAGAACACTGGCTTTCAGGGAGCTGTGAATTTCTGTCCCTGGCTTTGTGGCACGTCACTGCGGTCACACCCCCAAGTTGAAGGCAGTCTGATTTAGTGCATACCATTTTAGGAGTTTGCTGTGAAATGCCATTAGTAATCACTGGCTTCGAAAATAAGGGTATAACATGATGCGAGGGTAAACTTAAGGGTGCCTCCCGTGGCCATTTAAATCCGATCCACTCAAGGAGGGAATTCTGTTCTCCACATTTTTCAGATGAAAAACTGAAACAGAGAGGTCAGGTATTTTGTCCAAGATCAGATAGCTATTCAGTGAGAAACAGAATTCGAATCTTGCTCTGAGCCTGACTTTTAATTGATTTTTGCCTTTAACTCAAGTGAAACTGGTGGTGGTTTGCACAGTTATGGCTGAATACAATCACAAAGTACATTTCTCATGGTTCCTATGAGGCATAATTCCGAACACCAAACCAGCAGTGAGGCTGGCGATGGCCGGCAGGAGCAGGCGTGGGGTGCTTACCACTGGGCCAGGCCGTAAGTAGATGGGTACGCCAGTTTGCTCCAGCTCTCTGGTACTGCGTCATGACTCAGCGCAGACTGCTGGGCTTCCATATCAGGACACAGCATCAGCTCCCCCTTGCAGGGAGAAAAAAGGCCACATAGTATCTTTGAATGTGATGAAGGCTGCTCTAGTCTCACTTTTAAACTTACCTTCAATCCAAGGTCTAATTGTTGAAGTGACACCCGGATTTCCCGAAGGAGAATATTCATCCTCTCACATTCTTGGAAGCAAACAAGGACATAGGGGCTTCTATTTGGGTTTTTTTGCATTATCTCTGCCATGTTGAACTCTTCTGGAAGTTTCTCCAAAATGTCATCCAAGACATTCTTAACCTTAAATCATTAACAAACACAAAGATTTAGCTCCTTTCTATTTCATTTTTCGTCACAGTGACTATATAGCCTTTTTTTTTTTTTTTTAAGTCTAAGACTATATCATACAACTCCCAAAGATGCTTGCTAATGAGTTTAAAAGATGCCTACTAACTCCCAGGAGGGGGGCAGAGTGGCACCGCCAACTCCCTCAATCGGTGCAGCCCCTCCCCTCCTTGACATCCCACAGTCTAGTCAGGGAGGTGCTACTATTTGTTTGTAGTTTATTTACTGTTCGCATTTAGGGAACATAAGAACTCTCTCTCATCGACTACATTTCATTTGTTTGTAAAGACATGATCAGAGGATGGAGAACCCCAATATTTGGGTCATCCATTTTGCAACCTATTTTAGAAAAGTTATTTGAAAAGTCACATGAACCAAAGACACCCTTTACACTTGAGTTAATTCTGGTGACTCTGCGATGCTACCCTTGCAACTGACACATCCTAAAATTTGAGGGGCAATTTGGATCAATATTTTCAACAAGGAAGCCTCTATCTTTTGTAGCTGTTGCCCTAAGGAAATGAAGGATTTGTTCACTGAAGACGTGCATATGCACATAGTACTCTGATGTGGATATTTATTCTAACGATGCAGTTTTACAGAGCTGGGAAAACCAACAAGTACCTAAGAAGGACAAAAGATTGGAAGATATTGCCTGTCTTCAGCCTCAGGCAGCTTTCCCTCTTTCATTTATTTCTCACGTTATTGCCCGTGGCTCTGACGTGATGCTTGCAGATTGCTTTATTAGCACCCTGGCAGGTCATTTGTCAGATCCTGAAATCTTGACCTTATTTACAGCAGTACAGAGTATGAAACACAGTGCTGTAGAGAACTTAGGTCAAAGAAAGGCGTTGGGACTCTGCTAAAATCTGGTTTCCTTCACTGGCCCTTTCTAGCTGTTTGGCCTTGGCAAGTCACCTAAGCTTATCTCCAAAATAGAGATTCTGATACTACTCAGAGCTGTTGCAGATTAAATGGCATATTTGTAAAGCACTTTCTATAGTGCCTAGTATATAAACACCTAGTAGATGGTGGTTGGTACAACCAGTCTGCTTGTAGGAGATGCTGAGGCATCTTTACCTCATTTGCTTTGCATTTTCTGGTTTAATGATCAGCTGCCTCCCTGGAGAGATGGAAGCCCCAGAACTAGATGAAGACCTCATCCACCTCTCTGCTTCTATTAACACTATAGATCTTCCCAAATGGATGGATTTTTTAATTCGTTCTTCTTTTTAAAAACCTAATTCATATAGGGAAGATGTTAGTATATAGGATAAAACGTGCTGTAACAAATTCTACAGCTTCTAAATTACAAGTGTCTCAATGAATGGCCTCATTTCAAGAAATAATTGAAAAATTTCAAGAAATAATATGGCAAGTTCCTGGGACCTCACTATAATTAGACCTGATGTTTATTGTGTTTCCACACACTGAATCCTTGATTGATAATTCTGAGAGAAATACAGGCTAATTTATTGAGGGAAAAATAAACTATTCAGGTTTTAAATTAATGAGAAGTAAGATTTTAATCCAAAGGTAAAAAAAATTATTTGATGTCCCATTTCTCATCCCCGTCATTCTATGGTAATAACCTTCAAAAGAACGATAATGCCAATCTCCCAAGAAAAGGTGAAAAAAGACACTGTAACAAAATGACAGAGCCAAAAACACACTGAATGAAAGGCAAGCCACACATGTGGAGACGAAATTTGCAATACATACACCTAACAAAGGACACACATCTGAAATAAGAGTTCTTACAAATCAGTAAGAAAAAGGTTGACAACCCAATTAGAAATTGGGCAAGCACGTGGAACAGGTACTTCACATGAAATTGTATCCAAATGGCCATAAGCGTATGAAAAAATGCTGAGTATTATTCCTTAACTGAGGAATGCAAAGTTAAAACCACAAAGAAATACCATTACTCCTAACAAGACCCCAAGAAGCAGGAGCAAGTGGAACTCATACACACTGCTGGTGGGAGTCTGTATGAGTGGTTGTACCACTTTGGAAAACTGGGAGTATCTACTGAAGCTGAACATTATACCCTTTGATCCAACAATTCCACTTCTGGGTATAAAGGAATGAGTGTTATGAGCAGATAGCTTTGAGAGTTACCTTTGTCTGCTGACAAAAGACTATACAAGAATGTTCACGGCTGTGACAGTGATTGTAGTGAAAAGCTACAAAGAACCCGAACACCCATCCCCTATAGAAGGAGCAAATTAAAATTTTTATATATATAAATAAAGAATTATATAGTAGAATACTAAACAAAAATGAACCACTGGTCCATGCAGCGACACGGATGAATCTCACAAATCTCACAATGAAATGTGGAGTGAAAGGAGCCAGACATAAATTAGTACCTCCTGTAAGACTGCATGTATTTGAAGTTCAAACACTGGGAAATCTAATCTATCTAGTCTGTGGCGACAGAGGTAAGGAGAGTGGGTACCTTTGGCCTGGGGTGGAGAGGGTACTGATCAGTAAGGGGCAGGAGTATCCTTTTGGAGTGCTGGAAATGTTCTGTATTTTGATCCAGGTGGTGGTTATGTGTACACAAAGGTAAACTTCATTAGCTGTGCACTTAGGATTAGTGTACTTTATATACAGTATAACTCAATAGAAGAGAAAGAATGACCCTCTACCTTGTCTTCTGTGGACTGTCCCAGCTCTTCACCGCTGAGTGCATTCCTGGGCTGCATCTCCAGCAAAGCTCTGAAGAGCGTGTTGGATGTGACTGTCAGGAATTCTGTTTCAGCATCTGGGTGGAGGCCATACAGTGCCGGGCTTTCCGGAGGAAGCATCTCGTCTATGTACTGGTGGTAGCCTGAGTAATCCAGATTGGGTGGGGCAGCAAATCCTGGTGCCAGCATCAGTTCATCATCGACCTTCAACCACAAAGGAAAAGTCAATTATTCCAAATCTAACTGGACATCAATCTTCACCTCCTAAACACCTTGAGAACACTCTGGTGAGATGGTCCCAGCACAATGCTGGATAGATAGCAAGCTCTCTTAAGATATCTCTTGACCCTCTTGTAATCAATCACTCTGCTCTGTGTATGGTACCACGCTGACCTCTGGGGAGGAGTCCAAGGAACACACATGCATCCCATCCTTAAGAAGACCTGGTTTGCGGTTTGCCGGGGGTAACACGATACGTGCACACAAAGGGAACGGACAGGTGCTGAGCCATCTACTGTGTATTGGTCACCCTGTTGCATGCTTGAAGTCATTGATTCTCCCAAATATCCCCATCTGGCAGAGAGAAATTGAGATTCAGAGTAACTTGCCTGGGCATATGTTTGATTTTAATCTTAATTCTGAACTCATTTTAGCATGACTTAATAGTACTTTCTGCAATACTACTTCAAACTATTTTATATATTATGCACGTAGATTTTGTAAACATGCATAATTATATGTGACTATCTTAAAAAATACGTGGGAGTGTGTGTAACTAACATGTTATAGGGCAGTATACACTAAAAGTCAAATCAGTGCTACCTCCCCATGACTTGGAGCTTCTCAGGGCAGAGTCTGTGTAGCCCATCTCAAGATCTGTAGACCCTGGGGCAACTGCTAGCACATGCTGGTGCTCAGTCCATAGTTGCCTAATGAGTGAGCAGCTGCAGTTATCAGGCATTAATCACACCCATCCACTTCATTCAGGCCGGGGAGAAGGGAAGACATTCCACCTGGAAGAATGTTCTCAGCCAAGGCAATCCGAGCAGAAATACCAGAGCTTCTAAATGTTAGAACGTAGTACTTCAAAATGTAACAAAACAATTGATGGGCCTCAGTCTCTGACCAGCTATAAACACAGTCAATCAAGCGCTTATACTTTTCTGGTTAACTCAGTGTAATCTCAGATTTTTTACCCCCTGATTCTTCTTTAGTTCCCAGGGGACCGTTACACTTCTGTTTAATTTTCCCAGCCTCTTTTGCTGTAAATTCTGTCTACATGCACTTAAATGTACAGGGAATGCTAGTTTTTAAAAACCATCACCTAACGTAGCTATTTTATGCCTAGAATTTTAAAATCATTGTCTGAAAATGGGGTTTATCTCTGTAATTGTGTATGTTCATGCTATCTGGTCCCCTCACTATCACCTGGAGACAAAGTGACTATTCATTAATTCATTCAATTGTATGAACTGATCACCTAGTATACCCCAATAAGCCGTGGAAGTATAAGAGATTCATATAACCTAGTTCTCAAGGAGCTCACTCTAATGGAGACAAAATAAGCGCGATTTTCTACACAATCATGTCATCTGTGAGTAGTGGCAGTTTGTTCCTTCCTTCTCAAACCTGTAACCCCAGATTGCCTAGGGAGCCCATGTCCTTAGGGGTGATGCTCAATTGCTCTCCTGAATTCCAAAAGGCACTTTAAATGTTAAAGTCAGAATTTCTATTTTTATTTTGTAGCAGGAGAATTTTCAAGTTATCCAGTCTTTCGTATTGCCAGAAACAGAGACCTGGACCCAATAAACATGAGAAGGAGCAATGCAGACTCTCTTGTGACCAATATCCATCAGCTGGGCTTGTTTTACTCATTTATTCACGTTTTCTATCATTTCACATTCATATATCAAAATAATCAAAATTAAAATTTTACCCGACTCAGCATGACCAAAACAAAACTGTGAAGGAGATTTAACCTCACCATTATTGGATAAATAAATTAGCCAAAATAAAAATGTGGGCACAAAATATGAATACTAAAACCAAAAGTTAGGGGAGGAGAGAAGATGGCGGAAGAGTAAGACGCGGAGATCACCTTCCTTCCCACAGATACAGTAGAAATACATCTACACGTGGAACTGCTCCTACAGAACACCCACTGAACGCTGGCAGAAAACGTCAGACCTCCCAAAAGGCAAGAAACTCCCCCGGTACTTGGGTAGGGCAAAAGAAAAAAGAAATAACAGAGACAAAAGAATAGGGACGGCACCTGCACCAGTGGGAGGGAGCTGTGAAGGAGGAAAGATTTCCACGCACTAGGAGCCCCTTCGCGGGCAGAGACTGCGGGTGGCAGAGGGGGGAAGCTTCGGAGCCACGGAGGAGAGTGCAGCCACAGGGGTGCGGAGGGCAAAGCGGAGAGATTCCCGCACTTCCCGCACGGAGGCTCGGGGCTGACCAGCACTCACCAGCCCGAGAGGCTTGTCTGCTCAGCCGCCGGGGCGGGCGGGGCTGGGAGCTGAGGCTCGGGCTTCGGTCAATCGCAGGGAGAGGACTGGGGTTGGCGGCGTGAACACAGCCTGAAGGGGTTAGTGCACCACAGCTAGCCGGGAGGGAGTCTGGGGAAAAAGTCTGCAGCTGCCCAAGAGGCAAGAGACTTTTTCTTCCCTGTTTCCTGGTGCGAGAGGAGAGGGGATTCAGAGCGCCGCCTAAACGAACTCCAGAGATGGGCGCGAGCCGCGGCTATCAGCGCGGACCCCACAGCAACAGGGGCGCAGAGGGAAAAACGGAGAGACTCCCGCACAGAGGCTCGGCGCCGAGCAGCACTCACCAGCCCGAGAGGCTTGTCTGCTCCCCCGCCGGGGCGGGCGGGGCTGGGAGCGGAGGTTCGGGCTGCAGTCGGATCGCAGGGAGAGGACTGGGGTTGGCGGCGTGAACACAGCCTGAAGGGGGCTAGTGCACCACAGCTGGCTGGGAGGGAGACCGGGAAAAAGTCTGCAGCTGCCGAAGAGGCAAGAGACTTTTTCTTGCCTCTTTGTTTCGCGCGCGCAAGGAGAGGGGATTCAGAGCGCCGCCTAAACGAACTCCAGAGACAGGCGCGAGCCGCGGCTATCAGCGCGGACCCCAGAGACGGGCGTGAGACGCTGGGGCTGCTGCTGCCGCCTCCAGAAAGCCTGTGTGCGAGCACAGGTCACTCTCCGCGCCGCCCCTCCCGGGAGCCCGTGCAGCCCGCCACTGCCAGGGTCCCGTGATCCAGGGACAACATCCCCGGGAGAACGCACTGCGCACCTCAGGCTGCTGCAACGTCACGCCGGCCTCTGACGCCGCAGGCTCGCCCCGCCTCCTCCGTACCCCTCCCTCCCCGCGGCCTGGGTGAGCCAGAGCCCCCGAAGCAGCTGCTCCTTTAACCCCGTCCTGTCTGGGCGGGGAACAGACGCCCTCAGGCGACCTACACGCAGAGGCGGGTCCAAATCCAAAGCTGATCTCCAGGAGCTATGCAAAAAGAGAAGAGAAGGGGAAATCTCTCCCAGCAGCCTCAGAAGCAGCGGATTAAAACTCCACAAACAACTTGATGTGCCTGTATCTGTGGAATACCTGAATAGACAATGAATCATCCCAAATTCAGGAGGTGGACTTTGGGAGCAGGATATGTTAATTTTTCCCCTTTTCCTTTTCTTGTGAGTGTATATGTATATGCTTCTGGGTGAGATTTTGTCTGTATAGCTTTGCTTTATAATAGCTTTATTTTACTTCACTATATTATAGCCTCTTTCTTTCTTTCTTTCTATTTTTTCTCCCTTTTACTCTGAGCCGTGTGGACGAAAGGCTCTTGGTGCTCCAGCCAGGCATCACGGCTGTGCCTCTGAGGTGGGAGAGCCAACTTCAGGACACTGGTCCACAAGAGACCTGCCAGCTCCACGTAATACCAAACGGCAAAAATCTCTCAGAGATCTCCATCTCAACATCAAGACCCAGCTTCACTCAATGACCAGCAAGCTACAGCGCTGGACACCCTATGCCAAACAACTAGCAAGACAGGAACACAGCCCCATCCATTAGCAGAGAGGCTGCCTAAAATCATAATAAGGCCACAGACACCCCAAAATACACCACCAGACGTGGACGTGCCCACCAGAAAGACAAGATCCAGCCTCATCCACCAGAACTCAGGCACTAGTTCCCTCCACCAGGAAGCCTACACAAACCACTGAACCAACCTTAGCCACTGGGGACAGATACCAAAAACAAAGGGTACTACGAACCTGCAGCCTGTGAAAAGGAGACCCCAAACACAGTAAGATAAGCAAAATGAGACGACAGAAAAACACACAGCAGATGAAGGAGCAGGGTCAAAACACACCAGACTTAACAAATGAAGAGGAAATAGGTAGTCTACCTGAAAAAGAATTCAGAATAATGATAGTAAGGATGATCCAAAATCTTGGAAATAGAATAGACAAAATGCAAGAAACATTTAACAAGGACGTAGAAGAACTAAAGAGGAACCAAGCAATGATGAAAAACACAATAAATGAAATTAAAAATACTCTAGATGGGATCAATAGCAGAATAACTGAGGCAGAAGAAAGGATAAGTGACCTGGAAGATAAAATGGTGGAAATAACTACTGCAGAGCAGGATAAAGAAAAAAGAATGAAAAGAACTGAGGACAGTCTCAGAGACCTCTGGGACAACATTAAACGCACCAACATTCGAATTATAGGGGTCCCAGAAGAAGAAGAGAAAAAGAAAGGGACTGAGAAAATATTTGAAGAGATTATAGTTGAAAACTTCCCTAATATGGGAAAGGAAATAGTTAATCAAGTCCTGGAAGCACAGAGAGTCCCATACAGGATAAACCCAAGGAGAAACACGCCAAGACACATATTAATCAAACTGTCAAAAATTAAATATAAGGAAAACATATTAAAGGCAGCAAGGGAAAAACAACAAATAACACACAAGGGAATCCACATAAGGTTAACATCTGATCTTTCAGCAGAAACTCTGCAAGCCAGAAGGGAGTGGCAGGATATACTTAAAGTGATGAAGGAGAAAAACCTACAACCAAGATTACTCTACCCAGCAAGGATCTCATTCAGATGTGATGGAGAAATTAAAACCTTTACAGACAAGCAAAAGCTGAGAGAGTTCAGCACCACCAAACCAGCTTTACAACAAATGCTAAAGGAACTTCTCTAGGCAAGAAACACAAGAGAAAGAAAACACCTACAATAACAAACCCAAAACATTTAAGAAAATGGGAATAGGAACATACATATCGATAATTACCTTGAATGTAAATGGATTAAATGCTCCCACCAAAAGACACAGACTGGCTGAACGGATACAAAAACAAGACCCATATATATGCTGTCTACAAGAGACCCACTTCAGACCTAGAGACACATACAGACTGAAAGTCAGGGGATGGAAAAAGATCTTCCATGCAAATGGAAATCAAAAGAAAGCTGGAGTAGCAATTCTCATATCAGACAAAATAGACTTTAAAATAAAGACTATTACAAGAGACAAAGAAGGACACCATATAATGATCAAGGGATCGATCCAAGAGGAAGGTATAACAATTGTAAATATTTATGCACCCAACATAGGAGCACCTCAATACATAAGGCAAATACTAACAGCCATAAAAGGGGAAATCGACAGCAACACAATCATAGTAGGGGACTTTAACACCCCACTTTCACCAATGGACAGATCATCCAAAATGAAAATAAATAAGGAAACACAAGCTTTAAATGATACATTAAACAAGATGGACTTAATTGATATTTATAGGACATTCCACCCAAAAACAACAGAATACACATTTTTCTCAAGTGCTCATGGAACATTCTCCAGGATAGATCATATCTTGGGTCACAAATCAAGCCTTGGTAAATTTAAGAAAATTGAAATCGTATCAAGTATCTTTTCCGACCACAACGCTATGAGACTAGATATCAATTACAGGAAAAGATGTGTAAAAAATACAAACACATGGAGGCTACACAATACACTACTTAATAACGAAGTGATCACTGAAGAAATCAAAGGGGAAATCAAAAAATACCTAGAAACAAATGACAATGGAGATACGATGACCCAAAACCTATGGGACACAGGAAAAGCAGTGATAAGAGGGAAGTTTATAGCAATACAAGCCTACCTCAAGAAACAGGAAACATCTCGAATAAACAACCTAACCTTGCACCTAAAGCAATTAGAGAAAGAAGAACCAAAAAACCCCAAAGCCAGCAGAAGGAAAGAAATCATAAAGATTAGGTCAGAAATAAATGAAAAAGAAATGAAGGAAACAATAGCAAAAATCAATGAAACTAAAAGCTGGTTCTTTGAGAAGATAAACAAAATTGATAAACCATTAGCCAGACTCATCAAGAAAAAAAGGGAGAAGACTCAAATCAATAGAATTAGAAATGAAAAAGGAGAATAACCACTGACACTGCAGAAATAAAAAAGATCATGAGAGATTACTACAAGCAACTCTATGCCAATAAAATGGACAACCTGGAAGAAATGGACAGATTCTTAGAAATGCACAAACTGCCGAGACTGAACCAGGAAGAAATAGAAAATATGAACAGACCAATCACAAGCACTGAAATTGAAACTGTGATTAAAAACCTTCCAACAAGCAAAAGCCCAGGACCAGATGGCTTCACAGGCGAATTCTATCAAACATTTAGAGAAGAGCTAACACCTATCCTTCTCAAACTCTTCCAAAATATTGCAGAGGGAGGAACACTCCCAAACTCATTCTACGAGGCCACCATCACCCTGATACCAAAACCAGACAAAGATGTCACAAAGAAAGAAAACTACAGGCCAATATCACTGATGAACATAGATGCAAAAATCCTCAACAAAATACTAGCAAACAGAATCCAACAGCACATTAAAAGGATCATACACCATGATCAAGTGGGGTTTATCCCAGGAATGCAAGGATTCTTCAACATACGCAAATCAATCAATGTGATACACCATATTAACAAATTGAAGGAGAAAAACCATATGATCATCTCAATAGATGCAGAGAAAGCTTTCGACAAAATTCAACACCCATTTATGATAAAAGCCCTGCAGAAAGTAGGCATAGAGGGAACTTTCCTCAACATAATAAAGGCCATATATGACAAACCCACAGCCAACATTGTCCTCAATGGTGAAAAACTGAAACCATTTCCACTAAGATCAGGAAAAAGACAAGGTTGCCCACTCTCACCACTATTATTCAACATAGTTTTGGAAGTCTTAGCCACAGCAATCAGAGAAGACAAAGAAATAAAAGGAATCCAAATCGGAAAAGAAGAAGTAAAGCTGTCACTATTTGCAGATGACATGATACTATACATAGAGAATCCTAAAGATGCTACCAGAAAACTCCTAGAGCTAATCAATGAATTTGGTAAAGTAGCAGGATACAAAATTAATGCACAGAAATCTCTTGCATTTCTATACACTGATGACGAAAAATCTGAAAGTGAAATTAAGAAAACACTCCCATTTACCATTGCAACAAAAAGAATAAAATATCTAGGAATAAACCTACCTAAGGAGACAAAAGACCTGTATGCAGAAAATTATAAGACACTGATGAAAGAAATTAAAGATGATACAAATAGATGGAGAGATATACCATGTTCCTGGATTGGAAGAATCAACATTGTGAAAATGACTCTACTACCCAAAGCAATCTACAGATTCAATGCAATCCCTATCAAACTACCACTGGCATTTTTCACAGAACTAGAACAAAAAATTTCACAATTTGTATGGAAACAGAAAAGACCCCGAATAGCCAAAGCAATCTTGAGAACGAAAAATGGAGCTGGGGGAATCAGGCTCCCTGACTTCAGACTATATTACAAAGCTTCAGTAATCAAGACAGTTTGGTACTGGCACAAAAACAGAAATATAGATCAATGGAACAGGATAGAAAGCCCAGAGATAAACCCACACACATATGGTCACCTTATCTTTGATAAAGGAGGCAAGCATATACAGTGGAGAAAAGACAGCCTCTTCAATAAGTGGTGCTGGGAAAATTGGACAGGTACATGTAAAAGTATGAAATTAGAACACTCCCTGACACCATGCACAAAAATAAACTCCAAATGGATTAAAGACCTAAGTGTAAGGGCAGACACTATCAAACTCTTAGAGGAAAACATAGGCAGAACACTCTATGACATACATCACAGCAAGATTCTTTTTGACCCAGCTCCCAGAGAAATGTAAATAAGAACACAAATAAACAAATGGGACCTAATGAAACTTAAAAGCTTTTGCACAGCAAAGGAAACCATAAACAAGACCAAAAGACAACCATCAGAATGGGAGAAAATATTTGCAAATGAAGCAACTGACAAAGGATTAATCTCCAAGATTTACAAGCAGCTCATGCAGCTCAATAACAAAAAAACGAACAACCCAATCCAAAAATGGGCAGAAGACCTAAATAGACATTTCTCCAAAGAAGATATACAGATGGCCTACAGACACATGAAAGAATGCTCAACATCATTAATCATTAGAGAAATGCAAATCAAAACTACAATGAGATATCATCTCACACCGGTCAGAATGGCCATCATCAAAAAATCTAGAAACAATAAATGCTGGAGAGGGTGTGGAGGAAAGGGAACACTCTTGCACTGTTGGTGGGAATGTAAATTGATACAGCCACTATGGAGAACAGTATGGAGGTTCCTTAAAAAACTACAAATAGAACTACCATACGACCCAGCAATCCCACTACTGGGCATATACCCTGAGAAAACCATAGGTCAAAAAGAGTCATGTACCAAAATGTTCATTGCAGCTCTATTTACAATAGCCAGGACATGGAAGCAACCTAAATGTCCATCGACAGATGAATGGATAAAGAAGATGTGGCACATATATACAATGGAATATTACTCAGCCATAAAAAGAAATGAAATGGAGGTATTTGTAATGAGGTGGATGGAGTTCGAGTCTGTCATACAGAGTGAAGTAAGTCAGAAAGAGAAAAACAAATACAGTATGCTAACACATATATACGGAATCTAAGGAAAAAAAAAAAAAAAAAGGCCATGAAGAACCTAGTGGCAAGACGGGAATAAAGACACAGACCTACTAGAGAATGGACTTGAGGATATGGGGAGGGGGTGGGGTGAGATGTGACAGGGTGAGAGAGTGTCATGGACATATATACACTACCAAATGTAAAATAGATAACTAGTGGGAAGCAGCCGCATAGCACAGGGAGATCAGCTCGGTGCTTTGTGACCACCTAGAGGGGTGGGATGGGGAGGGTGGGAGGGAGGGAGATGCAAGAGGGAAGAGAAATGGGAACATATTGTATATGTATAACTGATTCACTTTGTTATAAAGCAGAAGCTAACACACCATTGTAAGGCAATTATACTTCAATAAAGATGTTTAAAAAAAAAACAAAAAACAAAAAACCAAAAGTTAGACTAAACATCTCCAAGCCAAAATTTATTCCCTACGAACAAGGCCTTGGTTTTCCCTGTTAGTGCTCACTAGTTAAAAGAAAATTTAAGAGCCACAGTTAATTGTTTTTCAATGCAGCCAAAGTTAAACAGAGTTTCAAGCAAAGAAAGTAACCAAAAAGTGGAACCACTTGGAACTTTCAAAATGCCTGGGGACTGGACATTTGTTTGAGTGCATATTCATAGAATGCTGGTGGGAGTGCAAATGGTCCATGCTTTCTGGAAAGACAATTAGGCAGTCTGTTTACAAATAAGTGAAGAGTGCCTCCCCCACGTTGGGCAATGAGCAAAGCAAAGGAAAACAGCAAAGTCAACAGGAAGGGCTAGATTTATAGCCAGACAGATCTGGTTCAGTTTCCCCCAGCTGAATGATTTGGTGGTCT
Source organism: Balaenoptera musculus (assembly GCF_009873245.2). NCBI lineage: Eukaryota > Metazoa > Chordata > Mammalia > Artiodactyla > Balaenopteridae > Balaenoptera > Balaenoptera musculus. The sequence continues at coordinate 75,647,963 of NC_045793.1, read as the reverse complement.
TAAAAAAATGGCAGTTTATCTGAGTTTCAATCTCATCGGTAAAATGGGGATCCTAATAGCAACCTAAATATTGTGGCCATGACAATTTAACAACAATGTATGCAAATAGCTAGGCACATAGCAGCCTTTTACAAAGGTTAGTTTTAGTCTTTCCTGTGCCCTAGAAACAGACATGATTATCTCAAGTACACCCTAATTTTCTAGAAGGAAAAACAAAACCTGAGAATGTCCTACTGTAAGTTCCTACTATGATGTCAAACAAGTAAAGCTTGATAAGCAAGGCTTAATTCACACAGAGACTTCTGTTCTCTTTTAGAAATCTGTGAAGATGTCACCATACTCAGGGAGCTCTGGGAATCCTGATTCTAAATCCAAGCCTTCTCCCATCCCACTGAGAGGCTTTTATGAAAAGCTGCTTCTTGCTGATGGGACCCTAACTCTCGGCACCATGGCCACCTGTCTTGCCTTTGGGGGAGGGCTGTTTGATAAGGTTATTGTTACGCCTCAAAGAATCGGTAGTTCTAAATTAACATGTCTCGGGCTTCCCTGGTGGCGCAGTGGTTGAGAATCTGTCTGCCAATGCAGGGGACACGGGTTCGAGCCCTGGTCTGGGAAGATCCCACATGCCGCGGAGCAAATGGGCCCGTGTGCCACAACTACTGAGCCTGCGCGTCTGGAGCCTGTGCTCAGCAACAAGAGAGGCCGCGACAGTGAGAGGCCTGCGCGCTGCGATGAAGAGTGGCCCCCACTTGCCACAACTAGAGAAAGCCCTCGCACAGAAACAAAGACCCAAAACAGCCAAAAATAAAATAACTAAATAAATAAATTTTAAATTAACATGTCTCCAAAGAAGACACACAAATGACCAATAAGCACAGGAAAAGATGCTCAACATCATTAGTCTTCAGGGAAATGCAAAACAAAACTACAATGTGATACCACTTCACACCCACCACGAGGCTGTGCAGAGAACGGAACCCTCATATATTGCCAGTGGGAATATAAAATGATGCAGCCACTTTGGAAAACAGTTTGGTGGTTCCTCAAAACATTAAACATAGAGTTACCATATGATCCAATAATTTCATTTCTATGTATATACCCAAAAGAAGTGGAAATGTATGTCCATGCAAACACATATATGAATATTTAAAGCAGCGTTATTCATAATAGCCCCAAAGTGGAAACAACCCAAATATCCATCAACTGATGAACAGATAAATAAAATAGTGTATCGATACAATGGAATATTATTTGGCCCTTAAAAGGAATGAAGTACTGATACATGCTATAACATGGATGAGCCTCGAAAACATGCTAAGTGAAAGAGGTCAGACACAAAAGGCCCGATACTGTCTGATTCCATTTATATGAAATGTCCAGATTAGGCAAATCTATAGAGACAGAAAGTAGATTAGTGGTCGCCTGGGGCTGGGCAGTGGGGCAGGTTGTGGAGGAGAGGATGGTGAGTGACTGCTACTGTGTACCCTAATTTCACAAATGAATAAACAGAGGCTCAGGTTCCGTGATGTATCTAAAATTGCACAGCAAACACAAGGGAGAACTGAATTTGAACCAGAGCTTTTTTGTCATTTTGTTTTACTTCAAAGCCCAACTTTTAAGCTGTTAATATATGACAGCTTTCAGGTGACCTGATACCTTATTTTCCAAAAGTAATTTACCGTATTACTTGTTTAGCATTGCCAAGTATGCACCTTACATGAGAGAAGAATATTAATTATAATTCCCTAACTTTGGCCAGGAACCCTCTCAAGCACATTGCCGTTGGGGAACCCTCTCTAAATGCCGTGTCATTTACCCAACAAGAAGCTCATTCATCCTCCTAACAGGACAAAGCCACTGAAAGCATTCCAAGGTTTGACCACGTGCCCATGTAACCAAAGACACTAATTGCCAAATAAGTTAACCAATGTGAGGAGTGGCAAAAAGACATCCTGCAGATGCTGAAGTGTTAGCTTAAGTTCCTAATAACGTAAACAGCATGAGCAGGAAACATCTGTATGAGAACAAAATAACTGGGATTTTGCAGTCTCTGCCACCAAACCAGTCAGTGTTTTAACTTCCTCTGGTGAGTTGACACGGTAGCGCTTTCTGGTGAGGATGCAAGACTGCAAATGAGCATCTCCATCCTGAAAACCTCACCAGAGCGGCATGGAAGGGCAGGTACTTAAATTTCTGAAGGGCTAATGCACACACCAGAGATGCCCCTCAGGTTGCATCATCTATATTTATTTTACAGTTATGTGAATGGGAGTTCAGGCTTGTGAAGGTTAATGGACTGTCTCGGTTGGCAACAGTAATTCACTCCTCATCCTCAGGCCAGAACCAGAGAGGGAAAAGCAGAGTGAGTTTGTCGCTCTGCCCCTTGACCTCCACCATCATTCAGAGAAATCAGCCTCTGTAAAGGTAGCACACCCGACCCTGTTTATCTTTCCCATCTCCATGGTAACCTACTCCCAGACCTCTTCTGAGGAGTGACTTCCAATTGTGCTAAATTGAAAGTGTCTTTCTGACCCGTGAAACCTTGCTCATTAGAACTAAGGAAAGACCAGGAGACTCACAGTCAAAAGAAACAAATAATGGTCACATGGCAAGAAAGTCTTTTTTTTTTTTCCTGCCTTGTCCCCAAATTGTTTAACATTATTAAAAGTAACAAAATATCTGTCCTCAATTTTCTATATGAGACTACAGTACACCATGTTTTCTAATACATGATTGTATGCTCAAAATGGACTTGAGGAAGGCACAATGCTTTTAGGAGATGAAGTTCTCAAGAAATTATAAACAGGAGGTTGCTCAAACTATTTTTTAAAAAAACACATGGCACTGCTCTAAACACAGTTGGTGTCTTGCCCAAGTGGGAGTAGAGATGGCACGGTGGAGGGTGCCTTGGGTTTCCAAGAAATAATCAGGCAATGGCCATGAACCTGGAAACCTTTAGAGAGAGGCATGAGAAAAGTATGCCACCACTTTCAGCTGCTTCAGTATGGAAAACAAGGACTGAGTGCTTTTTCCAGAAAACCCAGCACCAATCACAAATCATGTGGGTGTGCTGGTGTACACAGACATAGGGCTAGTAAGATGAGAAATGGGAAAAGGGTACCTGGCCTCTTTAAACTCCAGTACAAGGGGGCTCTGCCCCTTCCTCACAGAAGGAAGAACTGCCCTCTCACATCATCGCAGCTTTCTTGAGCACATAGTTAGTTAGGAGTTAGTGATCAAAATTTAGAATACTCCATGGCTTCTGTGCCAGAGAAAAAACTATAGATTTCACTTACATCAGAGCTGCTGAATTGAAAATTGAAATCAATACATCTGGCTACAGTCCCTGCCTGGGATAACTGGGTGACCTGGGGCAAATCACCGTGACCCAGTCTCTTTGTCTATAAAATGGGGTGACAGTGTCAGTTCTGCGTACCTCACGGGGTTATCTCAGAGATCCAGTGAGTCTGTACATGGGACAGTGCTTCATGTGGGCACAGAAACCACCTGCGGTGGTGGCAGGGAGGTGTCCTGCTAAAACACAGATTCGGATTCTATGGGTCTGAGATGGGGCCCAAGATCCTACACTTCTAACAAACTTCCAAACTCCCCGGAAGGTGGGCCAGAATATACTCACAAAAGGCCAAGAATCCTCAATAACATTCAAGAATTATTTACATAGTGAAATCAGTTTAAAATATTCTTAGAGAAAGCAAACTATCACTTAAAATGATACAAACGAACTTATTTACAAAACAGAAACTGACTCACAGACTTAGAGAACGGACTTATGGTTACCAGCGGGGAAGGGTGGGCGGAAGGGATAGTTAGGGGATTGACATGCACACACTGCTATATTTAAAATGGATAACCAACAAGGACCTACTGTATAGCACAGGGAACTCCTCTCAATATGATGTAACGACCTAAACGGGAAAAGAATTTTAAAAAGAATAGAAAACGTGTGTATGTATAACTGAATCACTGTGCTGTGCACCTGAAACGAACACACCATTGTTAATCAACTCTACTCCAATATAAAATAAAAAGTTAAAAAAGAATCTTACTAGAACTTTCTCCTCTGTGAAATGACTTAAAAAATGTCTTACCAGAGAGGGATTCATGAATTCTTCTAAATACACCCGACACAGTTTGCGATCCCAGTCATCTGTGATGTGGCCCCCGTACATGATCTCACCAAAGAGGTAACGGAGGTCTTCCCATGGGACCTGGCAGGAGAGGGGAGGGGAATCATGCAAACGTTCACTTCCGGGTTCGGGGCACCTGCCTCCAAACAGTCAATCAGCAGCAAGTGCCTCTCTACAAGCCCCCACCAACAGGAGCATTTAAAAGAGGTTCAGGAATTGTCTGAATTGCCAGGATTGAACTGTCTGAGAATTATTTTCAGTGTGTTTTAATACATTCAGTGAGCTCTTAATGAAGCTAAGCTTTCAATGAAGATTTTAAAGCAAACCGGATTATTCCTAGAACATGTCATGCAGTTAAGGTTTACACATTCAACACCTCATCTAAAAACCACAAGAGAGTGTTGGTTCATAGGACCTTTGAGGGATGACATTTTTATGATCTGATTTATACCAGGTTTTATGATCTAAGTCAGGGAAAAGAAAGAAAAACCTATACAATTTGAATTTGGGGTGTTAACTTAGAATTCCATCACCTTCCAAAAGTCCAGGCAAACCAAGCCGTTTGCCACAGATTGAGGGCTCGGTTTATGGCATAACTGGCCTCCATGACTGTTCCAAGTGCTGTAACTAATGACTGTAGTATGTTTTATTCAAGGAATCACCGTATCTCCTCTTTATTTGGCTTCGCAGGGTTTGAAGCCCCTCTTTGCTACCCTTTAGCTTCCTCTGGGTTTGCAAAACATGCCAGTTTGTGATGAAGCCTTTCTAGACAGAAACCTTTATACCCTCGGGGGCAGTATACTGCCTCCCAACAGTTCAATAAAAACTTAATTATAGCCTTCATTTGTTGCATGATGTGACAGAACAAGTAAAATTGCTTCAACTATTCCAATGTACTTGCTACAACTTTAGTTGAATTTGAATAAATGAACCTCAAATACGTCTTTCTTTTAAGCCACTTTGATGTGAATGAAAAATTATAGTGGCTACACTGTACCATGCTCTCTCAACCGTGCTATGGACTACCTCCCATAGAACAGAAATGGATGGGAAACAGAGACCTCTTTATTTCTCTGATCGCATTTTATTAATGCCTGCTATACATTATTATCTGATATATAGCTCCCTCAAGATTTTAATCAGCTAGGGATCTATTCTTCTCAATAACTGATTTTCTTCCCACAAATCTTGATCTTTGTTTTTTACATATACTTTTTTTTTTTTTTTGTAACCCTTCCCTTGGCACAGTGGTACAGCCTGAAAAAAATGTGAACTTGTTGTTGTTACTCAGTAGAGGTCTTCTGGGGCATGTCCCCCAAACTGTACTCCACAGGGTGGGAGAAAGGTACTGCTACAGAATAACAGTTTTTCTTCCTACTCCCTCTAGGCTTGCTAAAACCAAAGTCAGATGTTACATAGCCCCATCCCCAACCTTAAATGTAAACAACCAAATGATGTTTTCAATTAAAGTCTTCCAACCTTGACATTCAAGAATTTCCATATGGTGAGACTTACGAAATTCATATGGAAAAATATCGAAGTTCTTATAATAGTTAAATGTTGGCATTCCCTAAGACGTAATCTTTAGATCTCTCAATTATACTCTGTAACCTTGATGATCTCATCTAATCTCATGACTTGAAATATCATCTATCATCTGCCTACTTCCAAGTTTACACATATACCTTCCTGAAAAGGACATCTTGTACAACCAAACTATGTGGGCATGTCAGCTTAATTCCCAGATCTAACTAACTTGCTTCGTGATGTGATGTGTGGTGAATGACTTGGGTCAAGACATCTAAGACACAAGAGCGCGTGTTTAAAACCTAAAGCTGTCTTGATGCTGGAACACCCGTGGGAGAAGCAGCAGGACATAGCACGATTCAATCGGCCAACTGGTGTTGCCAAGCCTCGGGATGTGAGAGCCGGAGAGAAGCATGAGTCAATCCCTCTCTTGCTGCCCTTCATTCCTACCTCAACTGTGTACAGGGTCCAGCTGAAACAGGATAATATTCCTGGCCTCAGCCTCCTGGGACAGTAATGAAGGACTTGAATAAAAGTACTCAGTGGTCTATTTCATTTTCTGCCCAGAACTCTCCAGAACTATTACAATAGTCAATTCTATCTGCAACATTTTAAACAAAATGTGCTAAGATCAACACAAAATAGTATTTATTAGGATGGTCAAAATATGCTCAAAGTGAATTTCATAAATTTAAAAAAATGCTAGGTATGGAATAGTGATCACGTACCATATTAAAGCCATTTATCTTGGATACAACTTATTCAAAATGTGTTCCTTGGGAGAACACACCCATGTTATGTACAAAGTGTACATATTCAGATAGTAGTCAAACCATCTTCAAAGCTTGAGAAAACTTTGATAAGGAAAATAACAATAATTACCAAAAGAACAAAAAAAACCCATTTATACATAGAAACATGGTTGAATGGTTTAAAAGGCCCTTTAATAGAAAGTGTGGCCTAAAGCACCATGCCTAGTTGGTTCTGACAAACATACCTCGATTTTAACAGATTTAACTTAATGGAAAAAGTTTCCCTTATGAGGACTAAGCCAGAAAATCCTTACAAATGATTCATCCTTTTTGAAATCCAGTCACTGAGTTTGTAAGAGTTTACACAAATGTTCTTGATGAAGCATTCCCGTTCCCATCTGTAGAACACATTTTAGCTATGAAATAAAATCATTCATCTACCTTTAACTTCAAATCAAGGGGAACATTACTAAAAAAGTCACAAGGTGGCATCCTTAATACATAATAATGACATATGCAGGAAATGCACCATTATTTATACATGTGACGTGCTGTAAATTGCTTCCATCATCAGAACTAATTGTAGTGATTATTAATGCAGTGTTATGAACTGTCAGAATTGCTGTATGTAATTACATTTGTGCAAATGCTTCATTACCTGCCTAATGAATCTGGCATACATGCACATGTAAACCACTGTTTTTGTTAACATAATGAAGGACATTTTTTTTTTTTTTTTGCACTAAGCTGCTGATGTAGAACTGGTTTGACCCATCTTATAAAGTTCGAGCATCCACTGTTGTAAAACCTCACACTTGGCAGAGGATGCATATGTAGTGTCAGCTATTTCAATAATAGCTTCGAAAGAGAAATTATGGTCCATTTTGATAGTGCCCAAAGACTGACAGATTCAGTACACTCCTCGGAAGAGGTTATCTGACCACTGGCACTTACGTTAGGGTTTGCCTCTAAGTAGTTGTAGAGGACGTTGGCACAGACGGTGAGGTCTCCAGAATTGAACGGATAGCTGCGGCTCCAGCCCTGGGGGCCAAACCTCAGTCTCCCAGCAACACAGGCATGGAAGTAGCACAGAGAGAAGAGGATGCTTTTAAACTCCTGCTCCTTGGAGCACACTTCAAGTGTATCCTGGGAGAAAAGAAAGAATGTTTGATCATCCATCCGTATGGTTTCCAAGGGCAAGGGTCTGAGTTTTCAATCATCTTGCAGAGGACTTTGAGGGAGACCTAGGACAGAGGTAACATGCAGTTTTAAGCTAGGAGAGCATAACAGGAGACTGGCATTTGCCAGTCTGTTGATTTAAGAGGAATGCTTTTATTTTGCTTCAATTATTCTTCTGTTTCACTAGAAAATGAGACAATTCATTTTGCCAGTGGTAATACTGCCTGACATCAATTTCCCCTGCAAAAATGTTCTTGTACAATCTGTTTGACAAAAGGCCATCATCTTAATTTCATCACTGTAGCAGAATATAAGTTAATGCCAATTCCCCATTCCTCCTGGTTCCATAGTAATACCGATTATCTGGGCACACAGCCACGCATCAAAAAACAATCTCCCAGCCCCTCTTGAAGCCAGATGTGCCATGTGACCAAGTTTTTGCCAACGGAGTTTGAGCAGAAGTGACGTATGCAACTTTCACATCACTTGCTTAAAGGGGAATTGCTTGGTCTGGTGGTTGTTCTCTTCCCTTTCCTGTGAGCTACAAATGATGATGATTGGACGACTTGGAAGCTGTGAGTTAGGTACGGTGGAGGCACCACAAGCTTGGGTGTGTGGATGATCTCATGCACCAGAGCTGCCAATTACGTGTGAGAGATTATCTTGTGTGAATCACTATAATTTTGTACTGTCCCTTGACTAATACAACCACCACGACAAATGGTTTTCTTCCAATGAACTGAAAATAAAATTCACTGTTGGAATGACAGAACAGCATATGGAAGATTGGAAAACATATGCCCTGTAGAGTAGATCTGTAAGATTTTTTTTTTGCAAATGCAGAGGGAACCTGGTATGCTACACTGATATGGTTATGGCCCCAAAAGCCATAAAATTAAAAGGTGAAAAACAGCCATCTGTGTCTTAAGGGTAGTACTTTACCTGTTCTCAAATCTGGCAGTCCTGTGAGGCAAACAAGGAAAAACTGAGGATGACTCCTTCAGCTGATGGTGGGCAGCGGAGGAAGGTGAGGCCAAAACAGCACCTTCCTGCCTTGTCCTCTACAACGGTCAAATTACACCCGGTCTACATTTAAATGGATCTGACAATGTGGGCATCTATAATACAAAATATACTTAGCCCGTTTGGAGTGGGAGCTCAGATCTGGCCTCCCAGAAAAAGTCTAAACCAAGCCCAGATTTGTTCTCTTGGTCCGGGACCAGAAGAGCATTTTAGTTTCTTTCTGTATCGCTTTCATCAGAATCCAGGGTTACCACCAAATATAGTTCTAGAATTGGCCAGGCCACATACAGTGCTGACCCAACTAAATCACTAGGTTATTCTAAATGACTAGGCCTCTTCTAGGAAATTTACGGGGCTTAAAAATATACAATCATTACAAATAACTTTTCCACAACTAAACATCAAGTAAAAGGCAAGCTTGTGAAAGAAGAAAAGAGAAACCATATAATTGGCATTCATGTTGAAGGATATAAAAATACATTGCTTTTGAAAGGCAGAAATTTCTAGGAGACCAAATAGAAGTGACAAAATTTTATGATCTAACAAGTCACCTAACACCCTCCCTGAATTACATATAGTCCACAGAAAACCCAAGTACTACAGTTAGTACGTTATTTCCATCTATATACTTCATATAACTGACCTAATTTTAGCCTCACTGCTAAAAAAACCAAAATCATAAGTCAATGCCCATTTCATTACGCTCTGATAATATAAATGACATTAGGAGAAAATGTGAATCAGGCATTCCTAAGAAAAATATGAGTCTACCTAACATTCTACATTTCAGGTTAACTGTATTTTTACAAAGCAAGTGATCAAGTGTTTGTATCAGAAAATATACAAACAGCATTGTGAACAGAGAACAGGCATCCACACACGCATAACAGTGTTGCATGCACACGGATGCCAATTTTACATGCACAATTACCATTATTTGTTTCTGCTGCAAACCTTACAGAACAAGAAATTTACATTCTTGCTTCAAAAATCTGGTTATCTGGGGATGAAGGGAGCCCAAACATTTATGACATCTTCTTCAAGAGGCAGCGCTACTGAGCTGAAAGGGGGTTAGGTAGGTAGCATCCTAAAGAAAAGGTTCTTTACATCTCGGTCACTTACTGATCATATTTACATAAATATTCTAGAATGTTCAAGGTAATAAAGGATCAATATTAAGTGCACTTTGTTCGCCATGAATACACATGTCAAAATTTGAGGATAAATTCTGACTTGGGGAGAAGATTAAGAACACAGATTTAATTTGACTTGAAAATCAAAGCATGAAAAATGAAAATACCTAAACAGAACAGTTAACTTGTCTAGATCCCTTAGGTGCTTTTCTCATCTAAGAAGGGCAGCCAGGCAGTAGGAGCAACTGGGACCCATTTACCTAACCCAAATGAGAACCCAGGTAGATGGCATTCATCACCCTCTGTCCATGTCACAGGCTTCAGCAAGATAGGGCCACGGCAGCGACAAAGAACATCCAGGATGATACAAGGAGACTTGGGAAAGGAGGAGGTCTGTGATGGAGACCACCATCTGCCCGCCCTACAGTGCCTTCCTGCTGACTTTTAGCTGGGCATACACTGCCCAAGATAGATTTACTTTTCCAGCCTCTCTTGCAGCTAGGTAATGCAGTGTGAATTAGTTTGACCAGTAACTTGAAAGAAGTATTGTGTATTAACTTGCAGAATGAATCTTTACAAGAAAGCAAACATGTTCCCTTTGTCATCTTCTTTGTTCCTTCTCTCATCCTACTTTCTGGAACACAGCTATGGGAGCTGCCACCCTCACTGCCACTTGGGACCACGGCAAGCCCATCCTAGAAATGGTGAAATGTAAGCAAACTGGGTTGATGACAACTTTGTGGTGACACAAAGGAGCTCTGAATGACCTAGCTCCTGAATTCTCATGTGGCAGAAATGCCTTTTTTAACCTTGTTTAAGCCACTGTTGTTTTGTACTTCCTTCATAAATAGCCAGCCATAATTCTAACTGATAAAAGGGTTCTAGAAACCTACACACAGATAGCCAGGGAGCACAGGCTAGTACCCTTGAATTACATAATCTGAATAAAACCCACATATTTTTCTAACATAATAACAGTTTAGCATTCATAAAAGACTCTTAAAATTTTTAGATATTCTTTAGAATCTTTTTTTTAAACATCTTTATTGGCATATAATTGCTTTACAATGGTGTGTAGTTTCTGCTTTATAACAAAGTGAATCAGCTATATATATACATATACATATATCCCCACATCTCCTCCCTCTTGCGTCTCCCTCCCACACTCCCTATCCCACCCCTCTAAGTGGTCACAAAGCTTTAAAATCTTAGGTTTTGGCTAAAATAGGTTTGATAGAAAGTTTATTTAGTGAATCACATTGATTAGCTTTGCTTTTGCTACTTATGAACAAATTTAATCTTAATATTTCAGAGGAGCCTTTCCAGTAGATAAGAAATATTCCCCCTGAAGTTCTTAAGACTTTTTTCAATAAATGTAACCAATTATTGTAAGGGGTTTTCCAAGTGGCAGTAAAAAAAAACCCTGATACTTTCATAAATAAACTAGAACATGCTGTTCTTAACTGGGGAAGGAATTCATGCATAGGCTTTGGGGGATCTGGTCATCCCTATGATTGTATGCAACAATTTTTTTTAGTGCATATTTCCCTGGGGAGAGTATCCATAGTTTCATCAGATTGTCAGAGAGGTGCTTACCAAAAAAAAGCTGAAGGACAATTAGGCTGAAGCCTATTTACTCATGAACTGCTCACTTTTCACAAATAAAGACAATTGTTCTGGGAAGTTGGATAAATCCTATTTAAATACGTCAAACTTCTCTTTTGTACTTACTTTGAGAGAGAGCTTGAGAATGTCACAAATGGCCAGGAATTATAAATTGAGGGATGATAAAATACATGCCTGTCTTAGTTCGCAAAAAAGGATACTTCAAACATGTAAGACTCAACAAGAGTTTTTGAGTGCCTTTTGTTTACACAGTCCATTGTGTAAACAGGCACAAACTACTCAATTATTGAATTGAGCAATTAATTGTATTCCTCAAAACTATATTCTTAGGTGGCCAATTATTTTAATGCCTTCATAACGTTGGTTTTCTCATCTTAGCCCAGAGGGACCTAGAGAAAAAGTTAAGCATGTGGGCATGTTTCATAGAGTATAATAACATTTCTAACAGGAGGCTGAATATTTATCACCAAATCATACGTGTTTCCTCTTTCGGGCTTATTCTACTTCTCCTAATAAGAATGCTGTTTACCAAGGATTTCTAAGAAATTAGAGGAAGGAATGGGAGCTCAGAGAAATAGCAACAAAGGAAACTGACAGGCTTGATTATGACACAGACAGATGTGGTCATTTGAACAAGGAGACTAATGGTAATAGAACTATCATTAATTTATAAAGGTACTAATTTATTTGTTTTATTTTGGAAGGACATGAAAATATAAATATGAAGGCAGGATGGATATAATCTAAAAAGAAGGGCTTTACATTTACTAATATCAAAACCAGATCAAAATATTAAGTAGTATACTAAAACTCCTGCCACGTCATCATTTTTGTCATCAATCTTCTCAACGACGTCAATAAGAACAATGGCTTTTTCTCTTTCTATGGTTAGAGATACTAGTCTGCCATGTTTGTCTTCAATAAGCAAGCTCCTCAAAAAGGTACGTGGTTCATTCACTTTACACACGTGGCTGTGGTTTTAGGTCTCACAGTCTTGTGAGAAGACACTGACTTCAGTGTCAGACCAGGCTGCTTCTGCTTTCTTACCTGATCAAAGTTGTAGAGAGCAGCATGCAAATTGGCCAGCATTCCTGTGGGGGGCTCATTAGTAATCTTGATAGAATTTTCCAGGAGTCCTGGAGGGATGACATGTTCATTTGGTGTAGGTGCAGACTCAGCACTCATGAAAACCCTGTAATCTCTGTGGCTTCCCTGGCTGAATCTTTCAAGGAGTTTCTCCAAGGTTCCGAGCCACTTGGCTACCAAATGGACATTCTGAAAAACAGCATGGTTTAGAATTCCTGTGAGACTGAAGTACATTACTTATAGGATTACAACGTTTTCCTGTATATGAATGAGTTGAAAACTCAGAGAACCACGATTTAAAGTTTCCTTTATTAGCGCATTAGGGAAAAAAAAATAAACCAAGACAGAATTGAACACTGAACACATCAAGTGCTCCAAATCACTACAGTCTGTCTTTGTAAAACAAAATCTCCTTCTAACACACTCACCTACTTCCAACACCCGCCAATCACTTCTGAGATGGAGTTCTTGATACTTTTCTTTGTTACAGTTCAAACTCAATTACTAAGACTTATCTGGGTTAGTTTAATCAAGTATAAAAACTAAAGGCTAGAAATGCATCTGATCCCCTACTTCATTGTTACTGACGGAAATCTCCTCTACTCAAACTCCTACTCATTAGTATATGAAACAAACGTAAAAATATTTTAACAGTGACTTTGGAGTCAGGGAACAGAAAAATCTCCAAGGGAGCCATCGTTGTACACTGGCACTCTTTGGAATCCAGCCTGGGAACCATTCTTGAGGATACAGGCTTTGAGACTGGCTAGATTCTTGTGGCCATTTGTCCAAGGGTAGCAATGTTTGTGCAACATTTTTAGCCAATACACATATCTTGAAAACCACCCATTTTGCCCATGAAAAATGATTTTTTTCCATTATATTAATTCACAAATCATCTGGTGTGCATCTGAGACAAAGATAGTGCCAGTCTGCTACCTTAGTAATAGTTTTCTCTGGAGTGTGGGTTTTTGATAAAACGCTAGCTAAATATCCTTAGAGGGGCTATCTCTGATCATAGTAATTGACCAGCGCGGAGTTTGGTTAGGAACTCATTAACATGTGCATACATATCATCTGCCTACGCTGACAGAATTTAATGTAAATTATAAACAATATAACAAGTTCCTATTATGCTGGGCTTCTCATTCTTCAAAGAATGCTTCTCTTTTAACTGCCAATCAAATGTATCCTAGAAACCTTCAGAAACTGCCAAAAAGCCTGGGATAGTCTCTCCTCTCCAATTATTCTATGTGTGGAGAGAAATAGTGAAAGTTACATTCTAAGTTACTGGCTTACCACTAAAAACAAAAATCAAAGGTCTAAAATAGATACCCAAAAGGAGATCCTTCACCAAATAAGGTCTTTTGAGACGTTTTTTAATGGTAAAACTTACAACTTGCATTTTTTTTTTTGCGGGGGGAGGGGGGCGGGCAACGGGTAGCGCAGCATAGATATAAAAATAACAGAAACGTTTTACTTTGACTACTATGTTCTCTTGAGGAGGACTGCACCTCTCCCAGTTTCTCTCCAGTCTGAGCCGCTGGATGCATGAGAACTCGCAAAGAACGTTCTCTTTTGTGGGGAGAGCTCAGCATCTACCCAACTGACCCAGCAACAACTGCTATCTCTGGAAAAACAAAACCTCCACTATTACCCGTCCGACTCTGTGAGGCTCAGAAGGGACACACCATCCCAAGTCCCCATACTGAAGTCTCATCTAAGCAGTAGGTTTTACTCTCCCAGAAGGTTATATTCTTCTTGGACACTGGGCAGTTTCTTAGTGAATCCAATTTTATTTCAAGCAGAAATGCAAAATGCATCAACCCCAGATACTGGAGACATTAAGGAAGGCCAATGTCATATCTGCATGAGGCTGGCAGTGTGGGGCTAGCGGAAAGAACGTCGCCTGCTGGCAGACAGACTCTGCCACTTTCCTGCTGTGTGGCCTTGAGGCTCTCCAAACCACTCTGAGGCTCAGTTTTCTCACCTTTATAATGGGATGACAATACCTACCCTTGCAACTTTGCTGTGATGATTAGAGATAATGTATCCTACAAGTTGCCTAGTAAAGAGCCTGGCACATAAATAAGAACCTTTGGGATTACTGTGCTGCAAATCAAATGGCCCTTTCCAGACTTGCTGAGACAGCCGGCGCGCCCTGCTGAGGAAGGAGTGAGCTTGGAGTTTGCTCGGCCCTTAGGTGCCCCCTAAAGCTTGCCTGGGCTCCACTGGTTCCTGGATTCTTGCTAGTGCAAACTAAAAAATGTCACTCGCCATCTGGTTCTATAAGAACGAAGTCACTAGCCACTGCGGTCGCTGACTTTCAACACGCCCTGAAAGGAGTTCAGGGCAGAGATCAGGAGTGAGGCTTTCTGCGCTCTGGGAAAATCTGGTAGAACAGGCCTTCAGATACTTAGATATTTTCGGGAGAAAATTTTATGAACTCAATTCCTTGCATCTTCTCATACCTAGAGAAGTACTAAAGTCATGAATGGAAACATCTGCTCCTTGTGGCTAACGGCAACCTTCAACCGAGATGCGTGCTTGACTGCACGTACCCCCTTCACCAAAATCACATAGATACTGACCTCTCCCCTGCTACCTCTTTGGATCAGTTCCTCAGAGCTGAGAGGCTGTCTCCCAGGCTATAGTCCTCATTAAGTCCCAAATAAAACTGAATTCACAGCTCTCACGTTGTCTGTTTTTTTTTTTTTTTTCAGTCGACACTAGAATCCCCAGTGAAGGGAACCAGCCCAAAGGACACTGGATTGTAGAATCATAGACCCATAAAATGTGAGCCCTAGAAAGGCGAAAGGGACCAAGTACTCAACCCCTTAATTTATAAGCAAAGGGAATGCGACACAAGTAGTTATGGGCAGAGTCAGAGTTACGTGACATAATGAGATATGTAAAAACACTCTGTCAACTTTAAGGCCACATGCAAATGAGAGATATTATGACAACGGTCTTGGTATTCCATACAAGCCAGTGTGTCCTCAAGCACTATTGGAGTGTTCCAGATATCCGTAAGTCAGGAGAACGATGGGGCTCCCTGTAATATTTAAAATTTTAAAACACAATCGCTAGACAATCCCTCAAAAAATGGTAGTCATCCTTGTCAGCAGAGCTCCTTGTCACCCTTGGAGGTGTCATTACTGCTGAGAGAACCCCGTGCCCCCCACCAGCAGATCACCGTGTGCTGTGTGAAAGGCTCATTCCCGCTGGGCAGGGGTGCTCTGCACCGCCCGTCCATGTTCACTCCCAGTGTTTTCAGGAAAACCTAATTACTCACTTGGAGTATGACCCAGTGTCCTCCTCTGGAAGCTTTCTCCAGGGCCATTTCTGCCACCATCTCCTGACCTTGTCCTAAAGACACATTGTGCAATTTTCCGGAGTCAGTTGTAAACCCAAGTCTTTTGCCTGTGGGAGGACACAACATGGCGAAAGGAAAAGTGAACCAAGGCGAGGTGAGAAGAGTTTGAAATCCTGTGGTCCGACGTCCATCTGTGGTTACTACTGCCACCTTCCAGGTCACTTTCCTGAAGAATCCGAACTAAACCTCTGTCGTTTCAACAAGCATCATTTCAAGCTCTCAGCAGCTGCCTCCTCACAAGCATTTGCAAAACCTATGGAAACCAGTTCCTCTGGTTTTGTGGTAATAAAGCTTTTGACATTTTGATAGATGGCAAGCATTGTTACCGAGCTTTACAAACTCTTGCAGGAGTAGCAACGCATTGCCCTCATATAAAGGAGCAACATGGGGTAGATATCACATCATTTTTTGACCGGATTGGCTCATTGGGTAAATGCAGGAGCCCCTCACCTTGTGAAGCTGTGCTTGAATCCAGCACAGTCAGGTCACAGCTCTATTAACCTGGAATTCTCCGTGCAGGTCGTGGGGAATAGTAATCCAAAGCACAAAGCGACAGTGCCTTTCACAATCAAATAGACTTGCTCTAATGACCATTATTTAGTCACAGGGGGCACAAGATTACAAGAGCATGGAGAAAATTGCCCTCTGGCCCTCATCTAGTCAAAAGGTGGAGAACAGTACAAAAGAAACTTGCATTATGCCAACCAGAGGAATGTTCCATTTAAACATTTCTCCAGACTACAGTGTTATTAACCTTACATTTTCCATACACTCAATCTCCAACAAATGAGAACGAAAAAAAAAGCAACTAAGATAACTATGAGCTGAAAGGAAGGCTGCGTTGGCGATGGGTGAGAGGCAGGGCTGAATGGCCAGCCTCCCGTCCGTCCACTCACCAAGGATCTCTAGGTCTTTGAGGGCATCTACCCCTGGGGAGAGGATGAAGAATATTGGGGTGGCTGGGCTGCTTTCTTCAAATGCTTTAACTAAGTCCAGTCTGGTTCTCTCCACATACTTTGCACCCAGTTTTTCCTCCACGAAATTCCTGTAAAAAGAATCATGCCAAAGACAGGATCAGTGCTTCTGACCTTGAAAAGTGTCACAGCTTGAATCAGCTTAAACCACAGGCACGGGAAGGAAGCAAACTATGTTTATGACACGAGATGTTTTGTAAGAATGACAGTATGAATCCAAACTAGATTTACGCAGTTGAGTCCGTGAAATCCCTCTCTGCTTTAGAAGCTCTGAAAATCAGAAGCCTACATTCGATTTTGGGGGGCTACTGAGACTCTCCTCTGAGAACCATCAGCTGCCTGCCTATGGCTTTGTATCCCCCAAATCCCCTACCAGAGCCCCCGTTACTTATTAACAGTTCACTAGATTTGCCACAGCGCAATTTTCCAGCCTGTTGGGCTTCTCATGAATATACAAATGCTTTTTGGGGTGTTTCTAACACAGGGAAGCTCAATTAAGCAGGGATTATTTGCCAGCAGCATCAGATTTAGGAGAAAGTAAGGACTACTAAACAGAATTAACTTGTAAAGTAGGGTGTGGCAGGGGCTTCTGCAAAGGGAAAATTGGCTGAATAGACAAAACAAAGGAAAAAACCTGAGGCAAGTGAATGCTGCTGAGGAAAAAGCAGCTGCTAGGGAAGGAACCTGAGAACTCTTTGTTGAATTCAAATTAGAATTAAGCACCATATTACCATTTAGAAGCCAAAAGGGCAAAGGAAAGGGACACTTAAACCAAGATGTAGACAGGCATTTCTGCTTTTAAATCCTGTTGCTTGTAAAGTTATAGGACTATGAGTGAATCCACGAAAGGCATTCATTTTTTGTTCGATGTGCAAAATCTTTGGAGCCAAAGGGCTGCTCTAAATAAAAACAATGGGAATCACACTTGGATAATGCATGTTCCTGGCCTCTGAACTCTGCCAGCTCTCTTCCTAGAATATTTCCACAGGTTCCCTGTTTCCCCTATTGATTTCAGAATTAAGCTTTTCAGGAAGAATACGCTCAGTCTGCCGACAGACTAGCACACCGTTCCATGTTTAGCAGATTTGAACAAAAGTAGTGATTGCAATGTAAAAATGTCTGCAGAATCACTTTTCATGAACATGAACCATAAATGCCTCCACCAGATACGTCTAATCCTTAAGACCAAGTGTCCTCTAGGTTAACTTGCATTTCCCAAAGTGCTAACTGCACCCACCTGAGAGCATATGTCATTCTGTCAGGGCGCACTGCTCTCAAAATAATCAGCTTCTGTATTAAACTTTTCTTCTTCCATTCCTGTGGTAACTTTTCTTTTTCTGGACACTCGGATTCTGCCCACTTCCTCCACTGCTTGGCTGATCCTTGCACATCTCGGTCTAGGCCTTGGAACTCTTCCATGAGGGCTACTGCCTGTAATACAGCAGGGGAACAGATGGGAATGTGGTGTATGACAGCTTAGAGTTTGAGATAAAGATGAATGTATCAAACCCTGTGTAAGTAATTTGTGCTGGATAGTGTTCGTTTCCTCTCTAGATCTACTCTGTACCCTTTCCTGCCCTGCAAAGAGGGTGATTGCTAAGGATGACTTGAACAAAGCTCCCTGGTTCTCTGGCCTGGTTGGGTTCCAACCAGTGGAACCCAATAGGAAGCAGTGGCAAGAGGGTTGGAGAAGAGAGGAGAGGGTATTTCTTCCCCAGCTCTTTCCTGTGGTGGCATAGTTTGGCAGTGGCTATGTTTCTTTACAGAATGCCACAGTTCCAAAGGTAGGCTCTCTCCCATAACTTCATTTCTCAGTAGTTTCAGTAACTGCCCCTTTTCCACCTTTTTCCATCCCCATCCCTGGTTTGTCCCCTCATATTTACTCCCATACTATAAAAATACACTCTTTGTTCAACTTTTCTTAAAAATCACACTTTCATGTGCCATTTGTTTTCTGCCGAGAGCCTGACTGATACACAACTGAACTTGAACTTATAATTCTAAAGTAATAGTCTAATTAAAATTTCTATTAAAAAATAAAACCTAGGGGACTTCCCTAGTGGTCCAGTGGTAAAGATTCCGCCTTCCAATGCAGGGGACGCGGGTTCAACCCCTGGTCGGGGAACTAAGATCCTACATGCCACGGGGCAACTGAGCCTGCTTACCGCAAACTACAGAGCCCACGTGTTCTAGAGCCCGCGCGCCACAACTTGAGAAGAGAAAACCCGCATGCCACAACTAGAGAGAAGCCGGTGCGCTGCAGCAGAGAGCCCACGCAGACAAACAAACAAACAAACAAACAAATATTTAAAAAATCTAAACACACTAAAAATAAGGAATAACATTTATTTTTAATACATAGAAATGTTTCTGCTTTAGAAAAAAGAGTAGGGTGAAACTTAGCCTATGATGAGTATCTCTGAGGAATTCCAGAGCCTCAGAGAATAAACTTTTAATAATAGGATCTTCTAACAGAAAAATGGAATAAGGATTGATGATTGGGATTGAAGAATACTACCACTTTTTCCTCTACAGCATTCTGCTCTGCTTAAACATTTTACAATGATAGTAAATTACTATACTGCTGTATAAATTAACAAAACTATTTTGAAAAAGCAGAGAAATATTATAAAAAAGAAAACAAAATAAAGAAACTAGATTCAGGTCAACTGAAAAAAGATTATTCATTGGGTTGACCAAAAAGTGCCTTTGTTTTTTAAGTAAAAATAAAAGACACATTTTTCATTTTCCCCAAGAACTTTGTTGAACAACGTATTCACCCTTTTGTTCTATTACCTTCTGCCATTTTTCAGGCAACTTCATAATTCCATCTTCCCAAAACTTTTACCTTTTTGAACAAAGAACCGTTCCAGGTGCCTTTTATAGTCTCCCAGGGAATTGAAAATTTTTCCGTTAAGAGAATTTTGTAAACATGGAAATCTGAAGGTGCAATGTCTGGTGAATACGGCTGATGAATCAGAACTTCCCAGCCAAGCTGTAACAGTTTTTGCCTGGTCATCAGAGAAACATGCAGTCTTGCGTTATCCTGATGGAAGATTATGCGTTTCCTGTTGACTAATTCTGGATGCTTTTCATCGAGTGCTGCTTTCAGTTGGTCTAACTGGGAGCAGTACCTGTTGGAATTAATCGTTTGGTTTTCTGGAAGGATCTCATAATAGAAGACACTCCCTTCCGATCCCACCATATACACAACATCACCTTCTTTGGATGAAGGAAGACTGGCCTTTGGTGTGGTTGGTGGTGGTTCATTTCACTTGCCCCACGATCTCTTCCATTCCGCATTACTGTACAGTATCCACTTTTCATTGCCCGTCACAATTTGTTTTAAAAACGGAACATTTTCATTACGTTTAAGTAGAGAATCGCTTGGGGAAGTACAGTCAAGAAGGTTTTTTTTTTTGCTTAACTTATGTAGAACCCAAACATTAAAGCAATTAACATAACCAAGCAGGGGCAAATGACTTTCAGTGCTTGATTTGGATATTCTGAGTATGTCGGCTACCTCCCACGTGGTATAATGTTGATTGTTCTCAGTTAACGTCTCGATTTGATCGCTATCAACTTCAACTGGTCCACCCGACTGTGGAGCATCGTCCAGCGAGAAATCTCCAGCACGAAACTTTGCAAAACACTTTTGACACGTTCGATCAGTCACAGTACCTTCTCCATACACTGCACAAATCTTTTTTTTTTCATTTCGGTTGCATTTTTACCTTTCTTGAAATAATAAAGCATAATATGCTGAAAATGTTGCTTTTTTTCTTCCATCTTTAATATTAAAATGGCTACACAAAAATTCAATTTTTAAAAATTAATTAATTTCTTTTTGGCTTTGTTGGGTCTTCATTGCTGCACGCAGGCTTTCTTTTGTTGTGGCAAGCAAGAGCTACTCTTTGTTGTGGTGCGCAAGCTTCTCATTGCAGTGGCTTCTCTTGTTGCGGAGCACGGGCTCTAGGCGCGCGGGATTCAGTAGTTGTGGCAGGCAGGCTCAGTAGTTGTGGCTTGCGGGCTCCAGAGTGCAGGCTCAGTAGTTGTGGCGCACGGGCTTAGTTGCTCCCTGGCATGTGGGATCTTCCCAGACCAGGGCTCGAACCCGTGTCTCCTGCATTGGCAGGCGGATTCTCAACCACTGCACCACCAGGGAAGCCCCAAATTCACCAATTCTGATAAGTCTTTTTTGAAAAATTAATTATTTATTTAATTAATTAATTTCTTTTTGGCTTTGTTGGGTCTTCGTTGCTGCGCGCGGACTTTCTCTAGTTGCGGTGAGCGGGAGCTACTCTTCGTTGCGGTGTGCGGGCTTCTCGTTGCGGTGGCTTCTCTTGTTGCGGAGCACGGGCTCTAGGCATGCAGGCTTCAGTAGTTGTGGTTCACGGGCTCTAGAGCGCAGGCCCAGTAGTTGTGGCGCATGGGCTTAGTAGCTCTGCAGCATGTGGGATCTTCCGGGACCAGGGCTCGAACCCGTGTCTCCTGCACTGGCAGGCAGATTCTTAACCACTGTGCCACCAGGGAAGCCCGATAAGTCTTCTTTTTTAAATGCACGCTGATATGACAGCTGTCACATACAATCTAACAAAATGTTTTTGAATGAAGTTAAAGACAACTAAGTGCTACTAGAGCCATTTACGGAAAAAAATGAATGAACCTTTTGGCCAACCCAATATATTCCTCGACTTTAACCAAAGCTCCTATACATTATACATATTTATTAACAACTTTCCCATCCATAAATAGGTCACAAGTTCCTTTACTTCCAAATAAGAAAAGGGAAACTAGTAGGTGTTTGTGGAAATGTAAATTGGTGCAGCCACTATGGAAAAGAGTACGGGAAGTTCTTCAAAAAATTAAAGATAGCATATATCTACAACTGAAATGGTGTATATCACCTGTATTTTTTAAACTACATTTCTACATTTTAGAGAACAGAGATTTGAAACAAGATTTAGCAATTGAAAAATCATGTTCCTAACATACCTTAATAGCGCTCCATGACTGATTAGTTAGGAAGTCAACAGGACTCACGTACGCATATTCAACTGTGAACCGAAGCAGGAAATCCAATTCAAGAGGATCTATCTCTTTCTTTCTCAGCAAAATCTTGAGAGTACACAAAATTGAAAAGGTCATTTGGCTTGCATCAAAATCAAGGAAGCAGTCACTACTTGATAGATATGATTGAACAGGCAGAAGTAAGTCTTCTGAGAATTCCTATAGATATATATCTGTTCTGTAGTTGAAATAAGGAATCTTAGATTATGCTCATGATCTCAAAGTCTTGATTGGAAATCTAATAGCAAATAATTACGAAGCCTGGTTTATTTCAATTTTAATACCTGTGCCTATTAGCAGCATATTTGAAATATGCTTTCATATTTAGCCTTCTACTGTTAGATCAAACTTGTCTTGAAACTTGTTATACAAATTGAGAAAGCTTCAGATGACTATGGATTGAATTACTAAACAAAAGATAAAACTAGTATTGTAAGTTAGTCCTGGTACAGAAATTATATCCAATAAACTGCAAGATGTATAAAAGATTTTTCCTATATGTGAGATTATGTTGAGAAAAACTGGAAATTGTTGTAATACAGATACAACTAAACAAACACATCACGAACTGAAACTTTAGACATTTTGGTTACAGAACTGTTAAGGAGTCCACAGAACACTTGAGTGGAGGGCACAAATGAAATATTTCTAATTTCCTCATAAAAACTGTAACACCTTATAAAATTAAGCAGGTAAAATGTTTGAGGTTTGTGCTATTTAAAAATTCTAGATATTTTCAAAATGCATTATGGGTGGTAACATGTATCAAAATATTATTTTATTGGATAATTTTTCTTAATTCAATTTGATTTATTTCAACAAACAAGAAATTGTCCACATATATATGAAGCTTTGATTTATGTAGACTGTCAGTATTTCAGATAGATTATAAATTATCTAGATATTCTAAAAAGAAGTTTTAAATAGATGTGCACGCATGTGTATGCATGTCATGTTTTATCATCCCTGGTCCATTACTGTTCATGAATAATATGTATAAACACAAAAATTTCAGCAAAACCCACAAACAATCTGATTTAAAAATGGGCAGAGGCACTGAATAGGCATTCTACCAAAGAAGGCATACAAATGGCTGACAGATACATGAAAAAGTGCTCAACATCACTAATCATCAGGGAAATGCAAATCAAAACCACATGAGATATCACCTCACACCTGTTAGGATGGCTATTAGCAAAAAGACAAGAGATGACAAATGCTGGTGAGGATGTGTACACTGTTGGTGGGAATGTAAATTGGTGTAGCTACTATGGAAAATTGTATGGAGGTTCCTCAAAAAATTAAAACTACAACTATTACAGAATCCAGCAGTTCTACTTCTGGGTGTATATTCATAGGAAATGAAATCACTGTCTCAAAAAGATATCTGTACTATGTTCATTGCAGCATTATTTACAATAGCCAAGACATAAAAACAACCTAAGTGTCCATATATGGATGAACAGATGAAGAAAATGTGGTATATATATGTGTGTGTGTGTGCGTGTGTGTGTATAATGCATATATATGTACACACATATATACAATGGGATATTATTCAGCCATAAAAAGAAGGAAATCCTGTCATTTGCAACAATAAGGATGGACCTTTAGGGCATTATGCTAAGGAAAAAAGTCACACAGAGAAAGATAAACACTGTATAATCTCACTTTTATGTGGAATCTTAAAAAACAGAATCACAGATACAGAGAACAAACTGTTGGTTGTCAGAGGTGGGTGCTGAGGGGTGTAGAAATGGATGAAGCTAGTCAAAAGGTATAAACTTTCAGTTATAACATAAGTCCTGGGATGTAATGTACAGCATGGTGACTATAGTTAACACTACTGTATTGTATATTCGAAAGTTGCTAAAAGAGTAAATCTTAAAAGTTCTCATCATGGAAAAAAAAATGTAACTATATATGGTGACGAATGTTAACTAGACTTATTGGGTAATCATTTCATAACATATACATATATAAGATCATT